>NW_008246060.1:578685-579419 GCF_000691975.1 Corvus brachyrhynchos
AGAAGAGAGTGCTCCTAGTCCCACACGTGACGCCGGCAGGGTGCGACGGCCTGCAGGAGGAACGGGGCGGGGTGGCGGTGGGACACAGGGACCCCCGGCACCCTGCCGGCCCAGGGAGGGGACACGACCGGCACTTACATTACACTCGACCGCCGTGGCCATATTCTTGCACCAGTATTGCGGGCCCCAGACACAGGGGGCCGAGCCCAGGAGATCCTCCTTGCCTGAGTCGCAGGCTCTGATTTTCTGCATTGTGAAGGAAAAGGGTGGGAGGAGGAGGAAGAAAACCTCCATGAGCAGCCTGTGGCCACCCTGCCCCTCTCCCAGCCCCGAGGCTTGGACAAAAGATGCCCATCTTGGTCCAGGCCGCCCCAGGGACGAGGACACTTACGGTGCAGACGAAGGTGGGGTCCATCATCTGCACGAAGAGCCGCACGGCCGCCGGCTCGTACTGCAACACGAGCGCCTCGCACTGGGAGGGAGAGAGGGGGTGAGCCCGGCGGGGGTGTCGGGGGTGTCCCCGCCGGGCTGGGTGTGCCCCCCTCAGCTCACCTTGCTGGTGAGCGGCGTGGGCAGCATCGCGCAGCCCTTCTCCAGCACCTCGCCCAGCTCCTCCAGCGTCTCGTTCTTCAGCAGCTCGTTGTCGAAGTAGGTGACGACGATCTGGCAGACGTTGCAGAAGGCGCCCGCGCTCACCGCCAGCTGCTCCAGCGAGGCAGCCCCTGGAGGACACG
>NW_008246060.1:580812-581406 GCF_000691975.1 Corvus brachyrhynchos
GCGGAGGGGACACCCTGCGCCCCGGGGCCCCGTGCTGGGTGCCAGCTCACCGGGCTGGGCGTCCCCGCTGCGGGGACAGCAGCGCAGCATGGTGCAGACGGCCGCGGGGTCGGTGGCCTCCAGCAGCATGATCACCACGGCTTTGCCGGAGGAGTTGACGAAGTCCTTGCACTGCCCGATGACGCTGTGGGGCAGCATGTAACACACCTTCTCGATGTCATTCACCAGTTGCTCCTGCCGGCACAAAGCAGAAGAGGGAAACGCTGGCTCCTTGCTGCCCCTTTGTCCCCTGTCCCAGCCCCCCCAGCCCCAGACTGCAGCAGTGGTCACCTCTGTCACGTTGTTCTCCAGGAGGCTCTCGACTGTCTTCACGGTGAACTGGCACACGTCACACAGTGGAGTGCTCCCCACCCTGTCCTGTCGGGACAAGGTGGTGGGATGCATGCCGAGCCCCCCCAGAGCCACCCTCATCCTATTCCACCATCACCCCCCATGTAAGGCATTCCCCCTTGGATAAATGGAGATGCTTGAGGAAATAAAATACAAAATAAGGCTCCCTCTTCACAAGATTTGGATTTTAAGAAACACAGCAGA
>NW_008246060.1:581424-603347 GCF_000691975.1 Corvus brachyrhynchos
GGGGGGGGCCCTCCTTCCCCCCAGCATGCGCAGGACCTGCGTCACCTTCTCTGTGAGCAGCGTGTGGAGGGGCAGTGCCGAGGTGGAGGCGCAGAGTCCCAGCTGGCCACACAGCTCCATCGGGTCCTGGGGAGAGAAACATCCCGAATAAGGTGGGCATTGTCCCCCATGGAGGGGAATTTCAGCCCGTCAGGGCATGGGTCTCACTTACCTCAGCCTGCTACCAGTGGAGGGACCAGAAAATGGCAAGAAAAAATGAACATAAAATATAATTACAGCAGTTGCAAGCCAGAGAGAAGGGGGGAAAAACATTTAAATTTTGTAGGAATATAATGCAGTGAGTTTAACTTTAAAAAAAAGAAGCATTTGCTGATGAGGCCCCTTGGCTGTGCCATTCAGCCCCCCAGCTAGCACCCACTCTCCCCTGGCACCCCCAGGGAGCCCCCACCCTCTTACCATGTAGCGCAGCAGCTGGGCAGCCGTGTCCGTGTACTCGGCCAGGGAGCGCTTGCACTGCGGGAGGGAGACACGGCCTCAGTGCCCGACAGTGGACGCCCCCCACCTGGGCAGGCATCTGCAAAAGATGCTCCCATCGAGGAGGAGAAGAGGGCCCATGCCAGGAAGTGTTCAAGGCCAGACTGGACAGGGCTTGGAGCAACCTGGTCCAGTGGAAGGTGTCCCTGCCCATGGCAGGGGGTGGAATGACATTGTCTTTAAGGCCCCTTCCAGCCCAAACCCTTGTGTGATTCCCTGCTGGCCCCCTCACCCGCTGTGCCAGGTCGGGTGTCAGGGTCTCGCACACCCGCTTGGCATGGCCCACCAGTGCCCAGGTGAAGGCAGTGTTGGCCCTCAGCTCCAGCTGCACGGCTGTCACCAGCTGCAGGCAGTGCCCACACACCTCTTCCATCTCCTGCAGGATAACAAGGGCAGGGACACATTGGTACCCCCAAAATAAAATCAAACACTGCCCCCCTCCCCCCCCAATACCTGCATTTGCAGGGCTGGGATTTAAATACTGGCTGCAATTTGGGGCAGCACTTTGACCAGCATCTCTCTGGTTCCCTCCTGCATCCTGGAATATCCCCCCAAACTGGTGACACCCCCAAAACCAGAAGTTATTTCAGCTCCACAGAAATTTTCGGGGCTTTCTTTAATTGTTGTTAAGTAGGCGATGCTTTTAGGGGATTTTCATCCCTGAGCAGCATTAAGACACTGGCACAGGTTGCCCAGAGAAGCTGTGCCTGACCCATCCCTGGAAGTGTCCAAGGCCAGCTCGGATGGAGCTTGGGGCAACCTGGGCACATTCCCTGTCTGTGGCAGGGGTTTGGAATGAGATGATCTGTAAGGTCCCTTCCCACCCAAAGCGTTCCATGATTCCATGATCAGCACCATTCCTGTCCGTGCCACGGTACCTGGGCCTCGCCGTGAGGCAGGTCCTGGGGATGGAGCAGGAGGGGCACGTTGGCCATGAAGGGGGCGATCAGGTCGGCGAAGTCCTGGGTGGGGTCTGTGGCAGCTGGTGGTGGCTTCTCATACTTCAAGCTCTCCGTGGGTCTGTTCCGGGGCTGGCACAACTTGATGGTCCCACACACCACCTTTGGTTCCGACTGGGGGAGCAGAGGGGTGGGGGCTTGAGGCTGCATCTGCCCCATCCCACCCACCACCTCCACCCGCCCCAGGTCATTTCCATCTCCATCACATCCTTCAGATGCTTTGTCCCAGGCTCCAGGAGCATCCTTTGCTCTGCAAGCCCCTAAGACATCCCAAACCACAGAGAAATGCAAACCCAGGGGCTTCCCCTGCATTACCAGCACTTGCTTGCCCAGCTGGACGAGCACGAGGATGCCAGTGTCCACCATCCTCTTGCACTTGACAGACCAGTCCTGGAAGGGCAGGTACTGGCATTTCTTATCCAAGAAGAGCCGCAGCTTTTCCTGGGTGACAGAGAGAGTGTTCAGGGCCTCAGTGGTGTTGGTGGGGAGGAACACCAGCCCCACATCCCCTTCCTACTGAGACCCACCTCGGTGCAGTTGTCCTGCAGGATCTTGCCCACCACAGAGACCGCCACCTGGCACAGGTGACAGGGGATCCCCTTCTGCTGAGAGAGGGGACATGTGGGGATGCTGTCACAGCACCCAGACCCACCACTTGCTCTCGAGATCCCAATCCTCCACCCCACCACGGGGCACTTGGGAACGTCCCGGGGCACCCATTGATTTTTGCCGTTTACTCTGCAGATATGTCGCTGCCTGAGGGCGCCAGATGCTGGGGTGGGCAGGCTGGGATTCTCCTGCCATCTCCATGTTCTGGGGCAGATGGGCACTTCTCCCGCAGCCCCCCGCATTCCCTGCTCCCAGCACTGTTACCCCCAGGGCCCGGTCCCACACGGTGAGCTGGCAGAGCTCCAGTGCCCCGCACTTAGCCGCGGTCGCCACGTCGCGGCACCAGTCCTCCGGCTGCTTGCCACACTCGTGGAGGGGGCTGGCCCCGGCTGTGAGAGGGGAGAGGAGACGGTCAGCCCACGAGGCACCCCAAGACACCAAACTAACCTCCCTATCTGCACCGCAGTGAGCTAGGGGTGATGCTCCTCACCCTCCCGCTGTGATTCCACCTCAGCTCCCAAAGTCGTGGGGGAGGTTGTTTCGTTTATAAATGATTTTTTAAGGCTGGCTTTGCCAGGCAGCCAGCTTTTTCAATGGGATGTCACAGGGTCAGAAGCAAAGGGAATTTGGGTCTCATCCTCAACCTCACGGCACCCTCTGACACGCTGCAGAGGCGGCTGCTTATAAAAGCAGCAATAAATCTTGCAAACCCGGGGCGCCGGCGCTCAGCCCCGCACGGCAGCCGGATAGTCACGCCACGGCTCCCGGCAACGATTGAGCAACCCCACTTTTGGTGGGGTTCTTTTGGTTTTATTTCCTCCCCACGACAGCATTTTCTCCTGACTGTAAATCCCCGGCACGGCAGCCGCGGCATGGCCCGCCCCGGCAGCGCGGTGGCGTGGCGCAAGAGCAGCGCTTTAATTGTCACCTTGGTGTGTCAGGACTCGTTTTTGCTGGGGCGAGTGTTCCTTTCCACCGGGAACTGTGCCCACCCAGGATGCGGTTGGGGAGGAGGCGGGGAGAGGACACAACCCAAGCCCTTCGCTGCCTTGCTTTGGCTGGGAGGCGCTCCGGGAATTTGGGGGTATATAGGGAGCAGCACCCGAGCAGAGGGACAGGCAGACCCTGCTGCAGACCCTCTTGCAAGAGGCGTTTCTAAGCAAACCACAACCCTCCCCGCTCCAAGCGTTTGCATCCAGCTTTTATCCCCCAGCCCTGTCTATGATTTTGCAGAGCAGGAATAAAGCCAAAGGCAGAAACTGCTCCTTCCACCCAACCCTGCCCTTATCAGATTTCTCCCCAAAAGCTGCTTTCCCTGCATGCTGGATTTTGGCAACGCCTCCAGCTCATCCATGAGACGGCAGCGTGAGGTGCCCAGGGCCACCCTGGAAAGTCCCCTGAGCCGGAGGTTGTGGGGAGAGGGGTCCCAAGCCCCTCACCAGTCCCAGCTGCCCCCAAAAGCGCTGGCGCAGCTCGGAGGGTGCCGGGTCGTGTTTCAGCCCCGATTTCCCCATCGGGCTGACGGCAGCACTGGGACAGGTGAGCCGCGGGGCAGGGCGAGTCCCCCCGCTTTCCCAGGCTTCCCACACACCTCCCCAGCTGCGCGATGCCGAGCTCGCCGCATCAGCTGAGAGGTATATATTTATGTTTTCAACCCTGGCCCCAGCATCAGGGCAAACAGGAATGGCAAGTCAGAAGAGACACTAAGGGGCAGCACCAAAACCAAGGAGATGGGAGACAACAACCCCACAGCATTTTTTTTTCTGAGCCGGTACCCCAGCATTTCTCACAGCCCTGTGTTGGAGCCCGGACCCCAGAAGGGGATCGGGGGATCTAGAAGACACGGGTGGTTTGGTCCTGAACTTTCCTGGCTCACAGAGCTCCTCAGCTCAGTGCTTGCTCCTCGCCCTGCTCAAGCTGAAACTCACCCATCAAGTGCTGGGCCAGAAGGTAATTAGGACTAATCATAACTCCCAACAGCTGAGAGCAGGGGGAGCTTCCCCCAATGGAAACCACTGCCACGGGGCAAGCAACTGCGGCAACTGGTGTCTCGTGAGCTCTCCTACACGTTTCAAAGCCGTGCCGGAGCCACCTCATGCTGCCAGGGACACAGGCAGCAGGGTTATTAGATGATGCCATTTTTAGCAAAAGGAGCGAGGCAGGGATGCTCCCGTGCCACTGTGGTCCCAGGCCAGCCACAACTGCCCTATTCCGGTCTGCCAGGCCCGGGGGATGGGGTGGGCTTTGCTCAGGGGGGATCCAGCACCGAGCTCCAGCTCTGGCAGGGCTCTGCTGGCATTCCATGGAGTCTCGGAGCGCCCCGGCCGAGCCGGCAGAGCCTGGCGAGCCGGTTGTGACGTAAACCCCGGGGGTGGCAGCGTGGGCCCCAGCGCCCCAATTCCCGGCCTGGCGCACACCCCTTGTTACAGCAAGAACCATAAATACACTCTTCCCAGCTCCCAAATCCTTCTCCAAGGCTTCCAGGGTCCCCGGTCCCGCAGCACCCCCGTGCCGTGCAGCCAAGCCCCTGCCGGCTCCCAGGGCAGGCGTCACCCCAGGCTGGACGTGCCGAGCGCAGGTGAACTTTCCTGCTCTGCCTGCTGCTGGCTGCAACACCTGGACACGTCCCCCCACCCCGGGCCACGCGTGCGCACTCACAAGTCCTCCACCACAAAGCCTGGGCAGGTCACGTCAGAGGAACCCAGTGAACCAAGCCTGGGGTAACTGGGGTGCAAGGGGGGCTCTTCACTCTTAAACATGGGGGATATCCTTACAACAGCAGGGCTCCACTTATTCTGGGGAAGATTTCCTCAAAACACAGCGATTTGGCCTCAAGGGAGGACCAGAGGTTAGAAACAGGCCTTTCCCAGCTTGTTTCCTGGGGATGGGCAGGGGCATGACTAAGGGACAGCAGCAGAGCTTTGCCTGCAGCAGGATTCGCTCACAGAGACCCAAGTCCCGATGTTGAAGAGGGCTCCTGAGGTGAGTAGAGCACATCACCCCATCACCCTTCCCAGAGCTCAGCAAGCCACAGCAGAGGCAACTTCCTGCTCCTGCATCTCCTCTGAGGACCATCAGGAAAAGGGCAGCTTCAGGTGGCAGCGTCGTCACTCTGTTGTGA
Source organism: Corvus brachyrhynchos (assembly GCF_000691975.1). Classification (NCBI taxonomy): domain Eukaryota; kingdom Metazoa; phylum Chordata; class Aves; order Passeriformes; family Corvidae; genus Corvus; species Corvus brachyrhynchos. Next base: position 586,648 of record NW_008246060.1, read on the forward strand.
CAACCAAGTGGCTTCCCCAAGCTCACACGTTGGCAGCCAGGCCCCAGTACCAAAGGCAGCAGAGAGAGCAGCCCCTCTCCTGCACCACTGCAGACACCCCCAGCAACTGGCTTCCTCCTTCCATGCCCCAGCACAGCACCAGCTGTGCCTGAATCCCAGAGAAGGGAGGGAGCAAACCCCTTTTTGCCCTGAGATCACCTTTAAGAGCCTAAGTTCCAACACTCATATCCAGGTGGTAAAGCAGCCAGTGGTGCCACCTTCCCCCAAGCTCTCCTCTGCCCAACTCCAACACCAGAGGAATGAGGAAGCACATTATGGAGCATAAAACACCAAAGCTGAGAATAGTTTTGGGATTCAGCAGGGTTTTCTGGGCTCTCCACATCCTACCTACCCCCAGGCCTGGCCTTACCTTGGTAGGAGCCCAGGCACACAGAAATGATCAGCACCAAGCCACTCCATTTGCTCTCCATGCCGCTCCTAAGAGTCCTCAGTGGCTGGTTCCTCTCCTATGCTGCTCCCAGACTGAGGAATCTTGGATGGGCTGGGAGAAGCAGTGAGAACCCACACCTACGCAGGGCAATTACCACACCCCTCACTTTATGCCTTGATTATAAAATCAGCACCAGGGAGGGAGGGACCTGAGCCAGGCAGGTATTCCCAGGAGGTCAGAAGCAGCCCAGAACCTGCTGCTCAACACTAACCTGGCTGCAGAGGGCAGGCAGGGACAGGGAAAACTGTGCTGGAGCCACGTGACATCACCACGTGCCCTGCCTTTAAAAGACATTTTTATGTTTTATTTGAAATCAAGCAAGGAATGAGGACACAAGGGAAGCCACGTTAAATGCAAGTCAGCAGGGAAGGCCGGTATCAAGAAGTCCCTCTGGCCTGCACAAGGCAGCAATTGCAACACAGGGCTGTTGCCTCACACCAGGCGTTGTGTTTGTCCAGGGAAGAGAGCAGCAGCAATCCCAGACAAGCCTCTTCCACCTGCAACCATGCTGAGCAGAACAAAGGCTTGATGGGACACGCAGCTTAATTGGAACCTGAATCCATTCAGTCCCAGATTCCCAGTGACACCTTGGGATGTGCCTTCTCTTGGCCCTGCAGCCACAGGGAACCTCAACAAGATCCTTTGCCAATGAAAAAAATGAAACACAAGAACTTACCGGTTTACAGAAGTTTTTATTGTTCATTAAGGAAGCTTTTGTGCAAAAAAAAAAAAAAAAAAAAAGAAAAAAATCAAGACAATGTTCTTTAGAAAGCAACTGCACGTGTCCCCCCAGCATGACTCAAGCAGGTCAGGTGCCACAGTCCACAGGAAGGGAAAAAACTAAAGGGACTCCCAGCAGCAGCACAGGACTTGTGCTGGTTTGCCTTGCCCAGCAGGTCACCAGCATGAATCCTGCTAAAAACCCCAAGAAAATAAAACCTTCCCACCCTGCCAAGTTGTCAGTGCAGCTCCACCTGCCTCCAAGAAAGATCCACGCCATCCAGTTTAAAACACCACATGCCACCCTCTGTACCGTGGTGTAACACAGCCCGTCCCTCCAGGGCAGTGATGCCAAAAGAACAGAGCCCATTTCCTATCTGCTCTATCTACCCCAGCTGGGATACACCACCAGAACCACTGCACAAGCCTGTCAGGACAGAAAGCTGCAGGTATTTTATGTCTTTAGCAGAAATTTTCCTTTTTTCTCCTCTTGTTTAAAGCCATGAGTGCTTCAGCATTCAGGAAACAGGAGAGACCAACCTCTGCTGCCATGTGTTAGCACTGCCCAGGCTTTTAGTATGTACACAGATCAACCAAAAACCAGCAGTCCCGTGGTTTTCCAAGGAAAAATACTCTACTTGCTGCTACAGCGCTGTTAGGGAAGCTCCTGCATGCTCCACACACCACAGGAACAGCAGGAGTTACCAGCATCTTTCTGAACAGGACTGGAATTTTCAAAGCTCCACATCTGCCCAGCTGCTCCTTCCCAAGGTCTCCTCAGAGCTACTTCGGTGCCTCTGTTGTGGGGATTAATGTGATCAGAAGTGCACACCCAATGCAAGGCCCATCCCAAGGAATACAAGCAGGATTCTCACTCCCAAGGACCCCTCACATCAAGGGCCTGCCATGTTCCCAGGGTAGCAGTCTGCCTTGAAGGCTGTTTTTTGGGATTTCAGGCCATTTCAGTGGAATTTCAGAGAGGTCTGAAAGGCAGGCTGTCAGGTGTGCCAGCAGAGCTTCAAATACCTACTTTAGTGCTCCTACCACCTGCCATCTCTGCTTGCTGCACTTCCCAACAGAAATGGGAACTCTGGGTAACAACTCATACCTCCAGTTACTCAGAAGGGTGTCAGTGAGAGTGGGTGGGTAGCAGGGGGAGGTGCCCCCAGACCTCACAGCACCTCACAAGTTTCAGATGACTGAAATATGCTGTGAGAAAAAAAGCACATCAAGGAACGAACAGTTTACAATAAAACTCGTTTTTCCAAAAATTCTGTCCTCAATGCTGAACTCCCTTTGACATATTCCCAGCTCCTGCTGACTTGATCCTCCTCCATCTTCCAGTGACAGCTCACGCTTCCTCCTCAGCACCCAGCTGGCTGCCTGTGGGAAGCTGCAAGACTAAGCAGAATTGAGCAACTAGGATAAGAAAAAACAGAGTCATTCCTCAGGTATGCCAGCATGCTTCAGGAGACTGACATCCCACTGGACAGGGCTTGGCAGCAGAACACCCATGCTGAGACCAAGTAGTCCAAGGAAATCAGAAGGATGTGATCAAAGGCTGAGGGAGGGTTTTCCTTAGCTGTAACAACACCATGAGCCACAAGCGTGATCACTCAAATGCATCTTTTAAAGTACCAGTTACTTTGAAAGCTAGCTGGGCACACAAAGCCCCCTCCTCTGCATCTGTAGAGCTTTGAAAATTCCAGCTGAAAGGATTTCCAGATTCAACATTATCCCTTAGAGTTCCCATACATAGAAAAGAAACATTCCAGCCAGATGTTAAAAATGCAAAGCATATAAAATCTTCCCAATGCTGCCTACAGAAAGACATTTGAAAGTTTAGTTGCTACCTTGTTCTTTTTTTAAAATTAAAATATAAGAGCCTTGTCTCATGTCATCATCTCTGTCATTGTTCCCAGCACATAAAAAAACCACGTCAGCCTACTGATTTAAAAAAAAAAAAATCTACAACACACTGACTATTTTTAGGAGCATAATGAGTTAAACTGTACAATCGGGAATATCTTTGTTAAGTCAATGATGAAGATCTGATCCTTCAACAGCAGCACTGCTACAGAAGAGTTACAACAAAGGAACTTGAAGGTCAAATTGTTAATGAGGCAGAGAGGAGGGACATGTGAGATACAGCTCTCTGCCAACCTCAGCCCGCATTTCCTAAGAGCCATGGCAAACCTTCAGAACTGGAAATTCTTCTTCTAGTTCCACACATGACGTTTGCAGTGATCAACAGCCTAAAGGGGAAGAAACAGCTGATATTAGTGGAAAAAAGCCAGTTTGCAAACAAGCAGTTCAACACCTTATCCTGAGCCAAGATCTCGGGAGTAAATATGTTTTTCTTAAAGTAAGTGATTTCAAAGAGGACTAGAATAAATAACATCCTTGGTCCCACCAGCCAGGAGCTTTCAGAAAAGGCTGATGACCCTTAGCCATTAAGGCCTGGCAGAAAAAGCAATACTGGAAGCCAATTTTTAGAGCCTGATGAGAGATTGTGACATGGTCTGTTGGCTGCAGGAACACTAACTAAATATAAAGCTGACACTGTGCCTTACTATAGATTCTGAAATACTAGCAGACAGGTGGGGGATACAAAAAGAAGAGGAAAGCTAAGAGCTATGAAACACCTTTTAATCAAACTAGTACCCATTTGGTTATTTTTTCAACTGGAATTCATCCACTTCAAAGTGTGGTAGAAGCCAAAAGAAGCTCAGAAGGAGCTGTCAAAGATCAATAGGAAACTGGAGGCAGAACCCTGCTTTACGTACGTTGCACTGAGCAGCAGTGTCCATGTTCTTACACCAGTAGCCTGGACCCCAGACACAGGCATCATTCCCCAGGAGAGGCTCTTTAGTTGACTCACAGACTCCGAGTTTCTGGGAAAAGAGCAGCATAGTCAGCATCTTTCTAATTGCACCAAGAGATCTCAAGTCCAGCCTTATGTATGAGCTTCCACCTGAGTGAGTGTGGAAGCTGCACAGGAGCAGGAGCTGCCAGAGCTCTCACGGAGGTCACACCTGCAGCTGAACCAGCAGCCACAAAGCAGGGGAGAATTAAGTTACTGCAACTTCTTCATATCAAGTTTTGAAAAACAGGTCTTACAGAGAGGGACCTTTCTCAGGAAATGTCACTTTACCTCCCACCACACTTAGGGCACATCACAACACCCTGTCACTGAACCTCAGCAGTGGATAACCACTGGCAGCTCTCTCCTTCTGCCCTTCCTTGTGCTAGGCTGGCAGTCAGGCCAGGCAGTAAGCCCCAGGCCTTGCTCAAGGGGCTTGCTCTAAGCATTCAGCGTGCTGATTTTGATTCCAGCGAAGTTTCTGCATGCTGGGCACTGAAAGGCACCCAGGACAGTAGGCAGGACTGTATCAGAGCCTGCACTCAATAAAACCAAATGCAATACTCACAGTGCAAACAAAAGTGGGATCCATCACCTCTGCCAAGAGTTGCACAACCACGGGTTCATACTGTTCCACAAACTGCACACACTGTAACAAAACACAGGGTGAGAGATTCTTCCGTTGGAGCCTCTGAAAGCAGAGGAATGTGTGGTCTGCAGCAGGCATGCCTGCATGCTACCCCGAACACCCCAAGGACACACTCCACAAGGATACAGCAGAGGCTTGAGCTCTGCAGACGGCAAAGGAGTCAGGCACTAATCACACAACTACATTGTTTTTTGCTAGCTCCTACCTGCCTGCAGCTGCCTGCAGACAGGTTATGAGGAGAGAAGGGATCACAAGGAAAAGAACCAAACAGGACAGGCTTTGGGAAAAGAACCAAGCAGGAGAAGCTTTGACTGCAAAGCTTCATCTCTGATCATGAGATCACTCCTGTCTCAAGAGGAAAGCACACGGAACCAGCTGGAGACAAACATCCTGAGCAGGACAGTAGCAAGGACTCCTAAGCACTTGGACTCAAGCTATTCATTCCCTCAGACCAGGCAGCACCAGGAGCACTTTCTGCCAGGAACAGCCTCTCTCCCTCTAGTGGAGAGGCCACCGTCAGAGCTAAGGAAGATGCTGCCACTCTCAGCAGAGACGAATGGCATCAATTAATAAACCAACCACAGCTATTAAACAGCCTCACAGCAGGAAGAGCTGTTCCACAGCTGCTTCAAGCCTCTATATTCTATCCCCAGTAAACTTACAAGCAGTTGCCACTTGCTGACACTCAGCAGCCACATAATAAGATTTTCAGGTAAATCTTGGTATCAGTGGTCTAACAGGTGTCCCACTGAAATTACAGCAGCCTACTTCCAATTACTTCATTAATCCCCTGAACAGGAAGAGTGTTGAGAAAAAAAAACAACAAACCTTCAACTGTTCCCACCCACTGTCCTCAGAGGATTTCCAGGCAAACTTTTCCTGACTGCAAATCAGTCCAACAATCCAGCCAGTCAATTCAGGCCCTTAAAAGCAGACATCTATTCAAAGGACTGCCAACTCCCAAGGATGAGAACTGAGCAAACCTAACCCCCTGCACCCCAAACTCCTCCCAGTCTTTAGCAGAGAAGGCTGTTAAAAAACCAGCAAGAGAAGCTGCTCTCTAGTTTTCCCAAATACTCTGCAAGATGTCCCTGCCTATGGCAGGGGGGTTGGAATTAGTCTTTAAGGTCCCTTCTAACCCAAACCATTCCAGGATTCCGTGTTTCATCCTTCTGTTTATCTCCATCTGCCTTTTCCTGACTGGAAGGCAGACTGCCACACAGCAAGGTCATTCAGCTGCCTCAGATCAAGCCTTTTCCCCCTTTATTTGCTCTACAGCACAGGAGAAGTTGTTATGCTTTGGTGCTAACTAGTAAAGGGAAAAATCTGTGAAGGGTCAGGTTGCCGGACACAAGCCAGTCCCAGCTGCACCTGTGGACAGTTTGTCTCTAGCCACGGAGAAGGCATTTGGCCAAACACAGACCTCTGTTAGGAGTACCTGGACATTTAGAGCAGAAGCAGACACACTTGAGAGACGAACCTAAAATTAGCATGTAGACAGACTGTCAGGTAAAACACTCAGAAAATGAAGTTAAGCATAATTGTCACTGTTAGGACCTATGCAAACCAAACAACTCAACAGGGACAGTTCCCAACCACCAAGACCATGGCTTTTTAGTCTGCCTCCTGCACAAACACCTTACCTGATCACTGACAGATTCTGGCAGGAAGTGACAGACTTTTTCCAGCAACGCTTCGATTTCAGCTGTCGTGGCATTCTTCTCTAGCTCTTTGTCTGCGTAAGCCACCACCATCTTACAAATATCACAGAAGCCACCTGCAGGTTTCACTACAACTGAGAAAAATAAAAACCAAACCAAACATCAGTGCTTGGGTAGTTCCCCCAAAGAGAAGAAAAGAGGCAGTATCTGCAGTGTCCTCAAGAGAGAGCTCATCATAGCTGAACCAGCTCATTCTGAACACCACAGACCCCTCATCACCCACCTGGCTGCTGGGGAAGCTTGCCAGCTGCACAGCATTTCAGCATGGCACACACAGCTTCAGGATTTGTTGCCTCCAAGAGCATGTCAATCACAGCCTGGCCATAGACCTCGATGAAGTCCTTGCACTGGTCCTTGACACTTCCCGGGAACAGGCGGCAGACCACCTCCATCTCATGCACAATTTCCTCCTGAAGCACAGGGGAGGAGGAGTAAATGAGGGAGAGAAATTTGACTCAGTTCATAAGCGTATCTTTTTTTGTCCCACCCAGGACAGAAATTTTGCTGTTGTGAAAACAGGCAATAAAATTAACTTTCCTTCCCCCTTCACTACGGCCCCATCTCAGCCAAAGCCTAGGAAGGGGTACCATGCCCACCAACTCACACACCTCTGTCTTGTTGCTCTCCAAGAGGCCAGTCACTTCTTTCACCATGGTCTCACAGATTTCACACAGAGAAAAAGTCTTCTCTTGAACTACGGCTTTCTGAGTACACAGAAGAAATACACAAACAATACAGCAGCAATGGACCCCACTTGACAGGGACAATTCCTAACAGCATTCACCTAACTGCTCAGTTTGGGCTGTATTCAAAAGGTCACACAGAACCCAAAGCCAACCTCAAAGGTCTCAGAAAAAGCCTGTCTGAATGAACAGGCCTTTTGTATGACCAATTTCAAGACTACAACCCCCAGGCTATATAAGGAGTTGAATTTAGTAGACACAAAGAAATAAGCAATCCCATAGAGACAGAAATCAAGGGAAATATATAGTGGTTTTTACAATACCTTAATGGAGGACAACATTTCCTAGAATTGAGACATCCTCCTGTTCACAAAAAAAACTTTGGAGAAGACAAGGCGCTTCTTCAAACTCAAGAGCTTCAGCATTCTGACCCTGATCACCCATCTGCATATAGAGAGTGCTGCCCCATTTTTAAAAGTGATCAAAGTATTACTCCAAACAAAGAGCAAAACTCAAACTAAGAATTTACATTTAAGGTGTCACTCAGAACTGCTGGAACAAGAGTTCCCCTTTCAATCCTGAAACATTACCTTGTAGCTTTGGTTTTGAAACAAATCATCAGCTTTCCTACTTCACAAATCAGCATCAGAAACAAGAAAAGGCCAGGAATTTATATGCAGGAAGACTTGGATTATTCTGTGCATAAAAGCTCATCTTTTTCTGTTTCACTGAGTTTGTTACACTAAAGCAAAAAGGAAAGCAAAGTACAAAAACCCCATCTTACCTCCACAGTTTCCATTTTCACCTCATGAACCACGTGAGCTGGCACCAGAGGCTGAAGGGGAACAGATTCCACAGAAGAACAGAACCCAACCATGGCACAAATGTCCTTTGGTTGCTGAAAAGAGATGTACAAGGAATTTTTAAAAGTCTAGAAGTCTCTGCCCTTTCTACAGAGCCTGTGAGCAGGGCTCTAAATTTTAAAAGGCTCCAACACAACTAGAAGTTTCATGACTACTTCTACTTCAAGTATTGCCAAAGCATTTGGTAAGGTTATAGGCAGGACAGCTACTGGATGAAATTTAGCAGTTCCTGTTAAAGAGGAAGAGGTTAAAACCCCCATTTAAAAAACCACGTCCCGTGAGCCACACTACCCACGCCCTTTGAAAGGGGCTGACTTAAGAGCTACCAACACCAAAACAGGCCACCAGCAGCATCACATCAGACCTGCATCCACAAAGCTGCTCCCCAGCTTTAAGTAATCACAGGAGACGTCAATTATCCTGACTTCAGAGTTCACCCAAAAGCTGAAAGAAATGCCTAAGAAGAAAGAACCTCTTTCCTCATCCACAAACTACCTTCTTTAAAGCTGCCAGAAACATCACATTCTGCAAACAGAAACAGTTTCTTGCATTACTGAACACAGCCTACAAGAAACAAAAGTTGAGCTTGTTAAAACTCAAGCCTAACCATTTGTACTGCAACAACTGAACTTCACATGTTCTTCTCACAGTAAGAGAAAAGAGCAAACAGTATCAGTCTTTAGAAAGGCTAAGTCTTTCTCAAAGAAACACACTCCTCATGCACTTCTTTTTTGAAACATACATTACTAAATGCACAAAGAAATGCCAGATATGAGGCAAACTGCTCTGAGGAGGATACGCAAAGTGAGAGAGACACAAAACTTGAATTTTCCCACCTAAAGTCTACTTAAGCTAGAAAAAGACACCCTTGGTCCTATAGGTAATCAGAAGATCACATCTCACCTGTCACAAGCTTCTTACAGCAGAGGCTTATCCTAGAGTTAATATTAATATATCATGCCACAATCTCATGCACAGGCAAAAGCAGCACACCAGAGATACTGTGCTGCTTCAGACTACTCCAGGCAGCACCCCTAAATCAAGCCCTTTGGTTCATGCATTGTCAGAAGCAGTTCCAGGTATTAATGTTACAGCAACACCCACATACACACATGTTCTCTCACAGAGACATGACAGACACAAGGTCTCACAGGACAGGTTAAATTAAAAGCCCAAATTGCTCCAGGAAGCCTTCATCTTTTCAATTCATATACTTCAAACATCTATACCACTGTTCTGGATTTAAAGGTTAACCAAGGAAAGACCTGGGGACAGCTTTGCTCCAAGCCCTTTTGAGCCCAGACTTCAAACCAGCAGCTGACGGGAGCCACTGGCATGCTTTTTCCACATCTATCCTTCTTCTGTAAGAGGGAGGATATTTTCTGGTCTACTGGCCAAGGCATAATCAAGTTGAAATCTTAGTAGCACAAAGTGGTATCTGGAGCTGGAAGTAGGACTGATGCACCGGATGAAGCCTACAGTCTTTCTCTGTTTTAATCACATAAATATCCCTTGTATCTGTCAGCACTGAGTACAATCACACCATGTGTACAGCTAAGAGAGCAAGAAGTGAACCACAAGCTCTTTAAGAGCAAAGGGTGAACTACAAGCAGGCTACCACCACAGGCAAGTTGCTCACCTACCTGATCCTTCTGTTGACAGGGGAGATTGGAGACAGAGGAAGAAAGGAGAAATTAAGATAACAGTTAAGAGAAAAAAACATGTCAAGCACTTGGAACTGCATAAATTCTTTCCACGAAGATAATGGAATATGACACAGTCCCCACCCCAAAGATCCTCAGCTAGAGCAACTCACATTTAATTGCACAGTGCTAACCAGCATTATTCATTTGCAGTTATTAATGCATTGTGGGCAAGACTACCTCCGAAGAGGCCGGACAACACTTAGATGCATACAAGGTGTAGTCATATTCCAATTTCAGGTATTAACAACACACTGCACTGCAATGCTTAAAATGAGAAACTTAGTGCTGCTGGAACAAAGATTGACTTCCCCCCAGAATGTTTAAGAAACACAATGAGCTTCTAAGTAGCCTTTAGCAACTGGAAACAAAAAAAGGCCACTATGTTGCCAACTTCAGGTTCAAGTCAGCCACATATTCTACTCAGAAACTCACCTGTAATTTGTTGTGTCACCTGTGGCATCTAGGGACTGCATTCTCTAAGGAAAGGCTAAGCTCTTTTTTTAAAGGCCCTCAGCTCTCTGGATAAAGAGGTGCTATCGAGGTGGTCAGAGGTAAATGCATGTTGCTGCAGAAGGTACCACTCACTTTGCATGGCTCCTGCCAAGAGCCCAGAGAGCAGGAGCCCTGAGACAGCAATTCCCGAAGGATGTTTAGCCTTGCTTCCAGGAGACACCTTATCTCTAACACGTGAGCCAATTTTGCGAAACTGTGACAAAGACAACTCTAATATCCTTAACACAGTATTTGGGGGAGGGGGAAGTGATGTAAGTACAGGACTGAGATAAAAGAATATAAAGGAACATGTGTAATCTATCTTCACATTTCAAAGGATTAAAGTGCCTTTTGCAGTGCAGAAGTGGTTATAAAATGGAAAGAAAAGTGCTGAAGAAAGCATCTTGAAACTGAAATTATTATTCAAACACCAAGTTCAAAGCATTAACACCAAGACTTACAGAGCAAGGGCTCTCCCCGAAGTTTTACTGCAGTGCATGTTTCCTGTTCCCAAAGAAGCCAGCTACATAAGCCAGAAAAATTAATTGAGAGCAAATATTACACTCTGCTGATCTTACCATGTGCATCATCATCTGGATGGCCAAGTCAGAATACTCAGAGATGTAGGTCTTGCACTGCAGGAATTGGGAAAAGAAAGTCTTGTGACTATCAAACCACTCATGCTGTAGAGTTCATCTAGAATTTTCTAATACATCTCAAGGTATTAATTTACCTGTTCTACTTCATAACAACAGGTCTTTCAGAGCTTGTCCCAAATACAAAATGGCATTGCAGGTTACTAAACTGCTGCACAGTTAACTGCTTAGCCTTTTCTCTTCCTCTCAGGTCAAAGAGCCCTCCCCCTCATTGATACGACCACATTACCCAGCCAGACCATTTTTGTGAAAAAGGCCTTTAATGGCTAAAAGCAATCTGGAGTCTTTCTCCTCCTCTCCAGTCCCACACACCCCACCCAACTTTCCTGACCATTAAGTTTACAATTTTAGTGTTATTGTTCTACTGTGTTAACACATGCATCAGAGTCTCCTTTGTGATATTAAATAGAGAATATGATCAGGGGATTAAGGCACTGAGCAAACTATTTTATGTTTGCTTACCGGAACAGAATTTTTCAACAAAAAAGGACAGTTTACCATATCGGACATCCCTGGTCCCAAACGGTCACACTCCTCCTTGGCATGAGCAACCAAAGACTTTACAAAAGAGGAGTTTGTCTTCACAGCTTCCTGAACATCAGTGACCAGCTGAATGCAATCTTGGCACACATCCCCACTCGCCTGGGCAAAGAGTGAAAGGAAACTGAAGTTGACATAACTTCACATGACATGTTTTAGATGCTTCTGTTACTACCAAGTTTTACAAGCTATTCTGAGCAATATGCAAACCTTAATAAACACCCTGTAGAATACTTTGAAGCTTGAGCTAGTAGGGAGACAAGCTACTGCTGGTGTGTGCACCAGCCACTAGATGGAGATTAGGTACCTACCTGGCTTCAAAGTAGAGATAACAGTTAAGATACCCAATCTTCAAATCTCTTGGTTTTGTTACAGACCACAGTGGGGAGGTTTCTAAATCCAGCATAGTTCTTATCTGCTCCACCCACAGCAGCTTGTTCTCAATCCAGTCACTGCTCAACTCCCACACCCCGGCTTGCTGTCAACACTCAGCCTCTGCACCCAAGTTCATTGCCTCATCTATTCCCCCTTTGTCAACTATTTGCTCTTTTCCAATCCAGTCTGTCACCTCTACATTCAGAGACAAATGCATCCCCTGAGGGGCACAGCTAGCAGGTTGCTCAAAATATGAGAAGAGTTGTTCTTCCTTTGAACCCTGGTGCCAAGCTTTCTCTCAGAAGAAATTGTTTCCAGCAAGACCTGCTTGATTACCACAGTCCTGGATGGCAACAGCACAGCACAAGACTTGCCTTTACAGACTGTAGAACTTAATCCGAGATTATACATATGGTCCACACTGGAACAGCCCTGGCACCCTTACCTTAAGCTTCTGCTTGGGCTTGTCCTGAGGGTAAAGGAGAAGAGGCACGTTAGCCATGAACGGGGATGCCAGTTCAGAGAAATCCAGCTCTGGGATCTTATTGGTCTGGAGCTGCTTCTGGAGCTTCATTGCTGCAAGGTGCTTCTGAAGGGACTGGCACAGAGCGAGGGCACTGCACACAACCTCAGGTTTATCCTAAGGGAGACAAGATACACACATAAAGCTCCAAACTGATGCCACTTTTAAAGCTCAGAGTAGAGAGTCATTCAGCTGAAACATGGTAAGACAGGGAAAACATTTCACAGCAAGGAAGCAGGCTTCAAACTAATACTACCAGTGATCCACACAGGATTGAAAGATCCTATGCACAATCTTACGCAGAAGAGAAATTTGGGCATCAACAGGAGCACAACTTTTAATACCAACAGCTGAAAATTGTTATCTACTTACAAGCTCTTCCTTGATCATATCCATGATAACTGGAAGGTAGGAATCCACAATTTCTTTGCACTCAGAGACCAGGCCTGGGTCAGGAAGAAACTCGCACGTCTTTTCCAAGTAAGAGCGGATCTCGTCCTATGAAAGATGCAGTGAGCATAGATAGATTATCTCTCTCTCAAATGCTCCTTCCATTCCCAAAATGCTCAATACAAAGCCTGAAACTAGCTCCTCAGACTCAGGTAGGTCCAGGTAAGAACAAGCAAAACTAGAATGAGGTTCTACACTATAGACATATTTTCCCCAGTTCTGGACCTTCAATGAGACCCTGCCACAGCAAAAACATGTAACACTGCTTGTGTGGCCTGCACAGTCCAGCCTCACCAGAACCAAACATTTACATTTAAGAGCAGAAAGTGAGCTTATGGGCTCGTGGGACCGTGACTTGTTTATCCAAAGAACTCACGGGCTGACAAAAGAAAAAGGGAAGCAGTGCTCAGAAAACAAAATGAAGGCCACTTGGTTTACTCACTTGGTTAACCACTCACTCCTACAGACTGCAGTGCCCTATCTTTTAAGACTGCTGCCCCACTGGCACAAGAACAATTTTATTAAGCATCTACAGTCAATCACAGATGTGTTAAGGCATGGGAGGCTCTAGAATGTGCTAATTTCTAAACCAATAAAGGCTGTTTAAAAGCCTTTTCCTCATGCACTTTCAACATCTGCTGCTTATGTTAGGAAAACAGACTACTCTTCCACCCCCTCACCACGAGATCTTGAAACCAAATAGTGTTTTGGGGTGAGGAGAAAAGGAGCTCTGCTTACCTCAGTGCCATTATCCTTCAAAACCTTGCCAGCCACCGTCACAAGCTCCTTACACAAGTCACAGGGAATACTGCTCTGGAGAGCAAAGCAGAGAGTTACTTGGAGAAAGAATTAACTGCCTGTAAGAGAAGTGTGTGAACAACTGAAAAGAACAACAGAAAGAACAAACAGATTTGGAATTAAGTTAAGGAAGAAATACTGGTTGAGGCCAGGGTGGGAAAAGGTATTTTTAAACAAAGAGTGAGGCTATTTCAAGCATGTCTAGCTCCAGTTTCTTCAGTAAACCAACACTGTATGAAAAAGCTGGCATGCTACCACTTGCTCATTTCACCTTGTCCCAGTCCCTTGAAGTATAATATAGTTGATTGCCCCAAGACACCTTCTTCTTTTACCATTTTCTTCAGTGCATTCATACTTGCTAGTAATCTTAGAACATTTCAGGCAGCTTCAATCATTGTAATGGTGCTCTGACATTCCTCCCTTCCCCTGTTTTTCCTTAAACTGAAGTACCTCTGCACAGACACAGCCAGTGTGGACTGAATGCATCTGTGAGTAAAACACCTTTTTCTCCCCTAGAAAACTGTGAAACAATACCCAAACTACAGCGACATCTAGTAAAGCAGCCCTCACATTTAGTGCAAATGCAACTTGAAAAGCTGCACTAAATGTAATATTGGTACTACTATTTACTTATTATGACTTTCATAATTTAGCATATGCTGCATCTTTCTGGGAATTGTAACCTTTGAGAAAGACCTAAAGAAATCCACAGCTTTTTTCATAGTAATTGCTCAAGTTCGGAAAAGATTCCTATGAATTAGGAGCCAGTAATAAAGAGGAACAAGTGAAATCCACAAGCTCCATTCCATACATTGCTGGGTGATTGTACAACAGGTCACGGGAGAAGTCAGCAGACAAGTTGTGCAAGACAGAGCAGTGAAAAGCAACGTTTATCTAGCACCCAAATGACAGAGTCAGATGTAGCACTTAACTCCAATCAGAGGCTTTGAGAAATCTTCCTCAGCATATGGAAACCAGCCACCTCAGCCCCAGGTGGGCCTGGGAGGTCTCAGAGGTTCACACTTACCACGGCAGGCTTGTTCCAGACATTCTGCTGGCAGTGTTTCACCGCCCCGCACTGCGACGCGGTGCGAATGCTCTGGCACCACACCTCCGGCCCCTTCACACATTCCTTCTGCCACAGGACAGGGCTTGCCACGGCTGCCAGAGAGAGAAACAGAATCAACCTTTCCAGCTGCGTGCTTGGATGATTCCCACTGCAAAGTAAGCAGTACAACCACCTGTTTATTAATCTTTTTAAGCACATTTCAATCCAGCAATTTTTTACGCATCCCAAACTCTGATTAGAGATTCAAAGAAAAAAAAACTAGAAAAGCCACAACAGTTGAACTTCCCTCATGAAGTGCCCAAGTCTCAGCACCTCAGCAGTCCCTTCCCCCATCATCCACCTTTTGTAAAAAAAATTTTTAAAATCCCGAAAATAGAAAACCTCACTTTGCTTAGCACACAAGAACTACCAGATGACTTGAAACAGAAAAACTGCTCATTACAGAAATCTATTCCTCAGCTGATTCCCAAAGCTACAACCTCCCTGTTCTCCTGTCCTACTGTCACTTCAACTCTGAACCAGCTTGCAATTGCTGTCTGCATTCCTCCTCCCACATGAACCATCCTGTTCTCACACAGCAAGTTAGAGAGTGAGGGCAGAAATTAGATTAGGAGCCACAACAATGTGCATATTGCATGGAAGACTTAAGAGCAGGTACAGACCAAAACACTGACCATAAACAGAAAGCTTTAAGAATGCTCTTAAGGAATGTTCTATCATAGTTATCAAACCTACTAAACCTACTTAGACTTCCTTTTTTTCTCTTGGTCAGGCCTTCAACTGTGTACAGAAAAATCTGTGGGGGTGAAAAAATGTACCAGTCCTTTTTTGGACATTACCTCCCATCCCATGTGGGACTGCCCTGCAACCTATAAAGTTTTCAAGTAAGACACAGCACACCTTTACTGGACAGTCCTGGTAAAGAATTGTAAGATATCTGCACTATGAGTAATCAGTAGGACAAGTGAATCAAATGCACATTTTCACTGACTTTCCAAGCTTCTTTTTTTTAATTATGCTGTCTGGACCTGACACCCAATTTCTACCAGTTTCTGAAACCATCCTATCTGTCAGTAAGCTCTGTATCTTCAGGAGACAATGCCCTACATTGTACTAACCAATCAAGAAACAACTCCTGAAAGGCTCCAGCAGACAGGCTCCAAAGAAACCCACCATGATCCAAGCCTACAAGGCACTGCTGCCAAAGTTTATAAAAATAAAAAAAAAAAACCCAAAACAAAATATAAACCGAACCTGTTCAAACCTATTAGCTGTACAGGTGTTGTTATCTTTACATCAACACACATTACAAAACCCTGGCAAATTACACTGTCCACCACGAGGCAGTATTTAAGCTGTTTCATTCCTGTGAAGCTTCTAATAAGGTTACAACAGATGAATAATCACTTTTCCATTTCTCATGTCTTGTTCTAGGCAGTTAGAGGATTGATTTAAAGCTGAATTACCAGTGCATCTAGAAGGTACATGGCCACCACTCATCAAACAGCCAGAGAAACACTGTTTTATAGGTGGCATTCTGTAGCCTTCTCAGCTGTTGATTTATAAAGCCTGTTTATACTGGATTTCAGAGGAATGACCCATTCATTTTAAGAAAAATGTGCTTTGCACGCCTAATCTTTTACACAAGAGCTTGATGCTTGCCACCCTCTCTTCCCAGCCAAAAGCCTTCATTGCATATTATTCTTGAGCAGTACAGTACACTGGTATTGCTTGGGAGAATGCACGAGTAAGACTTCAAAGCTTCTAATAATGTATGGTTAGCAAAGTATTTACAGTCTATTCTAAACTCCAGCATTATTGATCTGCAAGCACTAAGAATAGTTAATTTTCAAAGTCAGACTGGCCAGCCAAAGAGCTGTCAGCTCTGGCAGAGTGACAATTAACAAGAATACACTTGGTTGAGGGAAAGTTATTCTTCCCTTTCAGATACTGGCATTGAACAGTGGTAGGAAGGCTCTGGAAGGCAGAGCCGAGCTCTGAATAAAGTCAATCAAGACTTGGACTTTAAACAGTGGAATTAAGGGTTCCCAGCTGTTTACAAGTACAGCTTTTAACGTATGCCTTTATCAAAAGACAATTAC
>NW_008246060.1:603578-611136 GCF_000691975.1 Corvus brachyrhynchos
AAACAAGACCCCCCCCCCCCACATTGAAGCATACTATAGACTACAAAACTGAACTATACAACTCCAGTAATAGTTATTCCAAGCAGTTTATCAAACTCTTGATTTAGGAGAGTGTTAAAAGCCAAATGGAGGCATTCATGCTGTCACTTGCACTGGTTTGATTAGGCTCTTAGTGAGCTCTCTGGTTTTGTTTGCTTTTTTACTTTTAAGATCCTGTCACTGTATGACTTTTCAGATCTGTACCAGCTTCAGAACAATGTATTGTTCCTTCTTCCTCACAGCCTTAGCAACAGGTCATTATTAAGTGCATTTAAAAAATACTGTGCTTCAGATTTATTTTTACTTATCAGCTTTGTTGGCTGTGTGTCTTTCA
Source organism: Corvus brachyrhynchos (assembly GCF_000691975.1). NCBI lineage: Eukaryota > Metazoa > Chordata > Aves > Passeriformes > Corvidae > Corvus > Corvus brachyrhynchos. Next base: position 603,952 of record NW_008246060.1, read on the forward strand.
CAAATTTCCTGTTGCATGGCTTCTGTATCAGATGCTCACACAGTCACAATGCTCCAACTTGTTCACAAGGAGGAAAAGAAAAAGTCTTAAAATTAGATTGATTTTTGACAGTGCATTGACTATTCATGCCTCTGACTGCACTGTTTCCCTGCAATACATCTCACCACCCTGAAAAAGAAGTATTTTCTCAGAAGGGGTGTAAACAGCAACACTTTGTTCAGATTCTGCTCAAAGCAGTGCCACTGGACACACAGTCACCTCAAATTTGACAATAAGGACACTAATTCTATCTGCCATCCTCTAGAGAGGACCAAAGACAATCTTACAAGAACTTGAAAATAACAGGGATTAAGAGGCAGAAGAAGTAAGCCAGTGACTAAAAACTGTTTTAGGATGGAAGTGCGCACTCCAAACACTTTCCCACTGGTATTATTTAAAGTCCTCACTCCTGCACAACATCAGAGCAAGAGGAAATGCCACTATACCTCCCGACCTTTCTGTCAAAAAAGCCAACAGATTCAAGAAACCTGAATCAGCTACACCACAGGATGAACCTACAAGATGAACTTACCTAGAGAAAACAGAAAATGATGGAACAGCAGTGCCCTTTCTGCTGCAAAGGACATGGCAAAGTTCTTTTCTTCTGAAAAGACAACTCTAAATTTTATGTTTTCAGTACAGAACTTTCCAGTCACACAGTGACTAAGCAAATCTGCTTGTTAAGGCCACACATGGTTGGCACATTTTAGAGCAACTACAGAATAAAGATGATGCACACTAATCACGGCTTCTTTTCTGACACCTTCCACAGTTACTTCAAAGTCAGTTAAACTTTTATTAGTTTGTTCTGTAATATGTGGAAGTACTTTTGTTTGAAATATTGTATCTAATATGAAAGGATGCACCTTCATTGCAACAAAATCCACCCTCCTTTTCTGAACATTCTGGGAAAAACAAAAACAAAGCTAAAAAAAGGCAGCATTAATTCAGATCTTGCAGATTCAGAAAAGAATAGATGGAAACTCTTTACTCTTTACCACTTTTTCCCTTTTAGCTTGTTCTCCTATTTAACTATGAAACAGAATTTTTCCCTCCTATATTAACTTATATTACAACAAAAGCAAACATGCCAGTGAAGTGTGTTAAGACCTTGTGCTGCCTCAGAACAAATAGTTTTGAGTTTTAACTCTTCCCTCCAAATAGCCTTAGCTACAAAAGGAGCAATACTTTAACATGGTACGTCACATCCCCAGCACAGCAGTAACCCAAGAGAAAGCAAAGCACCATCAGGTACCTCACAGAGTTCTCAATGCTTGATGGAAAAACCCAAGGGAATTACTTCCTTTGTTATCTCTAGCATCTCTATTTTATATATTCTTCCTTATCTAAGGTCATCTATTTTTTAATAGATTTCTCCTTTCTCTGTAGATTAGCTCTCAACAGTCACATGTCATGCCCACCAAGACCTGTCCCCCCTGTTTCCTGAAGTTCTTGCAAGCCACTATTTTTAGAGCATCAAACAAGTTTATCTGTGAAGGCCAAGGTGTTTCTTTACTTGTCCTTTTCACTGGTTTCTCCCTGCTTGAACCACTTCAGATGTAGCTTCTTCAATTTAAGGAAAAACAGCCTTTGCTTTACCAAGTTTATCCTAACACACAGACACAAATTTGAGAAGTAGAGGTGATGGACCCTCAGAAAATATCACCTTTTCCACTTGGCTTATAGAGCCTTGCATGTGAAAGCACAGCTCAGTTCTCCACTCCTCTCCAGGAAACAGGGACCTAAAAGGAAGCTTATAATGTCTGGATTATCATTCTGCAAGGACAGCTACAGGAAAACTGCTAGGCAATTACCTTTCTTGGAAAACACCTTCCCTTCCCTCAAGCATTTGTGTCACTCTTCTTCCACGGAGAGCCAGTCAGAATTTTTTCCCTTAGATTCTCAGAAAAACATCCCAAGAAATCCCCTCCAAAGCTGCCCTGAAGCTACAAATGAGACTTAAAGTTAACACCTTATATAAGCATCAGTGAACAGGGATTCTAAGGACCCAGACCAGATACCTTAAAGAGCCAAAGGATGAACTAGGAAACTACCATCCAGAACACAGAGAAATTCAACCTGAAGACTCCAGCCTCCTCCAAACCAAACTGCTAGAAAAACCCTTGGTTACAGACAAATTAACCTGTAATTTGGAAAAAAAAACCTCAAGGAAAGTGCTGAGCTGCTGTTCAACTCAATGGATTGAAGTAAAATGTGAAGATCATTTGGGGTGCTGTCAACTCTTACGCTTTTGTGACAGTCCAACTTGTCCAAGTGTATTAACCTATTCATCAGGAGGGATGTTATTCTCAGGCTGTCCTACTTGCAATGTTAAAAAAAGTCGTTCATTATCTCCCAGAGACACCAAACACCAAGTGAATGCATCAGCCTCTGCCATCTGGGCTCTGTTAGTTACTGACTTTTCCCCATGTCCTTTGATACTTGCAAAAGCAAAGCGTGTTTAAGTTAAAGAAGTCAAGAGGGATCAACCTCTCTTCACTGAAGCTTACAAAGTGTCAAGAAGTGAAGGAGTGACCCCAACCTAAAGTTATCTGAAGGGCCCAATACTTCACAGCCTCTCTGGTCAGTTAATAGTAAAACTTCAGAAGTCATAACTGCATCACACACCAGTGACTCTTGCCAAAGGGCTACTCTATGCGTCTGGATTAATGAGGCAGTAAAAGTGACCATAACATTTGAGGGATTACAGGCAATTTGAAGAAAAACTGGAGGAAATGTGGCTAGTGTTACCAGCATTCCAGTTAAAAATGAGTCTTCCTGTCCAGTATCTACTGACAAAAAACCAAGCCTGAAACATTTCTAACTAGAGTGATGGGCAAGAAATTAATTTGGAGTTAACACCACAACCAGGGTCCTCCCCAAAGTGGGGAGCTCATTCTCATTTTGGGACACTGCCTCTACCTCAGGTGCTCCCTTGCTTCCCTCACCAGAAGCATGGCAAGAGAAGCAGTTTGTGTAGGTACAAGCAATCACAATGAAGTTACAGAGAGCAGAGAACTGGATGAGGTGGGACAGTAAAATCACCTCTACTGGCCCAGTGAATTGTCCCAGGTAACTACAAAGGTTGCAATCTCCAAGTTGGCCGTATGTTGCCAAGCAAGGCCTGACTTCTGCCTGAGATTTTCTACGGCAGAATCCAGAAGAGAAGTAGATGTTCTAGGGCACCTGGTAGTCATCAGGAGTAAGTGGTCCCATACAGTATGCTAAGATATTCCCAAAGTTATGAGTAGCAGCAGATCCCTGAAGAAATACACAAAAATGTTTTGGGCATACTTGTTGTCCATCTCCATTCTTTCTGCTTTTGTTCTGAGGGTTTTTTTGCAGGGATGCAGGGGACAGATTTCATGTGAGTCTCTGCAGCAATCCTGTATTTAACAGCCCCTTTTCACCAGACAAACATATCCACAGCACAAAGACTGGGAAAATCTGCTATCTAGCAGCTGAAACCAAACACTGCCCCATGACCATATACATAGAGGCACTGCCCTGAAATATATACACACACGTCAACGTAGCCTTTTTAAATTGCAAAAGCAACTCTGATATTTTAATAGCAGCAAATGAATTGCATTTAAAAGCTGCTCCATAAAGAAAAAAAATAAAACAAAGTGAGTAAATCCTTTCAGAAAAAATAAATTCTCTCTTTTTATGTCACAGAGTTCTAAGGCGTTGCCCCAACCTGCTCTGAAGAATCAGATCTACATGAGATACTGAAACAAAAACCCATGGCAAGCAGCAGTAATTGGTCCTGCTTCCCCCACAGATACAAAATCAAAATGTCCCTGCACTTTATACCAGAAAAGCCTTCCCTGAAATAGCCACAGTCCAGCCTCCTGGGAAGCTTCAGCTGACATCAGGTGACAGATCCAGTTTTGCTGACAAGCTCCCTCTCTCTTGCTCCAGCCTCCACATCATCTCGGTGTTCGGAGGCTCCCAGAACAGCTCCTTTCTGGTGCACAAACAGCACAAATCAGGAGTGCAGAAAGGCCGCACTGGGCTCAGGCAGCTCTGCGGCTCCAGTGGAGCACTCAGCCCAGCGTGACTGGGAGCAGGCAGAACGGCTGGCTCAGCTCCTCCAGACACAACCAACAGCAACCCTTTCTATTTATACCTCCCCAGCAAACAAGGAGGGGATTGTGCAAGGGCAGGTTTGCACAGGGCACATGACTGGTGTGCTATCAAAGCACCTGCTACGGTATGTGATGGCCTGACAGTGCCTCGTATCCAGTTACTCCTCCAACAAAACACAGGTTTTATTTTTATATAATCACAGCCCCATTTAGGTTGGAAAATACCTCTAAAATCATCAAGTTCGACCTGTGACCAGTCACCACCTTGTCATCCAAACCAGAGCACTGAGTGCCAGGTCCAGATGTTTCTTGAATACCTCCAAAGATGGTGACACCACCACCTCCCTGGGTAGCCCATTTCAGGGCCTGACAACCCTTTCCGAGAAGGAATTTCTCCTTATTTCCAACCTTAACCTCCCCTGGCACAGCTTGTCACTTGTTCCTTGGGAGCAGAGCCTGACCCCCACCTGGCTCCCTGCTCCTGTCACAGAGTTGCAGAGAGTGAGAAGGGCCCCCCTGAGCCTCCTTTTCTCCAGGCTGAGCCCCTTTCCCAGCTCCCTCAGCTGCTCCTCACTGGACTTACCCTCCAGACCCTTCCCCAGCTCCGTTCCCTTCTCTGGACATGCTCCAGCACCTCAGTGTCCTTGTAGTGAAGACCCAGAACTGGACACAAGATTTGAGGTGAAGCCTCAGCAGTGTCCAGCACAGGGGGACAGTCACTGCCCTGGTCCTGCTGGACACACCACTGCTGATACAAGACACCCTCCACTCTTCTAATTTAATCTGCAGCAGTGGGCTGCAGCCTGGCTTTCTTTGTTAGAAACCACACTGATAGCAGAACAAGCCTGCAAACTACAGAACACAGTCCAATTATCTGCTTCATTCACACCCTCAAGAAAATCCAAGACAGGCTAACTCAGCCTACAAATTTCCTGTCCCCAGATGTTCTGACCAGTGTTTCCTAGAGAACATACACATTAACTTGAATCTTCCTTCCTTACAAGGTTTTAAGTCTACTATTTTAGGGGAGGGTGGATGTGGAAAAAATCATATCCTCAAAGTTTTTACTTTCCACTCCCAGCTTAACTTAATTTAGGAAAAGGGGGGAAATATTCAGTTAAAGAGAAACTGAGTCCCACTTTAACAGCACAGCCAGCCTTCCTCCTCCTTCCCTGGCCTCAAAGACACGGAATAATCAGAGTGCGCATCAGTAGTCCGGAGGTGCCAGGACCTGTACAGCCTGCTTTAATTCCTCTGTATCTCCCTTAAAGGGAAGATGCACAGAAGCTCTGTAAGTAGGTCAACCAAAAACCCTCACGGCCTGTAAGGCAGCCAAGTGACTCCATTAGGATCTGACAAGGGTGGCTGAATTTTTATACAGCTAATTAGCGAGCTCAGCAGACGAAAACGGTGTTTCGGGTAGTCACAGCAAAATCTTCAGGAAAATCTGCATGGTAGGTGAGGCAATTAGCACTCATAACAGAACCCTGGTGAAAAAAGACAGCTGTTTATTTGTGTTAAAAGAGCGACTTCCTAAGGAAAAACAGGCCTGACTAGTCTCCTGCTACCCTCAGCTGCATACCATGCCTTTAACATGTAGGCCAAGCAAACTCTCATTGCTGAACTGGTTTCTCATTACAATTTCCCTAAATACACTAAAGGGAAAGCTGGTGGATACTTCAAGGTGAAGCCTTTTCATTTCCAAAGCACAAGAAACTGCAATGATTTCAGCGATTTAGAAACAGTCCCAGGAGTGGTAACTGATGGCAGCTAACCCAGTGTAGAGCAGACTCAAAAGACACTATTAAAGCAGATACACATGCAGATTGAAAGCTGGCATTTGCTTTCTTGCTTCCTGACTGAAAAGTCTGAGATAATCCATTAAACAGCCCACGTATCAGCATATTAAATATTATCAGTGTATCTAGGGGAAAGTGTCCCTGTCCTCAGCAGGCGGTTGGAACTACATGACCTTTAAGATCCCTTCCAACCCAGGCCATTCTATGATTTCATGACATTAAAACTACGGTAAAGTACAATCATGAAAAATTTCATAGGGTCATTTACTGTGCTATGCCAGCTGGTTACTCCTGTGGCCTTTAAACAGCCAGTTGGGCTTTTTCTCTTGGTTGCTTTTAGAAATGCCGCAGGTTAAACTTGTAAGCAAATAAGCTCTAAGATTAAAATAATCTTATTTAGAAGAAAATTCGCCAAGTAACTGTGTACATCACATCCTTACATTTTGGGGGTTCTGGCTATTCCACCCCACAACCTAAAGGTGTATTACCACTCATCAGACTATGAACCATTTCCATACCTCTGTCAAGCTTCTGCAATGTACAAAACACAAGCATCGCATGTTCTAACCTCTAATCCTACAGCTAAAGGGAGAGTATCATCTATTCTTCCCATCATTTTCACCTCAGCAACAACAGGTACCGAGGCAGCGAGCAGCAGAATCAGTGGAATTTTCCATATGGAGCAGGAGCTCCTAATGCAAAAACACAACAGCAAAGGCAACCTCCCACCATCTGCAAGAGGATTAGCAGCCATCTATCCCTGAAGTGACGGAGATAAACACCGCTGCTGGCAGGAAAAACAGTCCCTCCCAATTGTCCCCACCAACCTGGGGTCTGAGCTGCCCGATTCGTGCCATCGGGAAGTCATTTCCCTACCAGCAGCGGGAATGGCCGGATCCTCAAGGGGACTCCCCGCTTCTCCCTGGGGCTATTTTTGGGCGACCCGCCCCCCCCAAACACAGCATTTCCACCACAGCCATCCCGAAGGCGCCCTTGAAAGCCCCACTCCCACCACCCTCCCTCATCGCTGCTTCCTCTGTTTCGGATCTGGGAGCGGGTCCTGTTGAGGGAATACAAACAGCATTAGGATCGGCCTCCCCCCCTCCGCGCTGCCCTCGTCCCGCTGGGCGCTCAGAGAACCTCTCCTCGAGCCCGCCGGGGCTCAGCTGACGGGGAAGGAGCTCGGAAGGCGGAAGGCAGTGCTTACCGGCGGCCAGGAGCCCAAGGAGGCTGAGGAGCCCGAGGATCAGCGGCCG
>NW_008246060.1:611268-623103 GCF_000691975.1 Corvus brachyrhynchos
GAGCCCTCTGCGAGCCCCCGCTACTGGAGACGGCGGTGTTAGGCCGGAAAAAAGGAAAGCCTTCAAGGCGATTTTTGCCTCCACGGGCTCTGCCCTGAGGCAGTGGAAGTCCCCAAGGCAGGAGTCCCCGCACATAGACCTGCCAGGCCGGCAGCATCTCATTGAGGCACACACCAACATGGAGACGTAGTGTTAAGGGGTTGGAATGGACCTTTTCCAACCCCCTGCCATGGGCCTCCCACTGGACCAGGTTGGTCAAGGCTGTATCCCACCTGGGCTTGAACAGTTCCAGGGATGGCACATCCACAACCTCCCTGTGCAGCCTCTGCCAGTGCCTCACTGCCCCTACAGTAATAAAGTTTCTTCCTAATATCCAACCTAAATTACCTCTCATTCAAATTGTACCCATTCCGCCTTGTCCTGTCACTACAATTGCTGATGAAGAGTCCCTCCCCAGCTTCCCTGTGGCCTCCTTCAGATAGCAGGATGTGCTGTGAGGTCTCCACGCAACCAAACATCCTGCTGGGCATCTGCCACCACAGCACTTCCAACTCACGGGCATCCCATCTTGCTTGGGAGGCAATGGGAATGCCGTTTATTTCATTGTCCTGCAGGGAAGGCTCCCCATTGTCACAGGGCAGCCAGGCATCCCTGTGGTCCAAATGAACAGCAATTAAAAGCACAATTAAGAACAACAGCCTGAATTCACTCACTTGCTATCTCCCAGCCTCTTACTCCTGCTGTGCCCCTTGCACTGATACAGCTAACTGGAAAAACAAACTAACCCAGAAAGGAGAAAGGAAAAAAAAAAAAAAAAAAAAGAGGGTGAGAAAGAAAAAGAACTTTTTCCTGACTGAATCAGCAAACTGAACCAACTCAGCCAAGGGACAGAGCAGATCCCTCATGGGCTCCCCACGACTAGGCAGAGCTGCCAGACCAGCTCCCCTCTTCTTCTAAACCCACACTCAAGGCTTGCTGTAGCTGGAAGAAGGGTCCTCGATAACGCTTCCCACAGCCTGGGGGATTGGACATCCCCTGTGGCCTGAGCACAACACAAACTTATCCCATCCAAAGAGCTTGCCCTCTGCCAGGCTTATCCTGCCTGGTTCATTGGGGATCTTCCAGGTACAGCCCTTCATCTGAGGGCACACACATTATTACCTTGTTAGGTCCTTACCTACATGTTCATTTTTCAAGGACCAGACTTGATAGCATTTTGATAATATTTAAGGTTTACTTGCAGCATGAGGATTAGGAGGAAGTGGATCTGTTCTGTTTCACTTTGCCAGGCTATTCCAAACAGCGCAATGCACATTTCTCCTTTTCTTATAAGGACCCTTTAAAAGCCAGGCTAAGAATTCACAGTTACCGTGATTTTCTTCACAAACCACATCAGGAGAACTTGATGCTTACGCAGGCCTTTGCCCCTCCACAAGTCAGCACAGCTTCATTTGGAACCTCCAGAGCCTCTGCTATCGCCGCCATCGGATGCCAGGTTCTTAGGTAATTCCCAAACTGGAGCCAGGTGCACCCAGACTGAATCAACGAGGCAGAAAGCCACCCCCAATTTTGGCCAGACTAAACAAGCAACCTTTACTCTGGCTCTAAAGCCACCTTGCCTAGGCAGGGCTCTGTGTGCTGCCCTTATCTCAGGAGTGCACATAAAGTGTTGACGAGGCACCTCAACTTTCCAACCAGCAGTCAGCTACTAACCTAGGAAAACACACACCGAAAAAAAGAGCTTTGTGAAGAATATTTAAAAGGAGGTTAAGTAAGACTGTCTGGAACAGAAAAGCTATTTCAGCAGGCAGAGTGTTTTTCTTCTGAGAGCTGAAGGACAGGAGGAAGGAAGAACTAGTGTGGAGCTAGCAAGTTCTACCCCCAATCTGTTATAATTTCAGGCTAGCTCAGGTTTTCCTGGAGCTTTGCCAATTCCCATTGATTTGGGGCCCTTTTTTCTCTCTCGAGCACACAGAATATAATATTTGGCAATAACAAATTGTCTTCATGACTTAGCTTTCCTGGTCTAGCCATAGTGCCTGTTAGTTTCCTCACTTAAAAATGGGATTAAACAAAATAAAATGGCATCAAGAGTTCAAGCACTAGCTGTCTGCCATGGATGTTTGGAAGAGTGGGAAACTCCCAAGGATATCTCAGCCTGTTGGACCAGGTCCAGCTCACAGATGTGAGCCAAGACCTGGCACTGAGGGCGTGAGCTGCAGCCACCGTCTGCCTACCACCTTCTGCTTTTGCTGAGCTTCTGCTGAGATTTGGGGGTTTTCCTGAAGATAAACCCCCCCAGATGAGGTGCCAGATGAGGCTTCTCAGGAAGGATCATGGCTTGTCTGTAGTGACACACAGTTGAGTCACTTGGCTGTGGCTGAGGGAGAAGGCCTTCCCCAGCCTAAACTTGATTTTTAGTCCCATTTTCTGGGAGGCACATGCTCTGCATAGAGAAAGTGAGTAGGAAGGGCTCGGAAAGTTGCAGCCAAGTGAGGGACTTTCCTGTAGCTAAAAACATGACTCACTTTCCAGCTGCCTTCCCTACCAACCAGTTGGACCGGGCTGGCACCAGAGCCTGGGCTGGTTTTGATGCTCAGTTTTGTCCTGCCTACAGCACACTAATTCCTTCCACTTCACCTTGCCCTCCTGGCGCCCAATTCTGTGCTTTGCATAAGTGGGGCACGTGAGGAATCTCTGTTTGGCAATCCCGGGAGGCCAGCCAGAGGCCCCTGCAGGCTCTGGTTTTGCAGCTGCAGCCAGCTCTGCAGAAGTGTTCTCTTTGCAAAAGAAAAAAACCAAAACAAGTGAAATAAATAAAGAGAGGCATTTTCCGCAGCAGCCTGGCTTTCAAACTATTTTGCATTTCCGACTGCAGCAGGAGGAGGAAGAGAAGCAAAGCCAGCCACAAATTACAGCCTGACAGCCTCATGCAGATCTTTGGACATGTTTGAAGTTTATTCCAGCCCAAGACCAGCCTCCCAGTGATTCACCAGATAGTTTGGCTTGCGGGTCCCGCTGGAGTGGAGACAGGCACCCACACACTCACCCACCCTTCCTCATCACTAACAGGCTGCAGAGAAATAGCTCCTGCTCTGACATTCTTCCCAGAGCAGAAAGCATCAGAGCATTTTCCAAATGGGATGGCAGTGCTGCAGGGACTGCATCCAAGGGCAGAGCTGCAGCTTGGCAACACCAGCAGCAGCCAGGGCAGGTGGGACACGTCCCACTCCTCCTGGCACACACACAAAAAAGAAACTACCAAAAAACACCACCCTGGCCCACAGAAACAGATGGTGCTTGACTGGATCAGGGCCTGAATCAGCCCAGGGTGCAGAGAGCATCATGTGATGAGACAGCTGGGCTATAAGAGCAGGACTACAGCAGCTTCAAACTGAAAGACAGTAGGTTTGGGTGAGATATGAGGAAGAAATTCTTCCCTGTGAGGGTGTGAGGCCCTGGTAAGGGGCTGCCCAGGGAAGCTGTGGCTGCCCCATCCCTGGAAGTGTCCCAGGCCAGGCTGGACAGGGCTTGGAGCAACCTGGTCCAGTGGAAGATGTCCCTGCCCATGGCAGGGATGGAACAAAATGGCCTTCAAGGTCCCTTCCAACCCAAACCATGCTGTGAGTCTATGACCCTACACATTTCCAGCCTCTGGGCCCCTGGCATCAGCCAAAAAACAACCACACACTGCTGGGCCCAGTGACTGATCTGCCTTTAGGAGTGATCCCTTCCTCTCTCCAGGCAGTTTTTGGCCTGGATCCAGTTCGCTGTCTGAAGGCCCGTGGCACAGCGTGGGGTGAAAGCATTGAGGACCATCCCCCTTTGGCAGCTGTGCCACAGCAGAGCTCTCAATTAACACTGGCACAGTCACAGGCCGCATTCCTTCCCATGTTCAGCTCAGCCACAACTTAATTATCTAAAGGGCTCACATCAAGTACACTGGATTTTCCAAGCAAAGCATAACATAAAACCCCAAATCACTGCAGCTAATTCTCATTTCAGTATTTCCTTTGTCAGCGAATACAAGTTGTGCATTTTAGTTATAAGCTGTGGTTTGTTTCCAGGTTTCCTCAGCATTTTAGGTACTACTTACTGGGATTAAACTCCTATTTCAAGGCAAACCGCAACTGGTACTTCAAACCAAGTAGATCAACACAAAGAGTGTCAGCAGCCATAAATGCTTTGCCCTCATGAACCAGGATTACTGACCAGCTCTAGCAAGATCTGGAATAACAACAGAGTTGCCAGAAAGGCAGATGATTCCGCCTAAATACAAGGGAATCAACAGTGCAGCACCACCTCATCAATGTTTTAAAGGATATGCACCAAGATGCAGAATTCCATTACTGCTCCCATTGTGTCATCTTGTCAGGGTCATAAGCAGTAAGATTGCAGCCAGATAAATCTCTGCCACAACCTTTGAAGGAGGGTTTCTTTTTATAAATGTAAAGTAATATGTTTCTGTAAATCCTATTTACCCAACCCCCCCCCAAAAAAAAAAAAATTGGAACTACACATCTAGGTTATCCAGGAAGAAAACAAAGGAAAATGTATAACAGATTTTAAAACATACTTCAGAAATACCAAAAATATAAAGCCTGACCAAGAAAAAGAAGATTTTAGGATGTCTTTAGTTCCCATTCATACTACAGCAGAGAAGCAGCTCCCCAGCAGCTCCCAGGAAGCAGTACTTCTTTTGGTTCCTGGTTTGCCCATAAAGATCCAAAGCTGATGACTTGGGCTTCTTACTGGGAACTGAGATCCTCTCCAATAAGAGGAGCAGGCTTGATGTTTTATAGGATTTCTGCAGTAAAAAAAAATAGGGAGGAACAGAAGAGTGCCTATATCTATTCCTGCCTGGTGCGGCCCTCCCTCCCTCCGTCACATTGTGCCATTGCATTGAAGCTCACCACCATTTCATAGAGCAGCCAGGTCTTTGCAGCTCGTCTATCCATGGAAGAGCTGCTTTCCAGAAGGTGTATTTAGTGTTTCACCTCTATCCAAGATGCCAGGCAGGGCAGGCATTTTCCAAAACAAATACCAAACGGCACAGCCAGGCCTTGCCCTTAACCCAAATGGGGATGGCGAGTGCATGGGTGGGGACCCCATGTGTGTAGGGTCTCTCTTTCACTGTTACTTTTGGTGTGGAGTGGAGAATATCCTCATCTTCCATTTCCTCCTTAACCTGTCCATTGCCTTTAGGCTCAGCTCTCAACACAGGACTGGCAGCTCCAAACACCAAAGCTTTGCTTTTAGCATTGCCAGACAGAAATGGGCAAAACTTGCCTGCCAGAACCAAAAAACATTTACAAAATATGGGGCTGAGTTCCTTTTATTTGCTCTCTGCTTTGCAGGTTTTTGAGGATTACACTTGGAAGCTCTAAGGGCTTTTTCAGCAGTGGAGGTTATTGCCATCCAGTGTTTTCCATCTGCTGTGACTCATTTGGGCTCACACAGAAGTGATTAGATAATCACAGGACTCCAGGAGCTACGGCTTCAAGGAAAAGCACAAAGAATTACAGATTTTGCAGGACAAATAAGAGCTGGCAGAGAACAGCTACAAGAGCTGCTGTAAGGAACCAGGCTGAGGAAACACACCCACCCCCCAGACTTTCTTCAGTTTCCTTCTCTGTTGAAATATTTGCTTTCTCTTCCTTCATTATCCAAAACAAAAAGGAAGGCACTAAATAGAACCTATTATTTGGGGAAGAAGGTACAAAACAGAAGAGTTTGGACTGGAAATAAAAGCCCAAGTAAACTGTCCTCAAAAATCTGGGTGAGCTGATAGCTGATGTGTAGGAAAGAGAGAAGGAATAGGACAGGAAGATCACGTAGTCCAAAATCTTAACAAACAGCCTGCGAAGTCAGGCAGGGATTACTGCTTTCTGTGCTATTGCAAGGTCTACAATTCTTTTTTTGGGTCACAAAAAGCATCAGGCAAGCACCTCGTCACACATGATCTCGCCTCAACTGCACACTCATGGCCCAGGATTTCTAAGCCAGGCTGTGGATTTCAGTGAGGCTTGCAGCAGCAGCCAACCACTGTGGCCAAAAGTGGCACGGGTTGGGATTAATCAAAGTCACAAGGCCACAGGGGGAAGTGGCAAGTACAGCTACTGTGGCTCTCACCACAAGGTCTTTCTTCATCATACCAGTAGGCACAACCCATGCCCAGAGTCGTGGGCATCTGAATATCTGCCCTCTTTTACAAAAGGGTAAAAATACAGCCAGAGACTTAACCTCTCTCTTCCACTGTCCCAGCTAAGCCTGGGATTTTAACAGCTGGGAGCAAGTTGCCCAGTGTGGTGTTCATCCCTTGCTTGCTCCAAGTCTGACAGGCATCCCACAGCAAACTTCCTGAGCCTCTTCTAGGGTTTCCTCACCTTCCAACTTCATAAAGCAAAAGCATGTTTCACTCCGGGGAAAAAAACCACCAGGATAGTGGCACGAGGAAGGCAAACGGCTACAATTCAACACCTGTGGATTTCACAAGAAGATTCCCTGCCAGCAGCCTCCTTTCCTGTGTCCTTCCCACTGTTCACCCAGCAGCAGCTGGGGAAACATTGGAACATCTCCTCAAAACAGGTAATAGAGATGCTTTATGAATTCCATGGGCAGTATGGTATTGGCAGCCTGGTTTTCCATGGCAATCACAGTGGCAGCCTGCAGCCTGGTTTTCCATGGTAATCACAATTTCCATGATTATTGCCTGATGTGTGTCTTTACACTTGCTCTTCACAGAAAAAAAAAAAAAGTTCAATAAAGGCTTATTTTAACCCTCAGTTTGTAAATCCTGGCCTTGAGAAAGTCAGCATCATGTACCCACACAAGCTCAGCTACTGCCAGGAAACAGCTGGAGCAAAACTCACTATTCTGCTGAGCCTTGTTTGCCATGGTGAATGTCAAAAGAGAAACAAAACCCTTCTTATCCTTCCCTGGGGAAGGGCAGAGAGGCGTAGGAGTTAGCATTCAGCCTTTGGCACTGCAACTCAATCAGCTGCAGAGCAAAAGGATGGCTGAGCCCATGGAACAGAGAGGAGGAAAAAAAAGGCAAAAAACCCACCTTTATGGGTCACACCCAGCACTTGTGTAAGGGCAGGGAGAGAAACTGACCCAAGACATCTCAGGCACCTACCACAAACCTGCTGAAAAAAAACCATCCCCATTTCCCCTCACTAGGCTATTGCAACTGCCTTTTAAAACTTACCCAGCAGCTGCTTCCCCTCAGGTTGTACTTCTCATGCTCAGCTGCAGCTGATCTCTCTCTATGCTGCTTTAGTGGGACAAGGCCCAGAGCCATGTTCTGACCTTGCTAACAGATCTGCAAATGGGATTTAATTATCCCCAAGAGATTTGGAAACTGTTTTTTCCATTAAAAAACCAGGTTTGAGCTGCTCCTGTTTCACAGGGAAGCTTAGAAAGCAAATAGGTTTTGCTCTTCTTTAGTTTTCCTGTTGCTGCCTGGGGCAACCAGAAGACGTGTGGAATTTGTAGTGATTGCTAGTAGAAGTGTCTGGGTTTCCCTAGCTTGCTCTGAACAGCTGTTCCAGTGACAGCCTCCCTGCTGGCAGCAGTGGTTCCTTCTGCAGGTGTCACACAAAGCAGATTATCTCCTTGGTGGACCTCATCCTGCTCTCTCCCTGAGACCTATGGGTTCTATACCAGGAGGGTCCTGCCCTGTGTCACACACCATCTCTGCTTCCACAACACACCTTTCAAATGAGGCCCACCATGACTAGAGCAGCCAAGAGGTGGAGAAGCATGTTCCATTTTTCCAGGCTGCCAGGATGTAGCAGTGCCATTTCCTAGAGGTGGATCTTCCAGAGGTCCAGCTGCAGGGCTTGGCTGACCCTATGGACGTCCCACTGAACTCCCCAGGCTTCTGGGCAGATACTGGTTCTCTGTTCTTTATCTGCTCGGTGTTTTTGTTTCAGATTCTTCTTTGGAAAGGCCCTTCTCTGTTATGAGTAAGGCTCCAAAGATCCTGGTGCCCTCATTGTGTGTAAAGGAGTTCGGGTTTGGTTATCGACAAGCCAGAAAGGTCTCCAGGCAGAGATGTTATCTTCCCTTTGTAAACAGACTCACAAGGCCACAGCATGACTGTTAGGGGATTGTCAGAAGCCACCCAGGGGCTTCTGTGTGGTGTTCACAGTGGAACTGAGCATGCCTGAGCTGATGCTGGAAGGGGCTGCTCTGCTGTCTGTCACGCCCTGGCCATGCGCTCCTACTGCTTCCCTGCCGAGGGACAGACTGACCCTGAGTAGCCCTGATCAGCTCCTGATCCAGCTAGATCAGGAGGATCAGGGGGATCCAACTCCAAACTCTCCCTTTGCAAAGGAAAGACAATAAAATATAAGATTACAGGCTCATATTACTGCAGGTGACACAAAGGGAGGGAGAGAGAACATGTGTCAGGGACAGAAAGAGAGCACAGGATGGTGCTTCCCCTGCATTAGGTGGATTTAAGCACCTCATGAAATTGCAGGGCAACAAAAAGATGAGATACAAATAACACATTAGGGCAAGGAAATAAGCTGCACCCTTAAACCTCACTGATGAAAGCATTCAGCATGAAGACCCTCTTCCAAACTTCCAAGGCTTCTTGAAGGTTTCGTCAACATTTGAGAATGCCTTGATAAAACCACACCATCTCATAAACATATTGAAACCGAGGGTTTGGCTTAGATATTAATAAGTCACCGTTGCCTGAATTTATTTCCATGCTCTTAAGACTGTCTCATGGTGTTCTGATTGAGGAGCAGAAGAGGACACCCTGCAGCAGAGACCACAGAGAGTTTGGTCTGTGCCTGTGGCCCTGTGTGGCACTTCCCAACAAAAACCCAATCAGAAAGAAAAGGAGCTATACTTGCTTGATCTTACATAGAGTTCCCTTCCTTGAATGGTGTGTTGGGAGAGTGAGGTGGTCAGATGGGGAATTTTTCATGTTTGTAGAGAGCAGGGGGACCCGGATTTTACCCAGCTGAGGATGCTGCTGACCTTACTGAGATGCTGACAGTCACCTGATGGCATTTTTTTCACTGTAGGGCTGCTCCAGAGCCAGTGACACTGGTAAAAATGCACTTGCAGCCTGCATGTGATCCACCCTAAGTTCTCACTTGCCTTTTTTCTTCCATGAAAGCAGCTTCAAAAGCCGAACCAAAAAGCACAGGGCTTCCTGCTCACCTGGGAGAGCAGCAGACTGACCTTTCTGGGATGGGGGACATCAGAAGCTTTTTCTGCTGGTGTCACTACTTTAAGGTTTGCCAGTCTCTCTTCTCAACAGAAATCCCCCTGGCTCAGCTGCTCTCATCATGTCAAAAGTGAATCTTCTGTGCTGCAGGTTTGGAAAGCATTTGCAATGATTAAAAATAAACCGACTTCTTTATTTCGCCCTCAGCAGTTTTAGAGAAGCGGAATTGAAAAAGGAACAGAAAATGAGGTCCAGGGTCATTTGAAGATCCTGCACATGTTTGTGGGGGGCTGAAGGAGGCCAGTGAGGGAAGGGCTAATGGAGTTCAGCCAAAAGCACATCGGCTGTGAGCACCTTGATTCCCACTGAGCTCCGACCCTCATTATGAAGGCTTGTTTCAATTATACCTTCTGTGAAAGTGGGGGAAATATGAACTGAAAATCCCTCTGGAGAGCTCAGATGATGGGATGTGCTGGGGCTGCACAAGCCAGACCAGCCGGGAAAGCAAACATGAGAAATCAGCCATGTCCACAGATACTGGATAAATACTGGCCAAGTATCAGTTCTCCCTGGAGAGCAGAACTCCTTCCTCGGGTGCTGAGCAGATGGCAAATCCTGCTGGCTTAGGGACAGCCCTTTCCGTGCTGTTTGCTGGCTGTCGTCTCCCCCAGCCCCTGGGTCCTGTCACCACTCTTTGGGCTTGCTGCCCTCTTTGTGGGCAATTTGCTTTTTCGTCTTTGATGGCAATACCCTCCCCGTGAGAGCTGATGCACCAGGGCTGTGCATCGTGGCGTCGGGTCTGGGACAGCCCTGGGGGACTCAGCAGAGTCGCTGAGACAGGAACAGGCACTGCGGGGGGAGACAAGGGTTATGCAGGGAGCAGACCGGAGCTTTTTGGGGTTAATCCGTAGAAGAGATGGGGAAGGAGGAAAAGAAAAAGCAGATGTAGAGTCTGGCAGCGCTTTCCGCCTCCAACCTGCAGGGCCAGGAAGCACGGGGGGAGCTCGGCTCCCTGGGAGAGGAATCCCCAAACCCAAGGCAGCACCCGCTCCAGTGAGGGCTGCAGCTGTGAAACTGGGACCAGTTCGCAAGGAGGCGAGAGGGCGGCGGGCGGTCGGCAGGTGGCAGCAGGAGCCCGGTGAGAAGAACAGCTGCATCCCAGGGCTCTGAAAATGGGGTAAAACCACGGAGTTTCCAAGCTTGGCTTTTTTACGGCCTTCTTTGGCATAGGACTCATCAGCGGCAGAGAGGGTGGAACACCCCATTGATGGTTACTAGCAGAGAGGTTTCCCAGTAGGAGGGGATATGTGTTTAATTATTCATAGAAGCATTAAAACAAACAAAAAAACCCAAACCAAAACAACAACAAAAACAAACAAACAAAAAACAGCTAGAAAACTCTCAATTCTTAGTTCTGCATTCCCCAGAAAAAGCAGGGCAGCCCTGGCACAGAGGATGGAAACTCCCTTGTGAGGTTTATGTGGGAAGGTTCAAGAGGAAAAGTCCAAGGACAGGTGGGTCAGTGATTAAAAATGGCATTCGGCCCTTGGAAGACAACGAGGATTTTCACACTGATACCTTCCTGATACCAGCCCATAGCCAGGGAGTCATTAGAGCTCTCATTAAAGTGCTTGCCTTGGGAAGGCCAGGTGCAGGTTATGGGAGACTGGAGGCTCTGGGATGGCTGTGCACACACCCTGCTCCCAGCTCCAGGGTGATACACCCACACCCTGGCACTGAGATGAACCTGCTCCCTCTTTAGAGGGTGGGGGAAATTGTTATTGTTTATGGGGAATTTCCTTTGGGAAAAGGAAAAGAGGAGGAATTGTAAAGTCTTCTGCCAATAAATTGGATCCTTTGGGGTTTTCTATTCTCATGCTCAGCATCCACATGAGGCATTTTGTTTTAAACAAGCTTTGGAGACTCAAAAAGGTGCAGAAATAGCATTGCTTTATTATGCCAAAGGAACGTGCAAGTTAGCCTGTTCCCTGAGGACCAGGAGATTTGCTTTTAACTCTTACCAGTTCAAAGGGCTTTAGATATATATAGGGGGAAAATAAATTCCATGATTGGAACTGGGTGATCTTTTAGGGTTTTTCCAACCCAAACCATTCTGATTCTAAAGATTACAGAGTAAATCTTGGTCCTTCCATTTACCCATGGGAAGAAAGCAAGTTCCAGTTGTCTTACACTTAATAAACACAGAATTATATGTCCTCTCCTTCTTAGGTTTTCGCCATCCCCAAAATGAACCATTTGAGGCTTTGATGTGATTGAAGTGGGTCAGGGAGCTGCTGCCTTGGCAGGGCAAAAAGTGGAGCTGGTGTTGGTGACTGTAGGGGACATTTGTGGAGGGAAAAGCTGTGGTCACATGCAGGGTAGAGAACGAACACTTGAAGTAAAAATGAGGTAATCAGTAGCAGGCAGGTACAGTTCGGCACCGTGACTAGAGACTGTCCTGGAGAGCAGTGCCCCTCTCCCCTAGTGCCACTCCCCAGCCCTTGGGCCCCCGTCTGGAGGATGGGATCCAGAGGGGATGCTGGAGGGGGAAGGGGGAGACCGGGTCGTGGGGAGGCAAGGGTTACAGGAACTGGGGGGAAGGCAGAAGGCGAGGGAAAGTAGGAGGGGTAGAGGAAGGGAAG
>NW_008246060.1:623629-626865 GCF_000691975.1 Corvus brachyrhynchos
GAGGTCCCCTTCACTGTCCAGCACTGGGAGTCATCCCCGCCACAGACCCCGCACTGATCTTTGATCTCGTTGGAGCCAATTTCCTTGTCACAGCCCACTTTCAGCAGGGGAAAAAAAAAATTTAAAAATGGAAAAATAGGATGTTAGGAAGAAATTCTTCCCTGTAAGGGTAGTGAGGCTGCCCAGGGAAGCTGTGGCTGCCCCATCCCTGGAAGTGTCCAAGGCCAGGTTAGAGGGGCTTGGAGCTACCTGGGATAGTGGAAGGTGTCCCTGCCCATGGCAGGGGAGTGGAACGAAATGTTCCTAAAAGTCCCTTCCAACCCAAACCACTCTGCAACTCCCTGATCTCTCCCTAAATTTATTTTGCATCGTTTCCCACTTTCTGCTCCCAGCAGATGGAGCCACTGGTGTTTAAAAAAGGTGGAAGTGGTTTGGGACATGGATCACTCCTGCTGCTCATTGAGTTATGTTTTTAAAACTGAAAGGATGATACTGTGCAACAATCTGTGATGAAGATTTAGTCCCCTACAGATTACCTCCCATTTAGGCCCCAAAAGTTTTGTCCTCTACGGATTAGCACAGATTTTACAACCAAAAGAACCTTCTGACTACCTCCATCTTATCCCCAAAATGTTCATTCTCTCCCCTACAGATTGCGTACATGGTACCACTAAAAAAACCTATGATGATTACCTCTAGATTATCTCAAAAAATGTCATTCTGTCCCCTACAGATCATCTCAGATCTAACCCCCAAAATATTCACTGTGCCTTACAGATTACCTAAAGTTTTCTAGTTGAAATTTTCTCTACTTGTTGATTACCTCATTTTTACCTCGAATCATTCTCTTCCCTCCAGACTAACTCAAATTTCCACCACCACCCCCATTTTGTCTCCTACAGATTAAGTAGGTTTTACCACCCAAAAAACAACTAATTACCTCTATTTTATACCCAAATTGTTCAAGCAGATCCTGCGAGATAAGATAATGCTTTTTATCATGCCAGTGTCCTAGGCAGATGCTGCCTTGGTGATAACAGAGGAAAAACCAGTGGAGGCTTTTTTAAACTGAAGCCTGACCTGGTCACTCCCACATCATCAACTTGAACTGAGGACGTAAAACCAGCAGCAGATGCCTTTATTCCCCGAAAACTCAGAGCATCCTGGTTGCTATAGTGACACGTCGCCCTTTCCTTGCTCCTGATGTCATTCTGGGGACTGCTCCTTTGCCTCCTCCCGCACGCGTGTACACGCCCATGTGCAACATAGGGAGCGAGGAGAAGCGTCTCTGTTATCCCTGGGGTGAGGAACGGGGGACGAAGGGAATGTGATCCCGCAGCTGGTGAAGGGCGGAGGAAACACAACTCCCTGCCTCTCCCGCCGCCTCTCTCGGCAGTTTGAGGGGTGGAGGAGACACTTTGTTCCTCCCCGTGCCAGCTTTACTTATTGATGAAGCAGGAAGGTGATCTCCGTCCCGAGCCCCAGTGTGCATGCAGAGCAGGCAGGGAGCACACCCCCAGCTCAGGCTGTGCCCCACAGCAGGGGAAGGTCCCTCCTCTGCTCCTGCCACCCTCTGGAACCACCGCAAAAGCATCCTACAGTCAGTGACACCCCACTAGCATGAGTGTTCAACTGCCCACCAGCCTCTCTCTGCCCTCATCTCAAAATTATTTACATATTAGGATTGTAATTTTGCCAAGATCTTTGCCCACAAAATCCGAGGCAGAATGCCATGTTCCAAGTTGAAATAACAAGCGAGGAGCTTAAAAATGCTTTGCCATGTCTCAAAACCCCACAAAACTCCTGCAGTGTGTGGCCAGCCAGGCACCCAATTTTTTTATGACATGATCAACCTGACAGCCTACACAGGCCTGATCCTGCCAGCCTGGGTTTGCCTCATTTAGACAAAGTTTCCAAGACACTGCCCTTCACCCCAGCTCCATGAACAATGCTGCAGAAGCCAGAGCCCTGGAGTTATCAGTTATCCTGCTTATCTGCAGCTGGTTTGCAGAGCCACTGGCTGTGGGTGACCACTAAAACCAGGAAAAGAGGGAGGGAGGGAGGGAGGCAGGAAGGAGGGAAGGGAGGGAAGGGAGGGAGGGAGGAAGGAAGGAAGGAAGGAAGGAAGGAAGGAAGGAAGGAAGGAAGGAAGGAAGGAAGGAAGGAAGGCAGGCAGGCTACACTGTGAATATCACATGCAGGCTTTCCTGCCTTGCTGTTTGCATACCAGCTGTGCCACCAGGCTGCTGGCACTCCATGCAAACCCATCCCCATCACCTTGGCTCATAGGAAGCCACTGAGGAGCAATGTCAGTCACCACACTTAAATGCCAAGAAAACCTGCATTTTGCTGCCTGTGCCACATGTGTAGCAGAAAAACTATGCCAGGAATGTGAAAGAAGGCTGAAAGTTTTTATGGGGACTAGTTCTTTGGATCTCTCTCTGCTTGCAGAACCAGATGTCTTTCAGCTGCTCGATGTCTAACATTACAGAGCTCTGAGGGAGCTGGGTGAATTTCTGCACTTAAGCCAAAATAGCCATGTCTGTAATATTTAATGCTCCAGGACCCTAAGCCTGCCCTGCAGGGGCAGTGACAGCCAGTGTCCCCCGAAACTCCTGGGCTGCACCCAGTAGGATGCTCTCACTCCCTGCCGTCTTGGAGCACACAGATGCAAACTCACCAGCACAGCACACCACAGTGGGACCGACCCCCCCACAGCTCCTGCATGGGGACAAAGTGGAGTTTGGGAAGAAAGGTGCTGACCTTGAAGCCAGTTTTAGCCGAGGGTAACAAAGAGGAGCCTTCCCACAAGGTGGTCACAGAGATGGAGCCAGGTTGCTCACATGATGGGATGGTGAGAGCTGGGACAGGAGAGGTTTGGAGTGGATATAAGGAGAAACATTTCCTCCAATACGACAGTGAGCAAAGAGAGGTTGTACTAGCTCCATCCTTGGAGCTTTGCAGGATAAAGCCCTGACCACTCCAGTGTCACCCTGCTTTGGGCGGGAAGCCTATAGCCCAGATCACCCCGTGGTGTCCAGGAGGGGACTCACCTTGGCCCAGATGGGACAATTTCGCGGGGTGTCTGTGAGTTCCCAGGTCCCCACTTCCCCCCTTTCCCCACCCCAGCGCCGAGGCGGCACCTTCCAGAGATCCCGGGGCTGGGGCCGGTAACTCCCGGTTTCCCGGCGTGGCTTGTCGGGGTAGGGGCAGCGGGGGGGCTGGCCCGGGGACCC
>NW_008246060.1:627521-629209 GCF_000691975.1 Corvus brachyrhynchos
AGAAAAAAAAATCAATGAAATAGGATCGAGCTCTGTGGCGGCAGCGCCGAGCCTCCGTCCGGAGCGAAGCGCGGCTGGGGCGACAGAAGAAGACTTTGGAAAAGGAGAGTTTCTCACAACCATCCCGGAGTTGCATCATCCGGCCTGTCAACCCCTACCAGGGAGCACTGGAAAGTTGTTCACAGCCTTTCCCCTCCTGTCCCAGGGCCACCGGGGCACGCTGGCCCTCGGCCGATTCCCGGGAGCCAGCGACATTTCTGCCGGAGCTGGGACTCTGACACCCTCACGGCCCCAGACGGGACGTGGCTGGCATGGGGGTACCTTGGGGGGAAAAGGCCATCCCAGCAGAGTCTCCTCTCTGTGCCTGCCGGGACTTCAGCAGCTGCTCCCGGCCACACTGGGGAGAGCTGCCCACACCCCACTGCCTTTGCACCGAGCCTGGCTTTGGTGCCCGGAGGAAAGGGTCTCCTTTACCACAGCCGACGATTTACAACACTACACCAGGACAGGGATTTAACTCTGCAATTTTCCCACATCTGCCATGTTGTTTCAGCATACGACTCGTTTTCACATCCCCAGTCTCCCTGTGCTGACTCTAGCACAGGTCACTATTCCCCACGGCGACGATCTCTTGCCACCAGTCCCTTCTGGGTCCCTGGAGCGCTACAGATGCCTGTCTCGGGCTGAAAGGGGAACAGAGCCGGGCACAGAGAGAGCGGTATCCCTGTTTTTGGGATGGATTTGGCGGAGGAGATTCCAGGCGAGCGTGGAGCAGTGAGGAGAAGGAGTGTGGGGCGGTGGGAGGGACCGCGGGCTCTGCGCCCCAAAGAAAGGGCTCATTGAAGCAGGGATGGGCATTTGCGGTTCCCAGCGTGGCCAGAGGCCGCCGGCACGCACAGCAGCTGGCCTTGTGCCACCGGCGCCGAGCAAACAGGGCCGGCCCGTCCATTCACCCGTCTTGGTGGTCTGCTCTATAGCCCCCCTCGCTGCCCAGCAGTTCGGCGCGTTCAGTCGCTCACCTTTGCCGCAGGTGGTGCTGCAAACCCCGCCCCAGCCGTGTCTGTGGTTTCCAGCAACTTGATTTCAAGGTTGAAGGTGTTTTAGCTGGCTCCTGGTCCAGATCCAGCTCCAAAGGCTGGTCCCTGCCTGGCAGATGCACGTGTTTTACCCCCATGCCCAGCACTAATGTCTCAGAGTCCCATCATGTTCACCAGGGGTGGGAGCAGCAGCTCTCCTCTCTGCTGGGTCAGGAGAAAACACCTCTCTTTGGACACCACCAAGGTGAGGGAGAGAAAAGACCAGTCTACCCTGGCCATGAAGCCTGTGCTGGTCCTGTCACCAGCATTACTGTGCCCTCACCAGCCTCCACACCTTTCCTGGGCAGTGCTTTTTGGGACACCAAGAACAAGGACAGCTCATCTGAGTCATCACAGAGCACAGGTGGGACAAAAGAGTGGACAGAAGACAGCCTCATGCACCTGGAATTGCTCATGCAATGGAACCAAAGTTGTTTCAGTGGTGCCTGTTTGTACCAACACCAGCTCCTGCTGCTGCTCCTGAGTGTAACCTCTGAGTCAGAAGGACTTTCCATTCCCAACTTTCTCCTCCAATGGGCAGTTTCCAGGCTTCAATTTGATGAGGCTTGTGACTATTCTCGGCAACTTTATAAACATCATAGGAAGTGATTT
>NW_008246060.1:629234-634642 GCF_000691975.1 Corvus brachyrhynchos
TTTTAGCTTGACTAGACATGTTTTTAACCAAAAAATACCTGCCTGGACAGGCTCCTTAGCTGCGCTGCAGGGCAAACCGAAGCAGTGTTGTGCTTGTGCCATGCCTTGGAGGAGAGCCAGGTCCAGGATGAAAATTGCTGGGAGATGAAAGCAGAGTGGGAAGCTCTGGTGGCACGTTTCCCAAGGCCAGCCTTGGGAGGAAGTTGGGAGCGGAAATAGTTGAATGAGTAAATACAGAGGGGTTTTTTTTCCCCCAGGTTGCAGACAAAGAGCAGCACGGAGAGCAGATAAGCCCGCGCTCCTTATCTCTTTTGTGTTCCATGCCTATGTTTTGCTGGTCCTAGTGTCTGCTGGAAATCTGATGAAGCAAAGGATCATGGAGGGAATTACTCAGAGCAGCAGCAGCACCGGGGGCAGCGAGCTCAGCTGCAGGTCACTGTGGGCTCCCATAGAGGGATGCATGGGAGTGGATGGGGGCTGGATGGACAGAAGGATCTCAGGCAGGGAGGGAACTCTTGCACGTAGGTGCTTCATTGCCTTTCTGTGTCCAGAGCTCAGTTGTTGCTTCTCAAGTCACCAGAGGAAAATGTGACTTCATGCAGTCCCACCTCCAGCTGGCTACCCCTGGCAGCCACAGACGTCTTTCTTTCCTGGATCCCACCTGGTGGGGGTTCAGGGCAGCCAGAGCTGAGGAATGAGAGTCCCAAGGCTTTGTGTTAAGACCTTCCCTTTCCCAAAACCGAGCTGAAAACCCCTGCTCTGCTCTTCCAGTCAGGCAGTCCTGTGGAATGCCCTATAGAAGGGTGACAAGAGCATCCCTTCCCTCCTTCCTATCACAGAGCCTCTGCTCTTTTCACTCCACCTGCACCACCAGTGGGAACATCCATCACATGAACCAACTTGCTACAGCAGACTGGAATGATTTGGTGTCTTCACTACTGTCCAAGTCCTTCCTTCTTGCTGTAGCAAGGTTAAATTAAGTTGTGCAGATCCCACCTGGGCAGCTTTGCACAGAAACAAAATCCCTAACACCACACACAAAAAGCTCCTTTTCTGGCTTTGACTCATCTGGGAAATCCATAAATCCTGTTATCATCTCCTTAGTGGGAATTACAGCCATCCCTGCTGCAGTTCCAGCCCGAGGGATAGGAAAAGACAGGGAGCATCGTCTGAGCTGTGGGCGCTGCCATCCGGGGCATCTCAGTTTAGCATTCCTGGAAACTATTCTGCTTTGCTTTGAGATGTGGAGAACAAGAGGAGAGCACTGGGCAGCAGCTGCCTTCTGTCCCCAGAGATTATGTCCAACCATCTGTCTGCTCACACAGGTGCATTCCCCAGGAGAGGACGCTGGCAGGGCACCCTGGGGCGGCAGCAGTATCCCGATGGTTCTCCTCATCCATCCCATCCCAGCAGAGCCTTGGAGGGGAACTTGCAGGGGACACAGAGCCCCTCTGTTCCCACTCACAAAGGGGCGCTTGTGGCTTGTGTGCTGCCCCAGCCGGGCTGCGCCTCACGGGCCCCAGCGAGGAAAAGCTTTAGGATGCCAAGCGGCCCCAGGCAGCCTCACCAGGTCACCCGCGTGTCCCCAGCCCCACGGCTCAGCCCTGACGGGGCCCCTGCGCCTGTCACCGCTGCCCCGCGGGTCCCAGGCAGGACGTTTGCAGCCGGCTGTTTATTTAATGAATTATGTCTGCCCCGGGCCTGTGAATGAGGGTTCTGCCAGCGCTGCCGGACATGGTTCTCTGTGTCATCCCTGTGAATAATTCCCGTTCTGTGGCTCATTTGTGGTCAGGCAGCTGGGGGCATTACAGAGGGAAAAGCCCGGGCTGACTTTGCCCAGGGATTTGTCTGAGGAAGCAGTTGATGTCATCCCCTGTGCGTGCGTGCTGCGGGCAGCAAGGGGACTGTCCCCAGCCCCAGCGAGGGCAGGGACGCAGATCACTGCCCCTTGGGATGCCGTGACTCCGTCGGGCGCTGGGAGACGCGGCCGCACACCGAGGGCTTTGTGTATTTGATTTCTTCTCTTGGTTGCTCAAATACTCCGACAGGTCCTGTCACCGACGAGGCACGACCGAGGAGGGGGCCTGGGGGTGGCTGGGGAAACACGTGGTGACAAACTAAACTAACAGGGCTGTTAAACACACAGACACACACAGACACACAGACACACACAGGCAGACACACACATACAGACACACACACAGACACACACACAGACACAGACAGACACATACAGACACAGACACACAGACACAGACACACAGACACACACAGACACACACACAGACACAGACAGACACATACAGACACAGACACACAGACACAGACACACAGACACACACAGACACACACACAGACACAGACAGACACATACAGACACAGACACACAGACACAGACACACAGACACACACAGACACACACACAGACACAGACAGACACATACAGACACAGACACACAGACACAGACACACAGACACACACAGACACACACACAGACACAGACAGACACATACAGACACAGACACACAGACACAGACACACAGACACACACAGACACACACACAGACACAGACAGACACATACAGACACAGACACACAGACACAGACACACAGACACACACAGACACACACACAGACACACACAGACACACAGACACAGACACAGACACAGACAGACACAGACAGACAGACACAGACATCCAGACACACACACACACACAGACACACAGACACACAGACACAGACACACACACACAGACACACACACAGGACACCAGACACAAAGACACACAGACACAGACACACACAAAGACACACAGACACACACACACAGACACACACACACAGACACACACACAGACACAGACAGACACATACAGACACAGACACACAGACACAGACACACAGACACACACAGACACACACACAGACACACGCACACACACAGACACACAAACACACACACACAGACACACAGACAGACACACACAAAGACACAGACACACACACACAGACACACACACACAGACACACAGACACAGACACGCAGACACACAGACACACACAGAGACAGATATACACAGAGACAGACACACAGACACACGTGCTGGGGATCTCGTTGCGGCTTGCTGAAAGCGGGAGCTGGGGTACCACAGTGAGAGGGCTCTGGGGCTGCCAGGGCTCTCCAGAGTCCCTGCATCCTACTAAATCCTGAGTTTCCTGGGCGCGTGGGTGTGGATGTCTCATTTTAGAACGTTTTGCTGGAAAGGAGATGGCTGGAAGCCAAGCCTTGGGAGCTGAGTGGTTTGCTGAAACCGGGAAATTCGTGGTCCTCGCTCAGAGAGGACTGGGAACCTGACAGGCTGGGGTGCTGCCCTCGCCACAGGGCACATCCCACCCCTCCTGCCCATGCGGGAGGGGCATACAGCGAGCAACACTAAAAAATGCATATTTTGGCCGAGCACGATGCGGAAGAGGTTGGGACGTGACACAATGTCTGGCAGGGCTTCCCCACTCCACGCTCTGCTGAGGGCTGCAGATATCAAGGCTTGGCCAGGGCATCTCCCCTCTGGCCCCTCAAAGGATGGGGCTCTGCCTGGCTCCCCTCCTTCACCCCAAAAGCAGGGGTGGGACGGGCTGCCGGGGTTGCACTGGTGGAGCCAAGCCAAAGCTAAATAGACTTTCCCTGAGTCACCGAAAGTCTGGCCAAGAAAGCGGGACGAGCAAACGGCATCACTCACGCGGCCAGCCGGGCACCAGGCACGCGAACCAGCGGGCAGGTAGCAGGTGCCAGCAAGGCCTAAGGGTGTAAATCTGCACACTGGGGACCTGCCCCAGAGCCGGAAACAGCAGCTCTGGCCCCCAAAATCTCCATCTGGGATGTGGGTTTGGTGCAACTCAGAGCGGTTTCCACCAACATCCCGATTCAAGCGCTGAAGGAAAGACTGGGGGGCGGGTCTTTTCTGCTGGGCGGGGATGCCAAGTCTCTTGGTTTTGTATCCCACACCAAGCAGCTGCATCATTTGGGTTTTTTTTCTTTTTTGGCAAAAACCTTCCGCGGAGCATTCTACTACCCGAGGGGGACTGGCAGCAGCAGCGTTCTCCAGCCTGCTGTCTTTCCTGAAAACTCTCTGGGTTTCATTTTCGAGGCTCAGCAGCTGTTGTTGCCATGCTGGGGGAAGGCGGAAGCTGCTCAGCCCCACACTGGGGCCCTACAGCGGAGCCTCCAGCCCTCCCCTTTCCAGGGGCTGGGAGCCACAATGCACCAAAGATCAGGATGATCCAGGGTCTCCCTCACTGCCAGCAGCAGGTTTTTGCCAGCGTGGAGCAGGCAGCTGTCGGGTGGCAGGGATTGGGTTTCAGGGTGGGCAGGGGCGGCTGGTGAACACGTGGGAAGGGGTCCTGTCGGGCAGATGTATTTTGGGAAGGAGGGGGAGCAGCCGATGGGGCGTTCGGGCAGCTGCTCCTCGGGGGTGGGATGGAGCAGTAGGGAGGAGCTTCCCCTTTGTTACTGCTCTTGTCAAGCCTTTGTCAGCCTCTGACCCTGCCTGCAGGAAACCATTGCCATGCTGACCCTTCTTCTCCCCATAGGCAGGGCTGGCAAGGCCCTAGCCCAAGACACTTTCCCGGGGTGCAAGAAGGACCTGTGTGTGTTCCCCATGGAGATACGATGCGCTTTACCCCAGGATATCCGGGAGTTGCTGCACTGCTTGAAGATGAGGAGTAAGTACGCCGTCCTGCTAGTGTTCGTCATCAGCCTCGTCATCATCGAGAAGGAGAACAACTTCATCTCCAGGTAGGGAGCAAGTACCTGAGCCACCCCATGCTTTGCAGCCTCTCTCCCCCAATCCCGAGCTCCTATGGAGTGGGAGCCCCCGAAATCCCCCGCAGGGATGCAGGGTGGTCCTGCTGTCCTCCAGGCTGGGCTGGGTCTCCCCGCAGGGTTTCAGACAAGCTGAAGCAGACCCCGCAGGCACTGGCAGAGGCCAACAGCACAGAGGTCAGCCCAACACCGGCCGAGAACGGCTCCCTGGCCTCACTGCAGGAGCTGGATGCTGCCTTCTCCCAGCTGAGGTCCCACCTGTACAACATCACCCTGCAGCTGGCAGGTGACGGGGACCCCGGGCCACGGAGACATGTTCTGCTGATGGCTACCACCCGCACTGGCTCCTCTTTCGTTGGGGAGTTCTTCAACCAGCAAGGCAGCATCTTCTACCTCTTCGAGCCCCTCTGGCACGTCGAGAAGACAGTGACCTTCCTGCCAGGAGGGGCCAGTGCGGTGGGCTCAGCCCTGGTTTACCGAGATGTCCTCAAGCAGCTCCTCCTCTGTGACCTCTACATTTTAGAGAACTTCATCTCACCAGCCCCCGAGGGCCACCTGACTCCCTTCTTGTTTCGGCGGGGCTCC
>NW_008246060.1:643638-652746 GCF_000691975.1 Corvus brachyrhynchos
CGTGCTCCCGGCCGGTCCGGAGACGACCTGGGGGTCCCTGCTCCCGAAAAGGCTTCTCGCTGCTGCCAGATGGCAGCCCCGGGAGCCGGAGCATCCTGGCAGAGCTGGCCGCAGGATCCTGCAGAGCCTCAATTACACAATTTTTCCGGGAATGGGGAAGTGGTAAGGGTGAGGGGCGGTGGGGTCGGCAGCAGGGCCACCTCCCCAGCTCGGGAGCTGCATTGAGGAAGAAGAGGGTGAGGCCAAGCAGACGGGAACAGGACCAAGCACCTCTGCCTTGCTACCCCCATGCCAGCTGGGATGGGGCAAGGACAAAATCCCTGTGGTGTCAGCAAGCACCCAGACTCCAGAGACCTTACTGGTTTAGTGCCTTCATACACCAGCACAGACTGGAAACTGCCCACAGAGCCCTGGATGGCACTTGGGCTGCAACAAAATGAGGTGACTTTATGGTTTGGTGCTCTTCAAACTTGGTTTTGGAGGTTTGGGGTTTTTTTCCTTTTTTCCTGTGTATTTGCATACCGGGTGAATTTATTTATTTATGATGTGAAAAGGAGGGGAAGGCTGGTCAAGGAGCTAAGCCCAAAAATCAGAGCAGCACAACACAGCACAAAGGGAGACACCCAGGAGAGAGGTCACATTTTGGCGGGAGACAACCACGTGTCCTTCTGTATGAGTTCTGGAGAACCCGCAGGGACTGACGGGCTGTAACACCCCCAGCTCCCCGTGCAACAGCGACTGCGAACTTCAGCAGTGCTGAAGGACAGTCAGACATTCGATTAAAAACAAAACCACCAGCACAGAGTCCAAAGCACCTCCTGTCTTTTAGTATTGGTGGGTGTCCTCTGCCTGGGGGGAGCCCCAGAAATACCTGCCAACAGCACTCGTGAGTGACCAAACCTGGTAGAGGCCCAGGGAGTTTCAGGCTGTTTGTCATGTGCAGACATTGACCCAGTGCCGAGCTGCCCCCTCCAATTCGTATTTCGTTAATTAAAATGCCTATTTTTAGCTCTCTTTGTAGCTCATTCTTTTTCGCCCCCAAGTATTTTGGGTTATGGCAGCCACCTGAGGGAGAAGCTAAGCATTTTGGTGGAGAGTGGTTGTCTCCACCTAAGGCTTGCCTAGGAATCCTGAGGGGTCCCAGCATCTGCATGTCCCCTTCTTCCCAACTAGAGCTGTTGACCAAAAGCAAAAATAAATAAATGAAACGAGGCGGCGTCTGGCCACGCTGGGCTGCGCTTTGCAGCCCGGGAGGAATGCGCTGGGGCTTCGGCAACGGACTGCGGCTGGGCTGAGCTCACAAAAGCTGCGTTTTTGACCCAAGAGGGAGAACAGAGGCGGCACGGGCGGCATCTGGCTTCAAGGTGTGATTTCAGGGTGCTCGGTGCCAGCTGGATGGGGAAAGGACACGAAAGTGGGGATTTTTTGGCATACTCTCATCGCTCACAGGCAGCGTCAGCCTCCTCCCCGCCTCACACGCAGCTCTCGGCATCACAAGCAGCCCTGGGGCTGCTGAGTGAATCGGGTTTTGTTTGGAGGCTTCCTGCTGGGAAAGCAACGGGGTCACTGAGGTCAGATGGATATTCCGCAGCTGCGCGCTGGGAAAAGCCCACAGAGCTCAGCCAGCATGAGGGGCAGCACAGCTGGACGCAGGTTACTGGTAAATGCCTCTGGAAAAGCACCAGTAGGTTGGCTTTTGCAGAGAAAAGAAATTTTAGGGTAATTGCTTGTGAAACAGCATGAGGGGTGAGCAGCTACTGAGCTGCCACAGCCGAAGAGGGGGACACTGGTAAGTGCCCGATATCCCCCTCCCGTCCCGCCATGGGTAGAGGCGCATCGGGGCTTGGAAAGCCGGGTTCAGGGGACAAGGACAGGCAAATCCAGTAACAAGGAAAACAATCGGCGAGGGGGCTGGGAGCTGGGCTGAGCCGAAGCCAGAGGGGACGACGACAGCCGCCGTTCTCACCTGCGCTGCCTCAGCCCCGGCTGGCTCCAGCCTGCCACTGCTAGCCCAGCATAAGCATTTGGTCCTGGACACCCTCCAGCTTCCCGTCAAAAACGTCACAGGACAGAGAGAAAACATGCCCCCGACCCATGCAGATTTCCGCGGGGCTAATTGCTCCCATTAAACCCACGGACTCCCGCCCGGTGCCAGGCACATCGGGAAGCCATAGGGAACACGGCTCCGAGACTAGAGCAGCTGAATTCCCCCTGAGCTGGCTGGGGGGAGGTTTGTCCCCCCACAGGAGGGGCCTCCTGCTCACCCTGCTCTGGCTGCTGCCAGGCTTTGCCTGGCTCGTTCCCTAGAGGACGAAAGGCATGGATTTGGGAGGAAAAGCACGCATTGGGAAAGTCATAGCAAGAGACAATGCCTTAGAGCAAGGACATACATGCATCCAGACAGACCCCGCAGGAAGCCCACACCAGGAGCTGCAATGGATGCAGCCTCACCCTTTCTCATAGACACCAATGGGAAAAAAAAAAATCAATCCTCTTTTCAAAAGATCTAAGCTTTCAGAAATAAAACTGTACTAAAGCTTGGTTTAAAATAAGCAAATAAAAGAACCCCAACCTGCAGCTGTACTGCCTCCAGGCTCACCTCCCAGCCTGCTACAGCTGTGCTTTGGGGGGAATTCGGGAACATTGTGGTGACGCTGATTGTCACCAGAGAGACCTTTTCCACAAGTAGCCCAGACCAGCAAGGGGACACATGTCCCATGCGACAGAGCCATCAGCCACCGCTGCTTCTCCTTGGAGTCATTGCAGGTGACACAAGATGATTGTAGAACCAGTGAGAGCTTTAATAAATGATGGATGTGCCGTTCCCCTCTAAATGGGATCTTTCTGGGAAATTATTCCCTCCTGCCAGTCTAATCTGGAGCTGACTTTGGACAGGAGGTACATCCCGCTGTTTCTCTGCCTCCCTCTCAGAGCACTCAGGGCTGGCTGGGGCCATGCTGGCACGGCTGGGCTTGCTGTGGAGAGGCAGCCCTTGCTTGAGGCAGAAGCTGCTGGTGCCAAGTAAGAGAGCAGTCAAGGTGGGCAAGTCTCTAAAATGCCACTTTAGATGCCCTGCAGTTCAACACCCAGGTGGCCCTGATGGGCCATGAAGCCAAGCCACCAGGCTGGCCCACAGAAATCCATAAAAAGGCCTTTTTCCAGCCTGGCATGAGGTTTGTCCCAAACAGCAGAAGTGGTGGCTGCTCTGCCAGCTGCTCTAACCCCCCATTCCCTTCCCCTCACTTGTTCCAGCTCCATTTAATGGGATCAGATGAGCTAATCCCTCCTCACAGCACTATCAGATGGGATTTCTGCACAGGGGCTGGAGGGAAGGAAACCCATCATCCCAGCAATTGCCTGCCCTCACCCAGCCCTGCTGGCTTCTGCTGGAGGCCAGATCCACCCTTGCCCTTCTCTCCATCGTGGGGCTTGGTGTGGTTCCTGCAGGGAGCTGGTCTATGGCTACAGCTGCACCATCCAAACATCCAAACACTGGGTCACTGGGGAGACCCATGGGCCAGTGAGGGACCCATGAGGGCTGCAGAACATACAGACATTTCAGCATTAAATGACAACCTTGTTTTCTGTTGTGTTTTTCTAAGAGACTGCATGCCTGACCAGACTGCATTTCTTGGTCTGCATCCCATATTTATCCTGTAATTACACCTTCGGACAAAGGCTGCCTGTCTGTGAGGCCCATTTTTTTAAGGACACAGTTTTATTCTATGCTCTGCTTTCACTCTAGTGAAATCTGGGGGGCAAGGGGAAGAAACTCCCCACACTGGGAGTGAAAGCTGCTCTTTCTCAAAAGCTGCCCCAAGAGCAAAGGAGCTTGCTCAAGCCCTCTCCCTTTTCCTAAAGAAACCTCAGCTACTGACATCCTTTATGCTTCTCTACCACTCCACAAGGATTAATGCCACAAACCATGTTATCCCGTAAAAAAAGGTGTCACCACACTGTCAATCTGTGGGCTCTGCTGCTGCAGGAGCCAGAGAATTTACAAGGAGATCCCTGCAATCCTTATAGCCAGGCAACTGACATGAATAAAGCTGATAAATCTTCTTGTTGCACCTGCCTGGATCACAGCACAATAAGGGATGAATTCCCACAAAATGGCATTCTTGTAAAATTCCCAATGTCTGCTGTATGCTTGGCTCTGGAGGGCTAGGGAAGATCTGCATGGAACAAAACCCAAAGGCAGTTGCAGGAGCTGTTTGAGCTGGGGTTTCCTCCAAGGGAAAGAACAGCCCATGCTTGGTCCCTGCTCACCCCGTGCTGGGGGCTGACATGAGCCTGGCCACCCCTGGTTCCCCAAAACTTGCCTTGGGATGAGCCCCAATTTGTAGATGGCAATGGCAGGTAGGATGAAGCCTGTCACCACAGCACACTGAGCCTGGCTAACTCATCCTGCTGCATTGTGCAGGAAAAGAGGAGCTGGGGAGCACCTTGGCACAGAGCATGCTGCGATCCCAGGAAAAAGGAACAACATTGTGGCACAGCCCTGGGGTGGAGTGGAGAGAGATACCGACTCCCTGTGGCTCTTCGCATGGATACAAAGATCACCCTAACTGCAGAGACCATTGCATTTCACCGTTGGGGTTTTCCCACCCTTTTCTGGGTGGAATCTGTGACCAATTTATGGTCTGGCATGTACAGATATGCTGCCTATAAATACATGTGACTGGTCCAGCCTGACCAAAATAGGGTGATTTTGGTGCTGCCATCCATGGGAAACAGCTTGTCTTCTCAAGCCACCAAAAAACTGGAAATGAAAAATGAGGTTTGTTGGGGAGAGAATAAATATAAATGGGACCTTGTTGATTTCTGCTAAAAGTAGATTTTTATGTATAGGGTATAAAATAGCCAGTGTTGATGTTTAAAAACAGCCAGGAAGTGTCTGAATTGGCTTTTCCAGGTGATTCTTTGCCCTGAACTGACATGGTTCCACCTTGGCTGAAGCAGAGTTCCCTGGCATGTGGGGACAATCAGCTTATCCAGGCAAAATGGAGAGCTATGGGGCAAGGATGGGCCAGGCAGTTTGTCTAGAGGAATCCATCATCCCTGGGAGACTCAAAATCCTTCTTTCCCTGAAGCAGAGCCTCCAGGAGCATGGCTAGAGAGCTGCAGCCACACTGGTGCCACTGAGGCTGTCACAGGATGATGTGCAGGACATTTCTGTGGGCAGAGGGAATGTCGTGTGTGAGGCTGCTGATACAGGAGAGGATTTGGGGTTTTGCAGAGATGGCTGTGAGCCAGAAACAGAGTCTCCAGCAGCTTAGGCTTGGCAAAGAAGGATGGGGCCTTCAGCCTGGCCCAGGTGGAAGAGCTGCTCTCTAGAGGAGGGTGAAGGGAGGAATGTTATCCCTCTTCCAGCCTGTCTGGGATATTGCAAAGTTATGGAGGCCAAACTGCCCTGATGATCAGAGTGGGCAGGACAAAGATGCAGAGGCTTACAAGGGGTTTGGGCGAGTGCAGAGCAGGGGCACTTGTGGCATCCTAAAGTCTCCCCAGGCAGCACCGTTGTACCCATCCTTGGACTAATCAGAGGGATGTCTCTTAGCTCTGGATGATGTTGGATTAAACCTGATGAGGAGAGGACTCACAGACATGTATATATACCCATGCTGCCTGTCTCAGCATGGCAAACTGGGGCAGGACTGTCTCACAGAGCCCCTTCCCTACCCCTCTTCCTTCCCACTGGACCCCTGCCATCCTACAGGGAGCATTTGGTCCATGGGGCAGCTGTGAGGAAAAGTCCAGGGAGCCTGGAATGGGGCAGAGCAGGCCAATCACTGCCCTGGGCCTGCCCACCTGCCTCTGCCCCACCGACCACCAGCAGGAGACAGTCCCCTCTCTGAAGCTGACCAGCTTTCACCACCTGCCTGCAGCCAGCTGGAGAAATGTCATCAAAACATCCCATTTGCCAAACCTGAGACCTCACCTGTGCACAGAACGCTCCCTCTGCCCACAGCTTTGGGCATTCCGAGCTTCTTCCTGTTTGCCTGGGGTTGGATGTGAGGTTTGCAAAAAGGCTCCTTTTACCTTCCCTGTTTGCTCTGGACACTCTTTTTGCCATTGACCTTGTCTTGCTTGTTTATGCATTTCCAATTCACTGGCCCAGAAGATTTCCCCCCCTCTTTTTGAAAGGTTGCCCTGATCTTCTGTTGTCCAACCAGATTCACCTGATGGAAGCCCTCATATACCTGGAGGGGAAAACACCAGGTGACGGGGGAAGTTAGCAGAGTATTCCTGGAGTAATGGATTGCTCCTAGCAGTGGGTATGTGCTGTAAAATATAGGCAAATGCCTGGCATGAAAAGCCCAAAACTGCCTCTGGAAAAGACAGAGCTGGGCACAAAAGCGCAGAGGAATGGGGACAGGGCAGCAGCACTTGGGAAGTGGCAATTCATGCTCAGCATCCTCATCTGCTAGGAACGGGCCTTTGATCCAACTTTGTTCCAGCAGGATGAAATGCCAAGGAAGTTATACAGGTAAAGACAACCCTGCCAGGACTGAGATGGGTGTCACAAGGGGTGCCAAGCAAGCCTGTCCATGTAATTTGAGGGAAGAGCTTAAACTGGATTTAACTTGCGGAGTTCATCCCTTTAGAAGTGGCGGTGTGTTTGGTTTTTCACAAATTTTGCTCTGAATTGTGATTTCCCAAAGCCAGTAATTGCCAGGCTCTTCCAGCAGCCTCCTCACAGAGGTACCATGCCAGCACCAGGAAAAAAGACAGGAAGCAGACCTGGAGCACTGTTACCCGGGGGATATTTCCCAGCCTCTGGACATTCATAGCTCCTGGATCTCCCGGCCAGGACAGGTGCCTCTCTGTTTAGCAGCTGTGAAGGGTTTATATTGCACAGATTATTCAAAATCATTTTTCTCCTATTGAAAATTTTAGCATTTCCATCTGAGTCCTGTGTAACAAATAGCACCAACCTACCCTGACCTTTCCCATCAAGGACCTTTGCCACTCCAGCTTCGTTGTTGGCTGTTCCCTCCCTCCCCTCCCAGCTCTGTTCCAGGCTGTAGAGCGTGAGGTGCAGGAACGGCCCCTCCTGCTTTCGACCCCTTTGTCACCCTCCTTTCCCAGTTCCCGAGCCCCTCCTGCGGCCGAGGCAAGGGTGCCCTGGACCTTGGACGCCGTGTCCCGTGTCCCCACGGCCGAGCTGGCTGCACCCTCTGGCGGCAATCCTGAGTCCAGGCCCAGCTTTTCCAGGAAAATTCCTTCGTCGTCTCCCACCCACAAGGTTGGAGGGAGTTTTGCTGGGAGGGGGTTTTGGCACCGGGCTGTGTTTCGCTGAGGGAGGGATGAGGAGCAGGGGGGGAGCAGGGGAGTGTGGGGGCAGCTCTGCCAGCTCACACCACTGCAGTGTGTGCAGCAGCTATTTTTAGCCACAGGGCCAGCAGCTATATTTATCCAGAATGCCACAGGAGCCGAAAGTCTTCGGGGCAACTTCCGTGCTGCAGAAGAACACGATCTGGATGTCCTTTATACTGTCAACCTTCTCCACTCCCTACTCCCCTTCTCCAGGGGCCTTTGCTGCCTCCTCAGCCCTTCCCTGCTCCTCTTTATGTCACACTACCTCCACCATGGTGATGCTGAGCTCTTGTCCCTGCCCATGGTGGGGAGGTTGGAACTAGATGGTCTTTAAGGTCCCTTCCTACCCAAACCATTCTGAGATTCTGTGATCTTCCCTCCGTCCCTCTTGCACAGCCATCTCTGGGCTCCCTTTCCTGCTCCACTCATATCAAATACATGTTTTCTGTGTTTAAGTTGGACATCAGGAGGAATTTCCTCACAGAAAGGGTGATTAGACATTGGAACGGACTGCTCAGAGAGGTGGTGGATTCACCATTCCTGGACGTGTTTAAGGAGAGACTGGAAAGATTGAGTGCCATGGTCTGGTTGACATGGTGCTGTTTGGTCATAGGTTGGATTTGCTGATGTCAGAGGTCTGTTCCTAATTGATTCTGTGGTTCTGTAATCTTCATTTCCCTCTCCAAGGGGTTGTTTCTTTGGGTGGAGTGGGCCATCCTCTGCTGCATTATTCACCCAGCCTGCAGACTTGTGAAGTTTAGAGCACAGCTCTTGGCTTGTAAAGCCTTTGGTTCCCTTCTCATGTGGGTGTGTACATGGGGGACTGTTACGTTCTGGTTACCGAAGTTCTTAGAAATGCCTCTGCCCAAATTAAGGTGCAAAGGAGACCATATGCCAGTGACAATATTGTGGGAGAGAGAGAGAGTGAAAGAAAGAAGTAGAAAATAGGTGGGGGGGACAGAAAGAGAGTGACAGGGACAGAATAAGGAAAATATCACCATCTGTGGAGCCCAACGATGTTCCATTGATCCTCTCCATCTGGTCATCTTGGTGGTGAAGGTCCCCCCGGAAGGCATAGAATCCAATGGGTTAATACATACTCAGGCTAGGTAGGAAAACCCAGGCACCTCTCTGGGCGGGGGGAGTTTGCCATTGTCTCTTACAACAGACTCCAGGTTTGTCATACCACGTGCAGTCCTCTGGTGCAAGGCTTCAGGAATGACTCTGGGGGGCACTTTGGGGGGTCTTTGATGGATTATGTCACTGCCTCAGCTGCCTCCCACGGGGGATGTGGCCTGTGGGGCTGGGGGTTCCACAGCTGGGCCAGTTTGTGTTAGGGAGGATGGGTGTTCCCTGCCTCTGACCAGAGGTTACACCCGAAACCTCCTGCCCCTCCTCATTTTGGGGGGAGTAAACCTGGCTTCTGTGGGCTGTGGTCCCCCCCACCCCAAACTCAGGGAAGAATCTCTGCTGTGTTTGCGTTTCTTGTGGATGCATTCTTCTCCTTCAGCTTCGTTTGTTTTTCCCTAGGCCTGAGATGGTTAAAGAATGGTTTTTCCCTTTATCTAATCTTAGTGGTTTAATTTATAGTCCAAAGTCCCAGTCAGGTGTCTTCAGGGACGCTTCTTTTGTTGTAGCTTCTTTATACAGTTTTTGTTATAATAAGCAAAACTTTATATCAATGTTTGAGGCATGAACTATTTCAGTCTCTGACGGGGCCTAGGGCAGGTGGCAGGTGAAGTGCTCTGCGCTCGGGACACGGTGCTCGTCTGGCAGGAGCCATTCCCC
>NW_008246060.1:652933-653235 GCF_000691975.1 Corvus brachyrhynchos
TCACGGTGGGCCCGCCCGCCGGGCGGCCGTGGAGAGCGGTAAGGGCTCGGGCAGCTCCCCTGTCCCACCGGGATCGGCGGAGGGACGCGGGGAGCGGCAGGGAACGGGGTGCTCGCACTGCCTCCTCCGCCCTGCGATGGTGAAAGACTTGATGTTTTCCATCTGGAAAACAAACACTTGGCTCTGGGAGGACCCACAGCCCGTCTGTGGTTAAGCTAATTGCACATCTGCTAGGAAAACTGAACAAAAACTGCTCAAACCATATCCCTCCTTCTCCCCTCCTTCTCCCCAACACCCCCCCC
>NW_008246060.1:653255-662742 GCF_000691975.1 Corvus brachyrhynchos
TTTTTAAATTTCAAGGTTTTAGAAGGTGACTAAGCTAAAAGTAACAGCAGCTGGAAGGGGTGAGTCAATCACTTTCTGTACCTGGCCCTTGAAATGTGGAGCAGCTCAGCAGTGAAGCCCGGGATGATAAAACCCTGTCAGAGAGCTCCTCAGGCCTGTCTGGGCCCTCAGTTGGAGGCTGGGCCAATCCCATTACTCCAATCACAAATTTCAAGGTTTTAGAAGGTGACTAAGCTAAAAGTAACAGCAGCTGGAAGGGGTGAGTCAATCACTTTCTGTACCTGGCCCTTGAAATGTGGAGCAGCTCAGCAGTGAAGCCCGGGATGATAAAACCCTGTCAGAGAGCTCCTCAGGCCTGTCTGGGCCCTCAGTTGGAGGCTGGGCCAATCCCATTACTCCAATCACTGGGGAATTTAGGGGCAAAATATCACATTCAAGTCTGGGAACAAGCATCAAAAGGATAGCAGAAGTTTGGTCTGAGAGGCAGATTACATGAAAAAAGCCTCTGACACCCAGCCTGAAATTGCCAGGACCACAGAAACAGTTATGGGCAAACCAGTACAGGAGATATGAGGAGCAGAGACAAAGCCACCTAGCCCAGGGTGTCACCTGATCTGAGGAAAAAGGTCCTGAAGCTCCTTGCTGGGCAGAGATAGCACACAGCAAAAGCCCAGCCCACAGTCCCAGATGCATGCCATGCTTTTGTTTGAGCAAGGACAACATGGTGGGGGTTAGAGAAGAAGGAGTTGTTAGCCTCCACAGAAGGAGAGCTCTCCCATTGTCTCGTCTTCCCACAGGATTTGCCAAGAAGACTTTCATCTCCTACTCGGTCACCTTTGGGGACAGCTTCCGACAAGGCAAGGTCGTGGGCATAGACCCTGGGAGGCAACAAGTCTTGTTCAGTGATGGCAAGGTGGGTGTTGCAATGACCTGGCTGCCTTATGGGATCACCTGCTAGTGCAGGGAGTCAGCCTTCAGCAGGGTGCGTTCCATCCTCCTGAAGAACTTGGCATCTTTCCCTGCATGGCACCATCCCTTCCAGCCAAGCTAAGTGGCCTAGAGCTGTGCTGGGATGTGGGTGTGCAGTAAATACCCAACCCCATCTCCTGCTCAGCTGAGCTTTTATTCTCAGACCTGGATTTAGAGCTCAACTATTAACCCCCAGAGCTCAGATCCTTATTTAACTGCAGGAAGAAACAAGAGCACAGCATCAAGCGCAGCATCAATCCCTCTTCCCAGCCAGAGCATCTCATCTCTTTTCAGGAGAGGGTAAGGAAGAGAAGTTAGTCTCTGTAACCAGCTGTGAGTGTCCAGCATAAATATCAGGTTATTCCCTGTAAATTTAGGGTAACTTCTTTAAAGCTCTCAACTCACCTGAATGGTGCTTCTCTCAGACCTTGAGGAACAATTACTTGGTGTCACTTGGACCAGGTCTCTTCCTAAAGTCATTTCCTGATAGCGACAAGTACTTTTCTGGTTACCAGCAAGGGATGGAGATGAGGAAATGAGTGACCAATACCTAGGAGGCAACCACTGTGTTCTAGGCTCCGTTTTAAAGTGTCTAATATCCCATTCTACCTTCTCCCCTCCCAGGAGCTTCACTACTCCCATCTCATTCTTGCAACAGGCAGTGATGGGCCATTCCCTGGGAAGTTCAACCAAGTCATTGACATGGAAAGTGCCATCCAGACCTATGAAGACATGGTTAAAGAGGTGAGGAATCAACTCCTATGAGGTGCTGGCTGCCTTTGTTCAGCCTCCCTGTCCCAGATACCACTGTGGCTATCTGGAGCCAGCTGTGTCTAAGAGAAAGGGACCATGAGAGACCATGGTGTGCAGGGGGAGCAGCCAGGACAAGGAGCTCATCATGGCTTCTCTAGCATAAGGGGAAACCTAAATTACTCAACAGTGTTACAGGGTAGGCAGGAAGAATGCAAAGGGCACTCCTTTCTTGTTTCCTCTTAATGAACTAAGAGGATTATTGCTGTTGGGCTTGTGCTGTGTGTGAGAACAGTCTATGGTGTGACTGAAGGTATTCTGGCTTCCTGCAATTTGCAGTTCCTTTGTAACACAAATTTTCTCTTGAAGATTGAGAAATCTCAGCGCATTCTGGTAGTGGGAGGTGGTGCTGCTGGAGTGGAGATGGCTGCCGAGATCAAAACAGAGTACCCAGACAAAGAGGTAGGAGCATCTTCATCACAATTAACTTCATCCTGGTTTCTGAGACTGTTCTGTGATGGTGCTGCTGGAGGTACCTGAGATGACTGCACATCCAGTTACTGAGCCTGTAGCCAGCCACAGCAAGGACTGTGGTACTAGGTGCCCCTTCCTGGCTTGTTCTTGCAGGCATCAATCAGGGTGGAGAGAGGCCAGCTATAGTTGTTCCCACCTTGCATGCAGTGTGTCTTGTTCTGTTTCTGTGCCCCCATTTGCTGTTTTGTCCCCAACAGGTCATCCTTATTCACTCAAAAACTGCACTGGCTGATGTGGAGCTGCTAGCCAGTGTCCGTCAGGAGGTGAAAGAGATTCTCCTCAGGAAAGGAGTCCGGCTGCTGTTAAGTACGTCCTTAGCAATACCTCTGAAGACCTACAAGCTGCTCTTCCTTTAGCCAAAGGATCTCCTAATGTCCTCTGACTTTTTTGGTTACACATGGCTCCCTTGAATTCCTGTTTCTCTGGGTTAGCTGGAAACCACAGCCTAGCAAAGGTTTGTGACCCAGGGCTCTCTGTTGCAACAGGTGAAAAGGTCAGTGACGTGGAGAACCTCAGACCAAACCAGTTCCAGAAAGACATGGTAGTAAGGACAGAGAAGGGCACTGAGGTGGTTGTTGACATGGTGGTGCTGTGCACTGGGATAAAGATTAACTCTTCTGCATATGCTGCTGCATTTGGTAAGTGAAAAAACCCAAACCACTGGGTGGGGAGAAGCAGCACAGTTCTTCAGTGTCTGGTGCTTGAGGGGTGTGAGGTGGGGAATGAACTGTGTAGAGCCTGCGGGGGTGATTCTACTGAAATATCAAAGGATGATGCATTGCACGAGACTGCAGTGATTAACTACAGCAAGGCAAAAAGCTGACACATAGAAAAGAGGGTGAAAAACAACCCCTCACTTTGTGTCAATTAAATCAGCAGCATTTTGGGGTCTTGGGCCACACCAAACAACACAAAGCTGCTTCTAAAAACCTGCTGTTTGGCAAAACAGGTGACAAAATGGCAAGTAATGGTGCTTTGAAAGTTAACAAGCACCTCCAGCTGGAAGGCTATGAGAACATCTATGCCATTGGCGACTGTGCAGATCTCAAAGAGCCCAAGATGGCCTACCATGCTGGGCTCCACGCCAACATCGTGGTGACAAATATCATCAACAGCCTGACACAGAAGCCTCTTAAAACCTACAAGCCAGGTAAGGTCAGCTCCTAGCACCTTGCCTTAGGTGTTGGGCTGCTTTTCTGCAAGGAACAGCTGTCTAACTTGCACGGGACTCTGAACTCACTGAATGCACTGTGAAGGAACTCACAATTGGAGTTGATTATGTCAGCTTATAGCTCAGGCCTCATTTTAGTCCTTGAAAAAGACACAGTGTAGATATTAATTACTGTGTCAGTCTACCACACAATGTGTCCTTTCTTCACTAATGTCTTGATAGATCTACTGGTGGGAGTCTGCTATTCCTCAAACTTATTTTCTTTTCTTAAAATTGCTCACTGTCCAGTTAAATCCCAGGAATAAGATGACTTCCCATTTCCTTTTTTCTCCCCTTACACTAAAACAAACACAAACTGAACAATCTGGTCTCAAAAATCTAGTTGGGTAATGAGTCTTCTTGTTCATGAACACTGATGTAAACACTTACCAGAACTCTGCTGAGAGTTGTTCCATGTGGATGCAGGGGAGCTGGACAACAGTTGCTTGACTTACACCTCTACATCTTCTTTGCAGGGTCACTAACCTTCCTGCTTTCCATGGGCAGGAATGATGGTGTAGGCCAGGTGAATGGTTGCTATGTGGGACATCTCCTGGTGACCATTGCCAAGAGCCGGGATCTGTTCATCTCCAAGAGCTGGAAGACGATGGGACAGACAATGCCCTCTTAAGAGGGCACCAGTAACAATCCAGCAAGGAGTACAGCAACTGGAAGAGGGTGAGGGTACACTTCTATTGCTTCTACTGACTGATATTGTCCTCTGCAGCACCTCCTCAAGCCACCCGTCACCGTGCCACAAAAAAGGGGTGCCTGCCTTGCTGTAAAGGGGAAGGAGGCACTTCCCAAATGAACTGCACAGAAGTTCCCATGATAAAAAACAGAGAGGAAATGTTTCTTTTACTCCCCCCGCTGAGAGAGCTCTGAGCAAGAAGTTTGGCTTACCTTGATTTGTAACAATAAACACTGTGGCTTTCAGAATCTCTGTGGTTTGTTTGTTAATGTTGTTTTGGTTTTTTTTCCTGGCTTTCTCTATTCTTGCTCCTCTAAGAAGGACCTGCTTCTTACAGATCTGGCATCTGCTCTGCAGCTTGCAGGGCAAATGGCTTACAGTGCTGCCAGGGTAATGCCTGTCTAAAACCTGGAAAGGGATATGGTAAGCCTGGAATTCAACAGAATATAATGCATCTTTGTGTTCAAATCTCCTCAGCAGCTTTAATTGTGTCACTTATAGCACTAAACTTCAGTCAGAAAAGCTGTTGGTTGTGATACAGCAAGCACTTATTTACAGATGCTGCTGCGTTTTTTTTTCCTTTCTTTTCTTTTTTTTTTTCTTTTTAGGGTGCGGAATTCCCAGAGCAAAATGAGGGTTTATAATAATAACCACACTTGACACATATTTTTCTTTTTTTCTTATAAAACAAACAAAAATCACCATGAAATATTCTCAGTAATTACAGCGGTTATTGTGAGTTAAAAGCAAAACAGAAGCTCCTCATGCATTACTTCTAAAGCCCTTTTCCCCTCTCTGTGGGCTGAAGGCAGAAGTTTACCATCTACCCTCAAGGGAGGGGAAAAGGGAGCAGAACATTTATAAGAGCTTTCTTTAAAGTGGTATGTGTGTGTGTGTGTGTGAAGAAATCATCACTACAAATCTAAAATGAGGTTATTCTTTAAAAACTTCTAAACTAAAGCAACAAGGGACACTAAACTCCTGAAGACAGATGGTAACTCAATTGCTTAAGGTGATAAAAATGGCATGAAGAAATTGGACTAAACCCCTCTCACCTCTAATCACAGCTCTCCATCAAGTCACAACACATCACACTACTACCACACCCCCTCCTCGTCACATTGAAAAAATAAAACCCGCCTCTAATGCTTTTAATGCTACTCAAGTTTGTTGAAAAATAAAGTTTCATTT
Source organism: Corvus brachyrhynchos (assembly GCF_000691975.1). Taxonomy (NCBI): domain Eukaryota; kingdom Metazoa; phylum Chordata; class Aves; order Passeriformes; family Corvidae; genus Corvus; species Corvus brachyrhynchos. Next base: position 658,601 of record NW_008246060.1, read on the forward strand.
GGCTGCCATTGCTACTTAGTGTCTAGCTTGGCCATTTCTTGCACGTAGATACCAATGCTTTCACTGTCGAAGAGCAGAAAGTAAATGTTCTTCAAGGACGAAGAGCTGGTGCCGTCGAAATGGGTGGAAATAGCCCTGAGGGTCACCTGGGCTGCCGTCTGTTTTGGGAAGCAGTTTCTGTGTGGTCAGGGAAGAAAAGACAGCAGGTGAGTGTTGAGCAGCGATGCTGAGAGGAACCAGCCAGAACTAGTCCAGCCACAGGCTGCTAAGATAGTGCCAGTTGCAGTTTGGCAAACCCCAAGGTTTTGATAGCAATATTCACCTGCTGCTGAATTAAGTTTCCTTGCTGGCATAGCTGCTGTTTTCATCTGCTGCTACTTCTTATGACCACACAACATTTTTTTTAATGCTTGCCCTTAGAATTAAACTTTTCCATGCCATCCTGGGCAGGCTAAAAATTTCAAAGAATGATTATTTTTTTAGCTGAAAACTGAAAAAAAAACCAAACCCAAAACATTACCTACTTAGCTGACTTGCTCACTCTGTCATTAAAATACTTTGCTTGGGATTCCTGTAAAAATAATTGAAATTACAACTCCAAGCCAAATTAAGGTCAAGATGCATTCATTCACTTCTCTTGATGGTAATATTCTCTAACCTACAATCATATTTATATTGTAAACCATCAAAAAGATCTGGCACAACTGAGGTATCCCATCTATTGCAATGTTACATTAGTTACATAATTCCTAAGATGGCTCAGAGGAAAATGAAAATTCACAGAACTGATACAGTATAGTTCTTTATCTACTCACAAACCCAGCGTTTCCTGTGCAGACATGTAGGTAGCATAAAATGAGAGCAAAACCAGGAAGTCCTATTTGAAAAACTGCATTTTTTCAGAAAATTTTGAGGTCCTATGATAAATGAAGCGTAAACCAGCAGCACCCGGTAAGACTTACTCTCTTTTTCTGTTAGGAGGAGTAATTATAAGAGCAACAGAGAGTGAAATGGAACAATGCAGCAGAAGAATCTGCACTAAGACTAATGGTCCAAGAATGGATTATTCTAGTTCTATGGTCTTAGAAGACATGAAGTCTAGAAACTTTTTCTATTGGCATTAAAAGCTACATTTCATTCTTGAAAGTTGCACTTTATATTAAAGATTGTTAAAACAATTTATCACATTTTGCTTTGAATGAAAACCATAAACAAAAACATCTGTATATTAAAAAATTGACTAAAAATTGCACTATCCCTCTATTTATTCTTTTGTCCTGACCCATAAAAATATTATTTTGCTTTGCAGAGTGTGTAAAAATGGCACTTTCACCTCCCATGTATTCAGTGATATGTGGTGATTTCACTGATCAAATGCAGTTTTACTTTCATTTTATTCACTGTCAGGCCAACACAACTGGACTGTACTCTGTACTCTACTCTTTGGGCACTACTACCAAAATCAGTATATACATTTCAAATTATTTATAAGCATGTGAACTCTAACACAAAATAACAACTTCTGCAGTTAGCAGGGCTTGTGTAAGATTTCTTGTCATCAGAGACCAACAAACTGTTGATTTAAAAAGAAATCGAAAAGAAAAAGAAAAAGAAAAAGAAAAAGAAAAAGAAAAAGATTTCAGGTTTCTTAATCAAGCACATTCTGCTTGCTAGTTATGGAGAAAGAAATGTGTAGCTTCACACTTGGTTTAATAATTTTCCCTTTTGAAAGCAGAACTACATTTGAGAAACACTGATTTTCTTCTGAAAGAAAAGTTTTGTGTGACAAGTCTTTTAAATATCTATTCTCAGGAGGGCTTAAGTGAACACCCCACATCCATGTAGCTCAGGTGGCATCGCTGTTACCTGCCTTCAGTATTATGCTGGTATAATCTTATTAGTACAAATGCAGGTTTAATAAGACTCCCCACAGCAAAATGAAGGGACACAAAACCCAAGGTGGTGCAGAGGAATGAAAATGACTGCCTAGCAGTAGACAACACAGCAAGCCCACTCAACTCTCCTGTGGATTGGCTAATTTCTCTTTATAAAGGCTCTCTGGCAGTTTCATGCAAACACTGCACTTCAGGCTGGATTCCTCTGGAGCAGCACAGTGTCAGATGGCAGCAGCAGAGGCAGAGTCACAGAGCAAGGGGCACCTCCCTGTCACAGCAGCAGCTCTGACAGCCAATTCCACCTCTGCTACCCAACACAGGGAGTCCTACCTGCCGCTGGGAAACGGGGGGAAAGCCACAGACTTCAACTTCTTGTCTTCTGCAGCTGTTAAGCAGTTCTTGACAGTCTCCTCGAGCTGCTCTTCACATTTGTCTGATCCCCACTGTGGGATGTGACAGTGGATGACAAACTTTGCTGCTAGGCCGCTAGACTGAGTAAGTGCAGCTAACACAAATGAAAATATAACATTAGTTTGGAACAGAAACCACCCTGCAATGACCTCCCAACCCAATGTACCTTGTTAATTACATTACCTCTCCAAAGGAATACATTTGGAATTAAAATACACCACAATGGCTCGCTTGCAATCATAACCTGTCTCATCATTCCTTTTGTGATCAATCATTATCCCTTTGGAGACCAAAGAACCCAGGGCTCATTTGGTTAGCACACAGCTACTCAATAATGGTTTCTAGCTCTCTCATTCAGCACAGCCTCTGGGTTTGTTTTATGCAAAGTACGAAAACCTCACCCTGAGCACAGTATCAGTAATCCCCACAGACATTTCTGCAGTGCTGTCACAGAGTGCTTTTCACAAATATCCTGCATCATCATCATTACAGTTCCAGAGTGTTGGGGAGTAGTATTTAGACTCACATCAGAGCTCGGTAATTTCAGACAAGGACATGAAAATCAAATTTGTCTCCACCAGTTATGCTCAATCAGGAATCTCAGATTAATTTTTCAGAAAGCCTAATATTTTCCAGGACCTGCAGAGTCCACAGCATGGCATCAGTTTGCTTTTGTTGCAATTGTCACCATCAGCACCAATGGAAGTCTAGGCCTTGGTAATCTCAGGTTAAAAACTCTGAAATTAGCTGTGCAGGAAGGAATTAGCCCATGGATGAAAAACCTGGATATATTCACTTGTTCGACATCACAGAGGAATTCTGTTGCAGGCACAGAGGAGATCTGTGCTACTTAAATTTTAACCAGCTGTCTTAATAGCATAAAAGGAGTCTATCTTCTAGTTGGGGAGTGATGTTGACAGAGAAAAGTAGTTTACTTTGACTTTATGGCATATAAATTTGATTTGATATGAAAGTGAAGCAGATTATCTTGTGTAAAAATTTCCCTATTATTTCAGGTTATAAAACTATAAAACTCAATTAGGCAATTTCCAAAACTAGACTATTTAAAGCATTTATTTTCTTGGGTATAGAGATACTAAGCCAAATAAGGCATATTGTAACTTTTCTCCATCTGTCTTCCAGACACCTTCAATTGGTTTAATCTGTCCACAAAGGAAAGCACAATCTCAGGTCCCAAGCTATTCCCTGCTACAAATGTGTTAACCCTTGAAGGGAGCTCTCCTAATAAAGTAGCTGTAGTGCCTGAGCAATTGCTCTTCCAAAAAGCATGCCAGTTCTGCAGATCATATCACATCTTCATTTGTGCTCAGAGTAAGGTAATTATTTGGGTTATATACTGTTAATCAAATATGCATAAAGAGGAATAATTTATAAAGTATCACTAAGTTTTCTTACGCCTCATATGTTAGGCTGAGAACTGTTTCTGATTCTCACTAAGGCTGCAGTACAATCAGGGTAGGAAAGATGGCACAAGATTTCCTTAATTTTTGGACTCCCATGGACAGAAATTGCCTAAGACAAATTGATCAGTCTAAAGACGGAATGTGCACAGCACACAGGTATCCTATTGTTTCTTTTTTTCCCTCTCAGCAGGCTGCCCATATCAGCAACAGCTTTGAAGAAACATTTACATCAACTAAACAATGACACATAATATCAGTAACAGATCAGAATGTCCAGAGAAAAGAACATATAAGATAAGCCATGTCCAAAAGACTGCAGAGTATCCTTTTTACCTTCAGCAACTTCTAAAGGTCCTTGAGATTTGCGAAGCTCTTTCACTGTTTCCAAGAACTCTTTCTCTCCAGCATTTTC
>NW_008246060.1:662800-671933 GCF_000691975.1 Corvus brachyrhynchos
AGCCTTTTCCAGTGCCTTGCCTGCAAGGACACAGAGCAAAAGGCCTTGGCTTCAGAGTATCATTGTGGATAAACAAGTCCACATTATTTAAAAGAACACTGTACACACACTATTCTGTCTCCTTCTATCAGCAGCAGCTGATGTTTGTGTTCACTACTCTGCCTAGACACAGATAAAGTTTACTTTTCACGATTTTGAGGAGCCCTGTATGCTATTACTGGAAATTGCTTTAATATAAATATCTGTAAGAATGCTATTTACTCTGACTTATGGCTAAAATACCGTGGAGTGGGATTTTCAGGACTCAGATTTTCAGCCTCCAAAATGGACTCAACATACAAACCCTACTACTTGCTGAAACAAACACAGCTGGGATGCCAGTGAAGGTCTTGATGACTAAAAAACAATGATCCAAAAGCCTACTACTAGATTCTGTGCTCCCTATGCAACTGACTGAATAGCTTTTTACCTCCCTCCTGCTTAAATTTCCGTATTTGTATAATCATATTTCCTTATTTCACATGAGCAGTATAAGGCTCTGTACATGAGTATTTCTAAATTATGTAATATCCTACAATGAAAGTCATAGTTAGAAGTGCTATTAATATATAATTTTGCAATGTAATTTTCAGATGCAAATGTAAAAATAAGCCAATAAACACCTCAATAATAATTATTTACACCTTTGCTGCTCATGTGTTTCAACAAATTATCTGTGTTGTGCTTGTCATTAAGAAAAAGATAAATTAGTGATTAGCCTGTTATACCTAGTCAGATGCAGCCTGATTTTCAGAAGCTGTAACTGATATTTTATGCCCTGGGGCAGATTCAGGTGAAACAGGATGGGATCTCAGCAGGCAGCCAGTAGACCAGCTACTCTTCCAGCTCTAGATGTGTTTTTTCTGCATGAATAGAGCCTCACCTATTTCCTCCTTGAGGTCTATTTCAGCAGTTGTAGGGTGAACGATGCCTTCTACTTTCATGGAGCCAATATGGCTGATGTCACTCTGTGTCAGAGAAAGCTAAAAAATAATGAGGGGGGAGGGAAAAATAAGTAGTAATCTGAGTGCAAAACCATTTTCATACCAAAAAGCTGAAGTGAAAGAAGGCTGGATTCAGTCTTTCAGAGAACAGTTATTTTATTCTGTTCAGTATATGTGATTCTGACTTTTAGATTTTAATTAATTAATTTGCACACCACTCAGATTATTTGGTAATATGCCCACAACTTGGGAGCTTGCTCCAGAGGAAGTTATTGCTAGAAAACTAATGTTCTAACATCAAGATTTGAAGAAAAAAGCGCTGATTTTGGAAATGCTTTGGTTTAAGAGAAAAGCATCCTTCCCTTCATGCTAAGCCCCAGTCTGTTATTGCTCTCTATTACCTTTTGTCCTGGCACAAGGCTCTTGGAGGACAAGATAGTGAAACCATCCCCAGGCCCATCTTCAGTTGTTGAATTTGAAGCTCCTTCTTTTTCACTGTCCTTTTGTTTGTTCTATTTGATGGGAGGAAAAAAAAGCAGGACTTCTCAAGGGAAACAAAATAATCAACATCTAGCATTATTCAATAATGGAGAGATTTAATAATACACTACAAATCTTATCTTTTCAGATCAATATATTACTCACAGCCTTGTAATCCCCTAAGATTATGTAACAACAGAGGTCTGCACTGTTTATATAATGCTAAATCAGTGGTTCATCTGAGGCATTACATACATTTGTAGTCACATTCAGAGGCAGGGCACCCACACCCATCTGTAGATTTACTGACAATTAAGGTTGTATTTATATGGGTGGGCATGTGTTAGTTTATTTTTGTTGCTAACAGAGCAGAACCTCATATTAACTCAAACTTAGTCACTTAGTAACCCAGTCAAATGCTCCAATTTGAAGAAAAAACAACTTTGTCATCTGAAAAACAAATGTTTAAGTCTCATTTATTAAATGAGAAAGCCTTCTTATGGCTTACCTCCAGGAGCAGCAAACCTACCAGTCCCAGAGGGCTGCAGGAGCATCTCCTCACATCTCTCAATATTTGCTTTAAGGTATGTCAAGATGCTACCACCTCCTAACGAGTCCAAACTCTGCATGTGCACAATTCAAAGTAAGGTGGTAGCTGAGACAAATACACAGAGACATCCCATTAAGCAACTCTGTTTTCTTTTTAAAGGCTGTTTCTGCATATTCTCAGCTATGGAACTGTATCAAAACTTCGAGGCCTCCAGAAAAATGTGCTTAATCTAAGTTTTAAAAGTTTAAGTCAAATAATATCATTTAACCCTACCCAATCAAAAACTCAGCAGTGTTTCAAGGTGCATGCTCTGAAATGACAAACCAAGAGCACTGATCTGGGTTACTGCTTTACCAAATTAATCCATTTTTGGATAGTGATAGAGGATGGGCAACCCTAAGGGAAAGTGCAGTGGTCAAGTTCTGATTGATTAATTCTTCTTTTAAAAATCACTAACAACAGCACAGCTAAGAACACATGAAACAAAGAGCTTGTCGCAATGACATTGACGTTCCATGTCAGGACAAGTTCTCTGGACAGTGAAAAATCTTTAACAGCAACCCAGTAACTGGTACAAGGCTGAAGGCATGACATCTCTCTAGTAGAAAATGTTTTAGAACACAGCTTCATTTATTTTAAAAGCAAGGGTTCACTGCCACAGAGTTAGTGTGGAGGTAAGAGATTCTACACAATTATCAAGAAAATATTGCAGAGGGTGACATGGAATCTGTACCTTTTTGGACGTCCGGGCCTTGGTGGACTTTGCCTTCTTCCCACTCTTTTTGTTTACCATGGATTTCCTCCCCTTCTTCTCAGGAGCAGGGGAAAGGATGGTCTCAGATTTGCCTTTGGCACCCCGCTTCTTGGCTAGAAGCTCAGGCTGAATCCTGGGCAGGACACCTCCACTTGCAATAGTCACACCTTTGAGCAACTGCAAGGAGAAGCAGCGTATGGAAGCATATTACAGATCCTCTTAGTCTGCATTACCAAAAAACTATGAGAGAAACAATCCACAGTAACAAGGAACTTGGCAGGTGACAGCAAAGTCAGCCAGCATATCCTGGAGAATTCTGTTGCTGTACAATCCCTCTTCCAGTGCCAGTCTTAGTGCAAACCTGTCCTTGGTGATTCACAAGCAGTAAATAAGGGTAAAAAAGAAGACTCTCTGTGGGCTACTTAAAAAAAGGACTGCACCACAGCCCTGCTCAGAGGAGGACAGGATGCAGATCCCTTTGGCAGGGAAACAGATGCAGTCAAAGCAAGGAAAAACTCCAAGGATTTGGTTTGCAGAGGGAAACAACAGGAATGGGCTGTGATACCATGTAGAGGACAAAGTGTGGCTAATTCCTAAGAGACAACACTGGATCTAGATCCCAGTTCACAGGTCACTGACCAGAACCACAGAGCTGGGAAAAGGCTGGTAGTGTTAGCATACTTTTCCTTCTCTTCTGGCCTGTTTTGAATTTTAACTCCACTTGACTGGAAACAGAGCCACATGACTTCACGGGCACCATATTTTCATTATTTAAAGCAGTCATATTAAGTGCAGGAGTATTCAAAGTGTGAATGACATCATCCATCTTCATACAGAGGAGAGACTCTGATGCTGACTGAACCTTTTCCGCACCCCTGAATAGTACAATCTGCAGCCCATGCTGTGATCTCTGTCCTCACTCAACAAGTCTAGCAGAAGTGATCCCACAAGTGATCCCAAGAGTCAGAGCACTGAAAACCACAGTTTGGGCAAACAGACAGGAAGACAGCAATAGCAGAGAGCGAGCCAGATCCCTACCCAACATGGACCTCACAGCCAGTGTAATAGAAAACACACATATCTACAGCTGTTGGGAAAAGGTCTTGCACATTTTCTTTAAGTATTGACTGTCCCTGAGGAAAAAGTGAAGCATCAAGTCTACTTGCTTCAACAGGACTCATAGGCTAAGAAGAACCCAAATTTATGTCCGTAAGATTTAAGATGAAGTATCTCAGAACCTTTCTTTTTGTTTGCTTTTATTTAAGATGGCACTATCTTCTGGTCCAGTAACTACAATCTCGTTCATGTCTCAGACTAAGCTGTTTCTAACCTTCCCTGGTAGCAGCTTCACTCAAGCCATAACACATAACTCCTACATGAAAATGTAAACAGGCACCTGATTCAGTTCCTCATCATTTGCAACTGCCAGGAGGATGTGTCTGGGGGCAATCCTTCCTTTCTTGTTGTCCCGTGCCGCGTTTCCTGCCAACTCCAGGATTTCGGCTGTAACACATCAAGATAAAAATGAGTAACAAAACTGCAGCTTAGGTACATGCTGCATACACATTTTTACACTGCTTCTTAATATCCATTTACCTTTTCAGGGACATTTCCAGATTTAAAGGGTTCTTGCTACAGAAAGGCAGAAACCAAACCCCACTCAATGTATTTGTAAATTTAGATAAATCAATTTGTCCTTCCTAATTCCCTAAAGGATATCTAGGAGAAAATATGCTAAGCTTGGTTCACATAATTTCTTTTAAGAGCCGCAAGTCAGAAATCTCTTTCAAAAAGGCAAAAAAACCACCTAAAAAAAGGTACATCAGCAGTCGAAAATTTATCAGCAGCCTGTGACAACAGAACAGTCAAGCATGCAGTGAAACACCCAACCTGAAACAGACAGCTCTGATAAACAGCAAAGATTCTCAGGACCAGGGAAGATGAAGACTGAGGTGCATTTGAAGAAATACTTGGAAAGCCAACACACCTGCCAGGCACTGCTGGAATTCTGCATTAAAGGGCACTGAAAATCTGTGAGAAGCTTCATTTCAGAACAAGATATGAAAGGTTTGACTCAGATGCAAGCAGAGACAATGTGAGAGCTTCAATGCATGAAATATTGATAGAAGGGTCCTTCTTCATCTCTGGGAACAGGAGGTCACTTCAAAGGTAATTTCTCTAAATTACCAGTAACATTTATACTGTAACCAAAGTCACTGAGGTTTTCCTAATAATTACAGAAATACAGACACATCTTCCCAAGTTTATTTGGACTGTAGCAATCAGTATAATTCATTAGCTTACGTAGTCTGGCCACTACTAAGAAGTTATTTCTCATATAAGAACTCTACTGAAACACTGAGAAGGAAGGAGAAGGGATTTTTTTTTCTCCAAATAATCATAAAAATCATATTCATACTTTATTTCAGTATACAGTGTCCCTGTCATCTGGTTTTTGGGTATGTGTTTGCACAATATGGAATATGAAAATTACAGCCAATCAGTATTATCCTATTGAAAACTTATTGATGTCTTAATGACATCCTACTCCTTTACATCAACTACACAAAGAACAATAACTATGATAAAAAGAACAACTTTCATGAAAAATCTAGTGGAAACGTACATAATGTTCGGCTAAAATCCAAATGATTTCAACTTGACGCTTAGCTCTGGCTCATGGGAAAAATACAAGCTTTCAATTCCACTCAGAACAACAAAATTATAAACTTGTCTTCCAGTATTCACTACTACACAGCATACATATTTAACTGAATGTTGGAAATACAAATGCCTTTTTTTTAAATTTACATGCATATTCACAGTGAATTGTAAAAGTTAGGGCAGGAACCTCTCAGCGCTAGCATTTCCTAGTCTGTCCTGGATTTTAAAGGAGGAAACTGAACAGAGATCCCGCATGATCCAGCTATTTTCACCCCCATGGGCTTGGAAGTGTCAGACCCTCTCCCAGACCTCTGCCAGTGGAGCTAACGCAGCAGCAGACAGAAGGAAGAGATTCCATCCATTGTGCAGACCAGCAGAGAGCAAGAAAAGGGACCCAGGCTCCTCCAGTGGGTTTTGCAGATGTGTGCTGACAGCAGAGGAAAATTGCATCAGGAGGAAAAAAAATCCAGAAAACAACACATACTTACCTGTGTGGGAACTGAAGTTCTTTCAGGTGTGCCAACAACAGGCACATCCTGCTACCTGTGTGCTCACCCCACTGCCCCAGGTTTGGGTCCTTTGGCCAGCAGCATCCTGATGGTGCACTCTTAGTCCTCTGCCTAATGTTAAGAGCAAAAAAGGCAGAACACTCAAATGCCAGCCATCCATCCCAGGACACCGGGAAGAAGGGAATCCAAGGCAGAGGTGACATATGGCAGATTGTGGAATATGTATATAATTTACCAAAGGATGCCAAACATTTGCATAGGTAAATAATTGCCTTGCCTCCTTTTAATGAAGGTTTCTATGCATATTTTTTCTAAGGGTGGAGGCAGGGACTCATAATATTAAGAATATAAAATGGCATTTACAAAATACAATATCAAAACTGGAAGCTTCAGTTATCACATCCTCTGCTACAATAACAGATCCCTAAAGAAACTGCCTTACATTTCATGTAGAAACATCTTAACATCTGAGGTTACCTAAATTCTAAGAAGACTAGTCTGAGTATATAGGTCCTGTAATAAAGTCCTGTGCCATAACAAGCTCTTTTGGAACTGGGCATCTTGATATTCTCAGCCATAAGTTGGGTTTACTTTCCGCGCTCTCAGCACCAGGCATTAAGAATTACATTGAAATCTCAAATAATATTGCTTCCTGCAAAAGTCAAAATCCACAAAGATGCCTCCACATCAGAAGTTTAAATTCAGACATCTTCAGAAAAACATAACTCTCTTCCAGCAGACACAAGCAACAGCCATGCTATGACCTGAATGGGATTACATCTTGTCATCCTGTGACATACAGGGAGAAAGAGGTTTCTTTAGCTGATGGATCAGCAGATTTGAAATGTCTGATAACTAAAGCATCCTAGCCAAGCCAAAGGTATTTGTTCAGCTGAGCTTTTGTGAAAATGGACTGCTAAGAAAGGTCTATGAGAATTACTGATAGCAAATTGAAAAGATTTTATACAGGTTATCTTGTTTTCCACCTCCCCTTTAGGATAAGTTGTGTCAGCTCCTTTTACACTACCACACAGAAATCTAACAGTAATACTTTTACTCTACAAAAATGTATTGGATGATGGAGTCCTTGGTCCTCCATTTGCAGGTGAAAGCTATCTGCTGGATTTGTCTCTGCATGGCAGATGAGCACAACAGGCAGAAGAGTATTCCAGGTGATTCCTGTGAAGGAGGAAGCCTTTGCTGGTGTTGTATTCTACCCTAATTTAGAGAGGATGGCTTTCCATTGAGACCTTCCATGAGTTCCTCTGACCAGCACACCACTCACATGACTTGTGTTGATGACTTCCTCATCGACAGGCATCTGTATTCTCTGCCTGCTTTTTGGGAAGATGCCCTGTAGGACATGTGCAGTTAATGTTTGATTTAGGTAGTTGTGACTGCAGTCAGCCCTATGCATGCTCAGAGCATGAGTCTGTTGCAAAATCCATCAATCCCATGGGACTCTTGCCAATTTTTCACAGAATTTGAACTCTGAAGCCAGTGGAACTCAACCTTGTTTCAGCAAACACAACCTTCTGGATAGAAATTAAGCTGCAGTTTAACAATATGATTTTCAAGCCTAAAATGTAAAACAGCATAGAGAGATCAAAAAGAAAGGTTTAGAACAGTGATGAGATCTTCACATTAGTTGATCAGTTGAGGTAAAAGTACCTCTTCCTCAGATACACTGTGGTGATTGCTGGCATTTTAATGATGGGGTTGATAAGGCAAAGTGCAGATTTGGGTTTGATAATGGCTGTGAGGTGCTGCCACAATCGATCTTGCTTACAAAGGAAAAAAAACAGGGATCTAGTATCTTGTGACACAGAACACATACCAAAGCCAAACAGCAGTCTGAACTACATAAACTGGGAGTAAGGATGTGTATATATATATATATGTATATACTCCAGATGTATAGGCACCATCTGGATGATGCCAGTCAAGAGGCTCAGTGCTCTGGGGCAACACAAATATAGGCCAACAACAGACCATGCAGGGCTGGTCACTCACAGAGATGTGCTGGTCCATGCCAGGCCCTGGAGGAATGCAGGCAGTCAGGTGGTTCTGGTCCTGTTTGACCCTTCCAGCCTCATTCACCTTGCCCCCATCCCAGCCATGACTTGCTTTCCCAGCTCCACAGCTCAATCTCCTTTCCCTGGCAATCCACACCGAGACTACTACCTCAGCTGCCTTTCCTGGACAGTCACCATTTCTCCTGTCTACTCAGGCTCAGTATTCCTGCCCAGGTCCTTCATTACCAGCATCCCCTCCATCCAATCCTTGGCCTATTTCCTATTTTTTCAACTTACTCTCCAGCTTCCTGGCAGAATATTTGGACACTCCTTGCCATTTATTTGCCTACTGGCCATCAATTCAGTTCTCCCCACTAGCCAGATCTATCCCTGGCTCTAATATCAATATTCTCCCATAACCACTGTCTCCCCACAATATTATGATCTGGGAGCTGAGAGAGGCTGGAACATATTCAGTGAGGACCAAGTCTTCAGACATTTTATCTGTTAAAATCAAAGAAGTCTCCGCTAAGCATGAGCAACCTGTGTTTTATCAAAGTTAGAGCCTGGCCAAAGAGAGCAGATTTCCCTGAGGTGAGAGAGACCACCCTTCCCCTTTCGTAAAGCACCAAATCTCTGCTAAAACACAGAGAAGCACTCAGGGCTTTAGAGGAGAAGTTCTCATGAACGTTTTGACATAACACAAAAAATACATTCGACCTGCTTCTGTGAAACAGCTAAAAAGTCATAGTCTCTTACTGCCACCCTCCCAGATTTAGCCTGAAGCAGTTCCCCTGCATGCAGCCTTTCATCCCGAGGAACCACCATTTCACAGCTGCAAGTCCAGGAGAAAAAAAATGGCATTTGTAATACAAAGATCAGATAATGTTAAGAAAACTTACCAGTTTGACATATAATGCCCCCTTTGACAACATCCTTGGAAAAACCTATTTTGTTTCTGCAGGCTTCCCAAAACCATTTATTCACATGTAATATTAGGAATAACTAGATCAGCAGGGTTAGATGTTGCAACACTGTTTTTTTGACTGAACTCTCCACCTTTGTAATATTTCCAAACAAAACCCTGGACAAAGCACAGGAGCTTTGGTTTGGAAAGAACACAATCCACCAGCAATAGATGTTTGCTCAGAAACATTACTCCATTCTATCACAATAAA
>NW_008246060.1:671967-677289 GCF_000691975.1 Corvus brachyrhynchos
GGACTCCCAGCCTACACCTCTAGCAATCTTCTTGCCTGGTTGACTACACATTCTTTTTTTTTCTAAAGCAAAGTGTAGGCCCACACATAATCCACTCATTTCAGATTAATGATTTAAATTAAACTGCACTTACTACTCAGGAGCAGAGCCAAGACATACATTGTTCTAGTTCAGGTAATAGGCAAACAGTGCTGACCACAATTCAGTCTGAACCACAGAAATGTTGCACATACCAGATGTGCTGCTGACAATTTATTACTGCACCTTGTAATAATTGCCACAGCTCAGAACAAGCATCTCCAAATGTTTATCCTAGAAATATCTCCCTGTGGAGTAGGAAAAGTAAAAAAGTATTTCTCTCCAGCAGAAGGTCAGCAGAGTCACAATGCAGCACATTATGTTATAAAAGTTACTGTGATTTCTCCAACACAAGCAATACTTTGTCACTCCAGCTCCAGAAGTAGCCTCAGGGAAAAAAAAAATTGATTCTCATCCTGGAATATACCACCACAAACATGGAAATTTCTGCAATGTGCTATTAGGCTTCATCATAAATTCCAATTTTAGTAGTGAGATTGTGAAATTAGTGAAATTTAGTAGTGAGATTTCAGATTTTCTCCGTACCTTTGAAAGAAAATAATGCTTTTTTTTGGCTGGTAGTGAGAACAAGTTTCATGTGTGAAAAAGAGAGTGGAGTTTACATAAAACCTGTTGCATGGACAACCAGGCTCCATGCAAGCTTCTTCATGCCACTTTGGCAATAAACTACACTCCTGAAACACAACTCACTCAACTAATTCCATCCAGGCTGTGACTCCTCACAGATTCTCTAATGCACCTCAGTCTTGATCTGTAACCCCTGAGTAACCTGAACCAGAATCCTCTCTGCACCATGAGTTCTAACAATTTGCTAAAGTCCTATTTTCCATAATTAAACGAGAAACTCAGCAGATATGATCATAGGACACTCTGAAATGTTTCTATACAGAGCCACAGTATATTGTATCAAATATCAGTATCAAAGTTCAGTTTCAGAAAGGCAGGAAAAAGAAAACGTGGGGCATGGGGGAAGATTTAAACCCTGGAACACCTTCTTCATGCACTTAAGCAAAGCAAAAGGGTTTTTAAAATACAAAAAAACCCACCTTTACATTTCATAACACTTTGACACTGTCCTTCAAGGAGAAATGCAGCCAGCAAGACAGTTTGCTCACTTAAAAAGCACAATAGATGTACCAGGTGGGTTTGCTTTTTTTCCTCCTGTTATTCACATTTATGTGTATCAAAAAGCCTAATTAATACCAGTTTTCTCTGGGACAGAAACTACCAGATGTAACTCTTCACTCTGCAAAGCAATAAAAAATAACCCTTCCAGCTAGTGACCAATCATGGTGCTTCTAAAGGAGAGAATTTCTGCCCTCAGCCTCTCCAGGAAACAAATAACCTCCTTAGCATTTTCAGCAAATTTCAACAAATCCTGCACGTGCAGAGCCTGAGTTTCAGGAGTCCTCCACATATTCGTATCCCATCCCATGGCTAACCCTGGCTTCTGTGTGTGATGAGCACTTCCAGGAGCAGGTTCTAGGTTTACCTGCGAGGTACTCTATGACAGCTGCCATGTACACTGGTGCTCCAACCCCGATCCGGTACTTGTAGGTCCCTTTCTTCAGGTAGCGCATCATCCTCCCCACAGGGAAAATCACCCCAGCCCTGCTCGAACGGGACAGTTTGGACATTTTCTTCTTCCCGCTCCGCCCCGACATCTTGCAGCCTTGTGCTTCTTAATTTGCTGGTGGTTCCCAATGCCTTGCTCCAAATCCAAGGTCTGCAAGAGAAAACCAACAGGATTGATGAGAAACATCATGCATTGCTGTTGTTCCAGAAACAAAAATCCAAACCCACCCTCAATGCCTGTTAAGGTGCAGGCATTACTCATTAAAAGTTGGATAATTGGAATATTTGCTATAACTTCACTTTTGAACAGCATTGTCAGTGTAGCAATATCAGGAGCAAAGAAAACAAACCTTGTCTTCTCTGTATTTTTCCGGCAACAACAAGATTACAGATAAACAGAAAACAAACCCTGGAATGTGCCACTCCACTCCAAAGCTGGCATGTGGTCACAGTTACACCCTAGCTCTCACTCTCAGTCAAATAATGTTTGGAAAAGTTTTAACTCTGTTTACAAAAATTGGTTTTAACTTTATTTTGATAGCTGCCCTGGAGGCCTGGTTACTCCTCTGAAGCAAACAAAGGGCAGGTCTGCCACGGATGGTATTTCTGTCAAGGAAGACACAGCTACTTCCCTCCCAGCATTCACTCACTTCAGTGAAACATGGAAACACAAGGAAGGAGACACTTTGAAAAACATTACAATGACTTTAGGTGATACTGCTAAATTTTATCATAATCTTTTCATTTATGATATCAAGGATATAAAATCAGCAGGGATCTATAAAACCTTGGCATGTCCTCATGTATCAGCCAGACAATTTTTTCTTTCCGTGTGCAATGTATTATGTGGGCATGATAAGAAAAATTGGGAAAGATTAAGCCAGTAAACCTATCAGACACAGACACGTCAAAATTGGTGTTGCTCATCATCCCACTCCGGGTTCCCTGCCAACTGCCAGCCTGGAATCACGAGTGGTGGTAACAGAGCTCAAAGGGAAGGTGAAAAGAAGTGGGGAGGCATGATACTGGTCTTCAGAGATGCAAGAGGATACTGTGAAGGTGGAGAGAGGAAGCGTTCCTTGTATCAGTGACTCTTACAGAAGCTGTATAGCAGAGGAGAGAGCAGAGCACTGGACTCAGTCAGACAGGGAGGCAGCAGAACCTTCCCAGCAGGACAACTTTAGAACAATTTGAGAATATATGTCAGAAATCACTTGAGCAGCACTGGATCTGCCTTGGGACAGGAGGCTGGACAAAGCGATCTTCCAAGGCCCCTTCCTCAATGAAACTTGCAATTTGTGACAAACCCTTTATAAACTTTCAATTTCACAGTAATAACAACCCTTAAAACGCCTCCTTTTCAGTTTGTGATAACTGACATCCAAATAATAAACCTAGGCTGGCAATTAGGTTTCTAGCCATCAGAGGAGCCAATTTCTGGAACAGCCTTCTCTTTAGAGCAATAACTCATTTTAAAGTGGAACTTAATAAATGTATGCAGTAGGGTACAAACAGGTTCCTGCAATACTGGCAGGACAGGTCCATCACCCAAGAGTTCAGTCCAGCACTGAAATCCCACTAGAGAGCCATGCTGAAAAAGTACATTACATGTATCAAAATCATATTAAGCTAACCTCTCATGTATTTGTTCCTATAGCATCAAATCCAAATTGAGTGAAAATCAGTGGAAAAAGGCAATGTCAAGGGATTACATCCACAGAAAATACCATTGTTGCACTTGATCTCCATGACAGAAAATCAAAACATATTTGTATACAACTAATCACACTGCTCTGGGCCATGCTGTTGCATAATATAAATTTATGTTTAATTACTCACTTCTGGCTCATCCTTCTGCTGCATCACTGAACTTTCCACCCCTGCCTACTCCTTCATTTTTCCCTTCTCTCTCACAGAAAACCTCTGCCATTATTTACTCCCCTGCTACCAAACCAACTTTTGGAAACCCAAAATATTTTCCAAATGCACTGCAGGCCATGTTTGCAAAATTCTGTGACACCCTAAATACAAGATGTTTCAAAACTCTGCTAACATTGTCTCTGCTTTGCAACTTACATGGACCAGGGTGTACTGAGAAGCAACAAATACAACAGCGTGCTTTTGTCTTGTTTTGACTCCTATAGGAGGCAATTTTTGGTAGGAAGCCAAGCTATGGCACAGTCACATCAGGACCTGGACAAAGAAACATGCTGAGAAAACTCCTGTGGACCTGGACAAAGAAATCCTGGAGAGAGGAATCTGGCTTCCTTGCAGGAAGGGGCACATGAGCTCAGGTCTGCCACACTCACCTGAACCGCAACCAACAGGTAAAGAACTACATGTTGAGCACTGCTGTCCTAATTGTTCTCTTTTGACTACACAGCCAAGCCTCAAGGGCTTATCAGTTGAAAAGTCTACCCACACTCGTTCCCTCCCTGCCAGCTGATTCATCATCTCTACATTTCTCCTCATGAAGGGCAGCCTCCATTTAAAAATAAACCTGTGCTGTTCGTGCAAAGTCCATCCTTGCTGAGCTATGAGGGCTGTGTCTATATCAGGCTGCCATGACATCAAGTTTGGGCAATTAAAAGCAATTATTTTCCCTATCCCTTAATCGGTCACAGCACACTCCCACTCTGCCATGACTCCAACATCATTGTGTTGCTATGGGGGATTGAATAGCTACCACATTTCACGGAGCTCTCTACAATATGACTGCAAGCAGGACTTTCCTCTGTTGAGTTTTGCCTTCTTCAGAGCCCGAGACAACCAGTGACATTTTCCTTCTGCCTCCTGGAAAAATACCTAAGAGTCCACCTTCCACTGGACCAGCTCCAAGCCCCATCCAACGCAGTGTGGAACACATCCAGGGATGGGGCAGCCACAGCTTCTCTGGGCAACCTGAGCCAGGGCCTCACCACCTTCACAGGGAAGAATTTAGGGAAGAGTTCCTTCATAACATCTGATATAAACCTCTCATTTTTTAGATTTAAACTATTCTCCCGCATCCTGTCACTATCTGCCCATGTAAAAAGTCCCTCTCCCTCTTTTTCACATGCCCAATTGAAGTACTGAAAGGCTGCAATAAGGTCTCCCCAGAGCCTTTTCATGCCCAGGCTGAATATCCCCAGCTCTCCCATCCTGTCTCCTGAGCAGACGGGCTCCAGCCCTCGGAGCATCTTGACTTCCAAACATTGAGAGAACTCGAACTCAGCAGCCAAAGACTGAAATAAAGGACATGCAGGACTATCAGTACACCTGCACTTCCCTCACCTCCAGCTGAAGATCTGTTAGGAGTTGACAGACATTATACCTTGGAGCAGCTTAGGCTGCACATTCATTTACAAACAAAATATTTGTGAAAAATTGAGTAAAAGACCTAAAGCAGGTGCTGAAGGAATTGCTAAGGCACCAAAGCACAAACATAGTGCTATTCAGGGGGCAGGTAGGGTGTCTCCCGGACTCCAGAAGCACACACACACAGAGCCCATTCCCAGGGAAAGAAGCTTCCCGAGCACCCCGAAGCCCCGGGGGTCCCTGCAGAGGCAGCTCCCACTCACAAACAACAGCGGACGACCCCCACGGCGCCGCGCGGCTGCGAGGAAAGGCCTCGGTATGCACCCACACCGAGTCTTTGGAGCCCGCTGA
>NW_008246060.1:679773-682056 GCF_000691975.1 Corvus brachyrhynchos
TGCATCCGCGCCCCGCTACACCCCCCCTCTCTTGGCTGCCGCCCTCCTCGCCCGGGCCCCAGGGCTGCAGTGGGGGCAGGAACCCCCTCCCCACCCAGCAGAGAAAGGGCCCCCCTGACCCTAGCCCCCGTGGGCTTGTGGTAGCCGGGAGCATAAAGGCAGAAAGCCTCCCATCCTTTCCCAGGGTGGAGGAGTTCAGAGATGGAGAGGTATCAAGGCAATCCCAGGTTGGGCTAAAGCTCAAGGAGTGCCTGGTTTTTGTTACAGAGAGCCACCCATCCCTCTATCCCTTTGGCAGGGTGACCTGTGTGCCTCGCTATGGTGCCTCTAACCCAAATATTCCAGCATCCCCAAGCCGGCTTGGAATGGCTGGAACAAAGACTGCCGGCAGCTCTTTGTGTTGTCTCGCGTTGGAGCGTTCTGGGTGCTCGCAGGCTTTCCAACTCACCCATGAAGGCTGCAAACTTCACTTCCCTTCTGAATGGAAGCTGAAGGTTTTTCTTTTCTTCCCCACAGTCGCACAGATTCAAGAGCTGGAGCTCCAAGAGACACAATAAGCGATTGTGTTATGAATCTTGGCAGCGCCAAATCCGTGAGCAGAGGCTGGTGCAAACAGGAGAGTACAGGGCTATACCTCTTTAACTCAATTCAGGTATATTTTTACATGAAAGTTGGTTTGTATCATTATTCCTGTACAGATATTTTACATCGTTGCACTGATTTAGCTGTAAAGACATTTGGGGGCTACTGTAATGCACTAGGAAATACATTATTAACACAGACCACTCCTCACTTGCACTGTTACTTTAGGAGGGTGGCTGGGAACAACAGAGAGAAAGAACCATTCATGCTTTCAGCATTCTCTTTGCCACTGTAAAAAATGATAAAAGATTCACTGGAGTTTGGTTTTTGGTTCTGCCAAAGTAAGCAATTTTGTGTCTACATAGGACTGGATTTGGTGGGGAAAAAAGCAATAGAATATTTCCCCAGGTTATGTTAATTGTGGATCGCACCATCTCATGAAGAAAGAGGGCATGAGTTCAGGACCTGTGTTTTCCTGGACTGCAGTGTGACCTTGGGTAAAGCAGTTCACTTTACACAGCTGTATTTTGACTGTCGTTAAAATGGAAATAAAGATATCGTTTCTCTTTTCAAACACTCAGTAAGAGCCTCAATGCATTTCTGTGGATTAATTCTTTGGAGTCTGTTCTCTTCGCCACTTCTTTTTGAAAACGAGGTCAAGATGCTTTGAGACCATAGGAGAAAAACTCATGTATATGAGTTTGACTTACTTTACACGTAAGAGGAAGCCTTACCTAGATCTTGCCCACTGAGAGTTGGAATTTAGCAAAGGAAGAAGATATCTGTAGGCTTGTCAGTGTATTGAACCATATTAGGAGGGTAGGAGGAAGCTCAAGAAGATTTTCAACTACTAAGCATAAAAATGAATGACAATGTAAAACCCATGTGAAAAAGGAAGAAAAGCATTTACATTTTTCTATTTCCAGATACAAATAACTGTATCCAATAACCCGTACAATCATGCATGCGGTACATGGGTTTTTAATTAAAATTAATTTGAGATGAGGCAAAATAAGTATCCCAAGTTTTTGAAATATTCCCCGTTCGTTAGAGTTTAACATCAAATAGTTGCTGTGCGATAAGAAGACAAGCATGTGGGAGGTCTTTCAAGGAAAAAAAAGTCTTTATGTGAGGCAAACTTTCAACATTAGGAGAACTCACTCTGTTTATAACAACATTTTTCTGTTTATAAACAACATTCTCCTGAAGGAAACAGGAGTGCTGGAGAAGTGTGAGAGAGGACATCGATGATTTTCACAGTGTAACACTTTCAGAGTCAGTCAGAGATGTCTGAATTTTAATGCCAATTTTCCTGCTGTTGTGATTCTTAATAGTCTCACCATAAACTCAATTTCCCCTCTTTATGTCTCTAGTGGCTACAACCTATCCTTAACATAAATATTAACAGCATTACATGGGATATTTTAAGTTGTTTCAAATATTTCTGGAAGATTCTGAGTCACTTTGTGACACAGTAAAGAATTTTTGAGTAGAGCAGATCAGAGCAAGGCAACATTGGAACAGTTGCAAGGTCTGCATTGTTCTGCAGTAACAGCACCCTTGGAACCAGCTGCTTTTTAGAGCAGGCAAGAGACTTTTGGTCACAGTACCTGTATGTTCTTGCTATTTAGATGGAGTTGTTCAGGGAAGAACTAACTATCATTTGTGCCATGCTGGAGTCAAGGAGAGCTTTCCCCACTC
>NW_008246060.1:682068-682360 GCF_000691975.1 Corvus brachyrhynchos
CCCTCTCTAGGTTGTGCAAAGACCATCTGCCTGTTGCCTTCCGAGCTCAAATACAATCTGTTACTTTGTCAAAATAAGCAACACATCTATCGGATCATTTATAGCCTGCTGCGTGCCTGCCTCCCCAGCTA
Source organism: Corvus brachyrhynchos (assembly GCF_000691975.1). Classification (NCBI taxonomy): domain Eukaryota; kingdom Metazoa; phylum Chordata; class Aves; order Passeriformes; family Corvidae; genus Corvus; species Corvus brachyrhynchos. The sequence goes on from NW_008246060.1 coordinate 682,200, forward strand.
TGGGGGAAACAGCCTGTTTATGGCACTCTCATTTTGGGGCAGAAGCTGTTGTATCTCAAACACTGTAATGAATATTTCATAGCTCCAGAATCCAGAGATAGGGCTTCGCTCTCGCTCAGGCTGGAAGGTATTCAGGGTCATCCTGGCAGGACAGGGATGCC
>NW_008246060.1:682394-689057 GCF_000691975.1 Corvus brachyrhynchos
TATGGATGTATATAATCCAGGAACTTGATCAAATCAGTGTAGGCATTGCCCTGTCATTAGGAAAACCAAATACAATCAAAGTTGATGTGTGTCTATATTATGGTCATAGAGAACAGCTGTAACAACCAAGTTCTGCAGCTAATCTGTATTTCTGTAATGAATGGTTTTCCCCATTTTTGTGCCATTTTTTAACCCTTCCTCCACCTTTCGTATTGCTTATGTGCTTGTTATGCCAGTAGATTGGGTACAGTGGGCTAAAGAAGCCAGAAAAACCACATCCTAACTTTCTAGAAAACTCTCCTTTAGTAGTACTTTCTTAAATTAGACCATCCCACGTACTTTAGAATTTAAAGTCTTCGTGTGTGTCAGATTCTGACATGTTGTTTAACGTAGGCTGATCAGCTGCAGTCACAGGTTAGCTATAGTGTGTAAGCCAGGGGAAAGGTCTTTCCTCCCCAAACACCTACTGATTCTAAAAGGTAAATGTAGCTTAGTAGCTTACAAAATATCAAAAATGCCTTTTCATCCTTTAAAAGGAGGTTTTAATCCTTGTTACTTATCATTAAATGCAGCTATGCAGACTGCAGAGATCATTGTCTTAATTATTCCTTAGTCATATAAGTAAAAATACTAATTGAATGTTTAATCATAATCAACATGACTTCTTTTTTTTTTTTTTTTTTTTTTTTTTTCTAATGGAGATTTACAAATATATCTTTCAGAATAAAGAAAAAAAGAGTAAGGTAACAAACCCAGAAAATAACATTGTTTGCAGCTGAGGAATACATTGTAGGATCCCTCTCCACAACTCAGAAATAGTAGCCAGAAAGGGATAGGGAAAATTGTGGGAATCACGAGTACATAATGGCTTCTCCGAAGAATTAGAACAGGTCAGGACTTCTAGCTAAGGAAACAGTGGTGACTTGAGAAACAACTGATGCTTTTGGCTTGGTGCTCTGTGCCTCCCAAGGATTGCAATTTTTACATTAACTACTAAAAAACCTATTTCAGTTTCTGAGTTTGAGGAAAGCTGGATGGATAAAGCGATAAATTTGTGAGTGGTGCTTTTGGCAACAGATCAGTATGATAACCAGGCACTGCCAAGCCAAGAGGCAGACAAGCCTCTATCTCTGTGAATTTCTTAAAGCAAACTACTTGCAACAATGTTTGAGCATTTACTATAGCACAACTTTTTAGTGCAGAAAGTGACACGTTCTCTGTCTGGGGACTCCTGATGCAATGATTTGGGTTTGGCATTTGCAGAACTATTTGTTTGTCAGAGCAGCACAGATGCAGCAATGTGGCATTGCACCGTTTATCACTGAGTCACTCAACTACAGATCCCTCCAGATCTGTACTGAATAGATCACATTTCTCACTTCTCATAGTGTTGCAAAGGGATCTTAGATCAAATTGACTATTCTTGTGCTAATAAGGATGTCTGTCCCTTTGCTGTTACACCCTTTGGTGTAGTTTGAAGCAGTGACACATTTCCTTTCTCCTCTGGTAACACAGACAAGCACACTGTCTCCCTTGATAGGACCATTAAAGCTCCAAGTTCTTTTCAGAGCAGCCTCATAGGTCAGGACAGCACAGCACTTCGTGTTTGCCTGCTTTCATAATTGTTCCTGAGTTTGATTTAAAGCAAGACAATTTACCTCATTAGCTATTTTTTCCTGCTAATTGCAGAGCCCTAAAGGAAAAGAATATCTCAGCTGTGTCCTATAAATAAATGAAAATGCTTTGAAACAAGCCAACCTTTGGGTCTCACGTTTTTCTGAAGCAGGACACAGCAAACCTCCAGAACATTTATTTATTGCACAAGTGCAAGATTTCACTACTCTCCCAGGGCAGAGCAATACATATCCAGGAGCCATCACTTTATAAAGCAAGAGTGACCTTGAAGCCTTAAGGAATGATAAAAGCCAAAGTTTCAAACACATTCTCCATTCCAAGATGGATCATCAAAACATGTTTGTTTTCCTATATAACTTTATGCATCAGTCACTGTTAAACATCCAGATCATTGAGAATTTTGCCTCGCATTCCAAGCTCATTGTCTGTACCCAGAGGAGATCAGGAGTGAAGCACACTTCGCTGTCTGGCCACTCAGAGCTGATGGTTTTTCATCACATCATTTTCATTCCAAGAAACCACCACTGCATTGGTGATTGGGCTCACACAGAAACACACCCAGGCACACAAGAGAGGAGGAGGGGAGGGAAAGGGCTATACCCCTAAGCTGAAGGAAGGAAGAGATGGAGGGACACCTTGCCATTGTTTCTCTCAGTTTCGAGGAAAGACAACACACAAAGCTGGTCAGTACAATAATTTTGGCATGGGCATAACTAGAGAGAGTCTATGTCTCTCCCCTCTTTGCCCTTGCTCTCTCAGTTCCACAGTTAGTGTGGGTTTGTGACTTATGGTTGATTAATTAATGTTGTAAGAGCAAGCTGCTGTTCATGCCATGGGAGGTTTCAGGCTGTCTTTCTGCCATGCAGATTCTGCAGGGTCCAGTGCTAGGGCTCAGCTGATGTTGCTGCCTTTCCCTTAGCACAGGCACTAGGTAGGACTCTGTTTTCTGTCCAGCCGTCTAATTTTATAGTGAGAGCAGTCTTTTTGAGGTTGTCCTTCTAAGTTCCTCAGTTCAATCAGTTCCACAGTTCCCGGGCCTGACTGGCAAACAGCAGATGGCGTGGTTGCCTCAGCACAGGAACCTGAAACCCACCCCAAAGAGGAAGTGAATTCACCTGTAAGTGAATTTATGGGCTATGATTTGCATGTGGTGTCATTTACAAAAGACACAAACTAGGTAAACAGGCATTTTTATAAAAGGAGAAGAAAGTATGTACATCGTAGGGAACAAATGCAGACGGTACCAGAATAGGTATCCATGTATGTATTTAATTTATAAATTAAAATAGAAACCTCACTAAAACATTGACACAAAGGAATAAAGCTTCAACACAATGCATGGGGAATTCATCAGACTCCTCTTGGAAAACAATGGGATGACACTTTAAATATGATGTCATGTTTACCATTACAACAACCCCCCAGCCAGAGATATTTTTCATAACCTCCTGCCTTGTTTTTTAGCCCACTTTTAGTCATCCAAAAACCCATTCCCCAAACAAACTTCCTCCTAAAATCTCACATCTTTGTTCTCCTAATGTAGTGACTAAGCTAAGGTATTTAAAATAGTAATATACAGTTCTGCACAGCAGTTTTTATCACAATATAAACCAGCACCTCTGAGTAACATCAGCACTGGCTTCTTTATCTGATAAATGGGTATTTGGTGATTAAACATAAAATTCCCATCTTTTACAAGAAGACAGAAATGCTTTGAAGGTGCTATATTTAAGCAACACTTTACTTTTAGAAACCTCAGCTTTATTTACTTCTGAGGAGTGGATTCAGGGGGTTCTTTAAGTGTATCCCTGATTTCCAGGACAGGGATGGTTACATTGAAATCACTGGATTAATTAATGAACTCAGGAAATGTGTAACTGAAACTCAGCTTTTGTTCTGACATTCCTAAGCTATTTTTCACTCATACAGATGGAAATAATTTACCTAAATCCCTTTCCTTGTACATGTTGAGTGTTTAGTGTCTTTTTAATCTTCTATCACACTGAGAAAAGATTTGCTTGAAAACTTAAAAGTGGAAAAAGTATTTATAAAGAAACACCAAATAATTACAATATTTCAATTCTGTTATGATCAGTATAACTCCTCATGGCACAGCTGTCTCTGCTTTTCTAAAATTTTGCTAGGAATGGTCAACATGGAATTCAGAATTCCCAGGATTAAAAACCAAACAGATCAGCACTACTGTATTAAGAAAAAAAAAGTGAAACAGAAAAGTCAAATGCTCATTTTGGCTGAAGAAGCTCCTACTGAGGTTGAAAAGCTTGTGGGAAAGAACAGCCCTTTGTTCTCTTCATTCTAGCAAATTATTTAGTGTGGAATTTAGTGGAAGTCCAAAAAATTCCAAGTAGCTAAACTATGTCAAAAGGAGTTGAAATAATGTCTTAGAAACAGCACAATGACAGTAAAAATTACTGGTAACACAAAAATATACACAGCACATACATGAATCAATGCCAAATAACATTGGACATTCAATATACAGGCTGAAAAGTTCAATGTGAAAAAAAAGTGTACAAAATGTATTCAGATTTAAACATCTCAATCAATCAGTGTCTATAAGAGAAACATAGAAACAATGCCCTGTCAAGATCTACTCACAATTCATCACTTCACTACGGCTACAATAAATATTCTACATTCTATGCCATCAAAGGGGAAGAACCTCTCTTGAAAAATACAACGAAACCAGATATGTAATGACACAAAGTTGCTTCAAAAATCATTCTCCTGCAGGGGTTAGGTCATTGGTGTTTGTCTGGTGTTGGCTGAGGAGCAGGTCTTGGACAGAAAGTGTCCCAATACCAAAGAATTTGGTGTCCAAGCGACACAAAGATGAGAAACAGGAGCAGTGCCAATGACACAAGCATTCCAGGTGTGGGAAAGGCCATCAGGGAGGTATTTCCTGTTGCTCTGAGGACTCTGAATGCTAAGGGGAGATCAGTGTGACTTCTTGGAGGAGCTAAGTCACCTGGATGGGGGATGGCCCACCCACCTCCAAGCCAGAGCATCCAGAGAAACACTTCCTTTCAGCCACTCACTCTGCACCCACTGGTGATGGAAGCATGGAGAGTCTGTGACATCTGCAGGCTGTCCCCATAAATCAGGAACTCCCTCCCATTGCTGCACTGCTCAACATCTGGAGCTAATTCTGCATCACTAAAGCCATGAGAATGGTGTGGGGTCAGGCCAATCCTCCCTGTATCAGGGCGATAATCTCAGCCCTTTTTGGGGTGGGGGTGAACACAGCAATGAATGTTCTGCCTCAGCTTGCCCATCTTTAAGTGTAATGGGTGAGGGAGAACAAGGAATAGCAGAGCGAAGGGAGTGGGAATGGGACAAGTCATGAATGAATGGTGAGGGACCAGGCTTGGAGAAGGAGTCTGCTTATGGTGGCCTGCACAGTCTTGCTGCCAAGTGTCTTCCTCTCCTTTTCACTGACATCACCCAGAAAAGGCTGTGGAATTTAAGAAGCTAACATTCTTCCTCTGGAAGGCTCAAAAAAAGGGTGAAACTGCTTGGCCTGTGGCACTGCTGTAGGATACAACATCAGGGTAAAAGCAAATCTTTGCAGGAGAGCAAAAGGGACGATTTACTGAAGCAACATTTTGAAATGTGACTGTGAAAAAACAATGGAATTATCATAAAATGGAATTTCACCCTCCCAGCAAACCCCCACCAGAGACAAGAGACTGACAAACAATATACCATGGAAAGCAACAGCGTAAGTTGCACTCCACAAACTCCACAACCAATCTTCTCATACCTGCCATTAGTATCTAACTTACTAAACTTTGAAACAGGAATTCAACAAACTCATGTTTTGCAGGAAAAACAAAAGTTTAGCAGGTTTTTCTTGAAAAAAAAATCTGCAGTATTCTAACTCTGTTTGAAAAAGAAGAAACAAAATCGTAAGAAAGCTACAAAACTACACTGCCCTTGCTGCCTTTAAACAGTAAAAGCTTTACAGTCAACTCTAAAATAAATCACAAACATCTACAGTCTTAATTCATGTTTTGTCATGATGTTCTCATCAGCTCAAAATGTTTAACAAAGCAGGCCTACAAGGAGGGAGGAAGGATAGCAGGAAGGATAGATAATAACAGTGAGTGGAAAATGATCAAAACATGACCAAAAGAGATTTTCTGAAAACGCAGAGAAGAAAGTAGCTATTTTGTCTGGATCAAAGACATCTGAAAGATATAGGGACAAAAAGAGGGGAAGGGGAAAAAAACCCCGAAGTGTAAAAGAAGGGGAGACCCTCATCCAGCAAAGCATTTGCACATAGGCTCAGGGTGAAGCACGGCCTAAAGCTAAGCTTGAACCAGTGTGTTGCTGGACTCAGAGGAGGGAAAACAATAGCAACAGACAGTAATACTTGAGCAGGTACCCTCCAAGAACTTGCCATGTTTACATAAAGTCTTTTAAATTTAGTTTTTCAGCTCTTTCTAGCCAAGACTGCGATTTCAGGCTGTAGAACGTTTCTGAAGAGGACAGAGTGGCTCTTACCAGACTTCACTGCCTTCAGACAGACCACCTAAGGTGGGAAGAGACCATTTCCAATCATCTGTTCCCTAACATAGCCCTTTTGATCTCTGTAAATGTAAATGAAGAGTTGTGGAGAGAGCGTTTTGTCTGGGAGAGGTCACTGGCACCTGGTCCCTAGGTGTGGCCTTTGGGGGTATATTTATCCCCACTAAAAACGGGTTTGCCTATAGAAAGCACCTTTCCACTACTGAACTTGGGGAGAAAAAACACAACAGGAATGTCCTTAGGACATTTTGGGTGAGGAACTTTTACACACTTATTCCAAAAGCCCATTAAAAATATACCTAAAAGAAAACACAAGAAAACAGAATAGAGCAAACAAATTGCCCCCAAAAATCATTAACAAAAAGCAGAAGTAACATTATCAAGCTATATATATCATGGTTTTCATTAAAAAAAGAAGAAAAAATGCACACCTACCGCCTGCAGTTCTGGTCAGGGTCTCCCTCCGCCCCACCCCCA
>NW_008246060.1:689496-729315 GCF_000691975.1 Corvus brachyrhynchos
CCAAATAAAAGAGTAAAAATAAAAAAAACCTACAAATCAAATAAATTAATCTTTCCACCAGCCTGGTTACCAACTGAAACAATTTCTTCCCCCACTACTCTATTTCCTGAACACATGCGTTAGAAACCTTAAGAAAAAAATTTGCAGTTCTTCAGATGAACCTGAAAGCAGAACTTTTCCCCCATTCTTTGCAAACCTGGAATTATTTTAACAGTAGACTTTCTGTGCATTGGAGAGAGGAGATGGGTGTCAGGTATGGGTGTCCTTATCAGAAGGTCAGAATGACTCCACCCCTGCTGACAAAGAGTGCTTGAATCTGGGATGACTCTGGGTTAATGGCATCCCTTTGAGCTTGAAATCAGCACTTTCTCCCTAACTATAACGTGAATTTCTTAGCACTTGGATCTGTCTAATGATTGAGATAATATCACTCATTAGCTCTAGTAACAATGGCCCTGGCTCACCAAAGTATTTCAATGCAAATAGCATCATTGAAGCCAGTGGGGAATCACTCCCTCAAAGTTAAATATGTGGTTTACTACTTGGGCCAACGGGATTCCCAATGCACTCAGGGAAGTAGAGATGTTTTGTCACGTTCGAAAGACAGGTACTTATTTTAGGTTTGGGGTTTTTTACAATAAATTGCACAAGCTGTGGTGGAAAGACACTTGAGCTTACATGTTAACTTCCAGCAGTGGGGTAAGGGATGAGTAAAGGATGCCAGGTTTGCATGGCAGCTGGTAGGAAGTATCCAGGATTGTATATTCTGCCCTTCAGGCAGCTGGGAAATTTTTGCGAAATCTTTATTTCCCTTTAGTGAACATATTAAAACATGTAACAGTGGAATTGAACCTTTGTGATCCTTCTTTTCCATCTGGAAGTACATCTGTGGAGATGTACCCACAAAATGGCCTTAACGGGCCAGCAGAAAACATTTCTGGAGGGCTCCAGACAAAGTACATCCAGTGGGTGCAGTGGAGACCAAAGCACAAGTACAGGAAGCAAAGGAATTAGTCAGTGAAACCAGACTTTTTCCACACTCCACATTTTCCTCTTCTGACAACATATTTCATGCCTTCAGTATGGTTCAAAAAACCCCAAACAGGAGAAGAAAGTTTGTGATGAAAAGGTTAAAGATGGAATCATCAATGATACAGGTGGAAGTTTGTCATCTGCTAACCAGAAATGGTAGCAAAAAGTGTTATCCTCTCTGAGCAGCAGTCTGAACTGAACATGGGGATTCCTCTGCTTTTCTAAAGAGAATTGCTCAAAAAGAGTTTCTTTCTTGGATCAAAGGATCCCCTCCCAGAAATATTGTCTATGTCTTGCACTCATTTATGCAGCTGCTGCTGGAAAATGAGCCTAATTCTTCATCTGAAGAGTCTGACCACAATAGTAGAATGAAGTGAAAATGACCAAAGAAAAAGAATATAAATGGTGCCATTCTCAACCCCTGCCACTGGCCTCTGGGGGACGACAGAAAGCAAAGCAGAAAGTGCTGGCATGCTGAGCTCCCGCAGCCCCAGCAGGCAGCATCTGGGCACACATTCCTGGTGTGCCACCGAGGAACTCTTCCCAGGCTCCAAGGAGGGAACTTCCAAAACATCTCCAGCAAATCTTCAGGAAGGGCCTCCTCCTTTCACTCTGCTGCCATTTTCCAAGCTTCTCCACTCTCAGACTCACTTTCTGGCTATCAACCAAGGAGTTTGACCCTTGAAGTGGCAGACAAAAGGTTTCACATGAAAACAGCCAGGCAGAATTGACAGGAATCAACAGCAACAGTACCCTGGTTACGGGTTTAGTAGGGACAGAGCCTGAAACTAAACTGCCACACTCAGGGTGGTACAAACCCAGCTGCCCCCTTGGGGTTTCTTTGGACATGCAAGGAGCTTAGGTTTGGGAAGAGCAGCAGGTCAGTGTGGTGTCACTGATTTGAGACCTCTTGTCTATCCCTAGTGGCTGATGAGATTGGATCAATATTGGGGCTGTAGAACAGCAATACAAAATGGTTGTCTGGTACTTCAATGAAAATCCCAGGCTATAATCTGCAGCAGCTACAGGGAACACTTGTCACCATTTCCCAACCTTTAGGACAGATGAGAGAGTACCCTACACATTTTCCCAGTAGTAGCTAAGTCTCTGCTGACCCAAGTGAGGTACTTTCGAGAGTTCTGGCAATTTCACTTCAAGGTCCCTCACACCTCAGGCAAGAGCTTTCTCACAAATACAGCAGTCAAAAATCAGGCCGAGAAATAAAACACGTACAGCATCACCTCGAGAATCCTGTAGTCAGGACAAGGTAACAGATGTGCATTCGCTTTGCTCTTGGATCAGATAAAAACAACCAACAATAATCCCACGCAGTGCAATCACAAATACCAGCTACACAAAAACCATGCTACACAGACCAAAGGGAACAGGAAGCTTTGGCAGGTTCTCCTAGGGATGTCTATGTTTTTAAGGATTAAGAAGAGCGAGGATTTTGAGAAGGGACTGAAGCATTCAAACATCGTTCCTTGCAGCTGAATGCTTCAAGATCAGAGCAGGAACTCACTGCTGCTACTACAACCTTCCAAACCCAAAGCACTAGGAGTACACCGGGCTGGGCCTTTAGTAACTGCTTTCTTTAACAGGTGTGCAATTAAAACACAATTGGAACATCAGCTGTTCCAATTAGCTCAGCTTCACAGCTGCAAAGCCTTTTAACAGGGAGCTGGGGCTTATATTAATGACATCTATTACTGAGAAAACCAACAAGAATCCCTCAGTGCTCTGTGGTTCATTTTCTCTCCATGCTGTTTCAGCTCCATTGCACCAAGCATCTCATGAAAACATCATGCATGGAAACATTTCATCCCAAGGACAATGTTGGCATGAGAACAAATGGTTATAAATACCATGAATTAGTTTAGGTTGAAAGTTGCAAGGAGCTGTCTAACTGTGAGAGCACTGGAGTCGGAACAGCCTGCAGGGCGGGGAGGGAAGGGACACAGGGCAGTGGAAACCGTACTGGTTTTTAGATGAAATTCAGTAAATTTCTGAAAGGGTGAGGTGACTGCTGCAATCCATCTGTCAGAGGCTGGGCTGGGTTCCTTGGGCAGTCCCCAGCAGGCCTTGCCCCTGTATACAAGGGAACTACATCCCTTACTCTGTCACTTTATTATGATGGTGCTAAAAGGCTGTATGGAATTGTCTAGAAAAACAACTGATTAATAGTTTGTGAATAGATGAATAGTTGAGTATGGGGGAACCTCGTGGAGGTGACCCCTTCCACTGGCACAGCTGTAGCCAGGAGAAGCTGAATTCCTGTTGTAGTGGCAGCATCATGCAAAGACCAGGATTTTGGTGGATCAGCCTCACTAATGCATCACCACTCGTGTTTCTCCTTTGTGATCATTAAATACTAGTAGCTTTCCCCTGAAACTCCTGGGATGCCCACTGCCTTTGCCCCTATGTGAAGGACCAAGGCAAGTAGACATGTTTTAGGAAACAGATTTAGACTTCCACTTTTCCCCTCATTTTCTAAGGAAAGAACACTTATGTTCACTTTAGTCTGGTAGTATTTTCCTCTCTGGGTAATTTAGACTTGAGACACCAACAAAGGTAGGTCAGGAAGGATAATTAAGATGTGCATATGCAAATGATAATTACACACTCTGCAAATTTGCATGCGACCTTTGGTTAACATTTTAAAAAGTCATATGGATTGATTTCACTAATACACATTTGTTAGGATATCGAGGTATATGCTGCGTTATGCTTAATTTTAAATAAGACTTTAATTAAGCTGCTTCAAGGCCTACAATTTAGAAAGGGAGTAGAATTTCTTGCCAACCAATTTCTTGCCTTGTTGTCAGGAGGGTTAGTCTAGCTCATGGGAGGATAATTAAACTGCGAGTCTCTACGTTCCCAGTTCATGGGGACTACCATGAGGTTTTTCAGCAACACTTTAATTCATCACAACAGAAGTGTTAATGTTTCGCTTTAATAAAAAATATGTAATATTTTGAAATATTCTTGAATGATCCAGCTTGAAAAATGAAAATGACCTTTAAATCTATACAGGGCAGTTCCTTTGGGCACTTTTAATGCAATAATTTATTAAGTTCCTATATTCATCATACGTGCACAAATACCATGTAAATATTACAGCTGTACTCCATGACAAAACAAGCGCAATACAGAGAACTGACAAATGGAAAAAAGGGAGATCTAGTATTTTCTGTACAAAAAAATATGCCACTTTATGATAATTTGTAAAAATGCATAACTTCTGGCATTTCAGAGAAGAACACTGTATAAAAATAAATATTCTATGTACAGTAACACACACAGGCCAATCCAGGGTTAGAATCATCACTGCAAAAGAAAACATAAACAAGTGTTAGTGACAACTCACTAACAAGTGTTAGTTAGTGACAGCTCACAGGGGGAAGGAGCACGCCATGGGGGGAAGGACACTGTTAGGGAAGCTGGCTCTGGGTTCTCCAGGAGGAAAAGCAATGGTGACAGATCTCAGCAGGGACCCTTTCCACTTCCCCAGGTGCCAAAGTGAGGAAGGGAGATTCACCCCAGGCTGACTCTGCCTCCACCCTCTTCCTACCACTGTGGCTTGAACACTTGGCATTAACACCCACAGTGGGCACTGAAGGTGGGCCAGACCCTGGGGAGTGCAGGTGGGGTCTGAGGGAATCCAGATGGAAATCTCATCTTTGTACAAGGATTAGAAGCAGGGCCAGGCAGCTCACAGGCCACAGATACAGTTCTCTCCTTTGTAGCCCATAGAGCTGAACTCTGATATACAAATAAGGAGGAGTTTTGGTTGCCACTTTTCAGGGATACAGTCCTGGAAATCCCATCCATGCATCCACACCTCTTCTGCTCTCATACAGATTCATGGAAAAACATCAGCAGGACCCATGGCACTGCCAACTCAGCACAACAACGTTTCCAAGATTACTTTACCTTATTCCAGCAGCCTTGAACTGGAAGGCCATCTTCCCCCTGCAAAAAAGATGGATGAAATAGCAGTTTAGGACACATAAAGTAGTACAGAGATGGAGAAAGGAAGGCATGGGTTAACTACTACTGCAACAAACAGTTTGAACCAGGGCTGGAGGAATAGTCAGAGATATTCCTCACCATTCAGATGACCCAGACTTCCGGCTGGCAGAACCAGTGCAGCCTGAAGCAGGGGCTGGGGTGAAGAAGGGAAATGCCTGCACGCTGTCCAAGGGACTTATGTACCCGAGAACCACTCTCTCCTAAGAAAGGAGTCTATTCAGGCTTCCTTGAAGGAAGAAGAGAAGGAACACAGGAGGGCCAACTGAGCCAGAAAAATACTGCCAGGGGCTGGCAGTGGGAAGTGTGAGGTGGCTGCTCTGCGTCCTCAGGCTTGGCTATGTAACATTGAGCTTAAAACCAAACCCCAGAGTCAGCACTAACCTCAGACCCTGAGGAGGGTCTGGAAAAAACCTCCCTTTCTTTTCTGCCCTATCTGTCAAAGGGTTTGCTTTGTCATGTGAGACACTGCCCAGCTATCCCCTCTTGCCTCTGGGGAGATCCTGCTCCCGGGAAATTAGGAAGGCAAGCAGCCCCTCTGCTGGTCCAGGATGTCTCAGCTGAGTCCCTGAAAAGGGGCTTTGGCTTCAATAACACAGTGGGATTTCTGTGAAAATCCCCCAGCACTTCTGCAACGGTGATGTCCTGGGCTCCATGGTTGGGAAATGCTTTTGTAAATGACTGCCATTCATTTCAACCCTGTGAAACCCTCTTTGATGGGCTGGATGTGACACCAGTGCTAAGGTGCTCTGGGGCAGGAGATAAAGTCAGATGTAAGGAGATAAATCTCTGACATGAGAAGTCAAATATTTGTGCTGTGTGCACATGGTAGATTCGTGGTCTATCACTTTTCCCCAGGAAACCCCAAAAAAATACAAACAGAAAAGCAAATGCACAGTAGTATATTGAGAAATTAACTATTTACTGGAGATGCACTTCCAGGGGGCTCATGAATGTTACCATGATAGTACAACAATATTGCTTTTCAAATGCATTTTTTGACTTTGGTCTCCTTGTGCTGCTTCCTCCCCTTCCCCCAACTACGTGGAAACACGGGATTACAAGTTATTTACTGGGTAAATTGTGGCGTTCCCATTGGTACACTGGTGGTGATAGGAATGACTGGTGTAGTGCACGGCAGGAGGAGATGGGAAGTTAGGTGTATGAAGGAATGGGAGGCCAGGGAGTCACAGCTTAGGGATCAAAGGAAGATCAGGGTCACAAGGAAGTGTTTGTTGCAGGCGAATGTGCCAAGAACAGAAACATGACATGCTTACTAGTACCAAGGATCTCCTTCCACATATCTCAGATGTGCAAAGAGTCAGTTCACAGCCTCCATAAGCTACACACATGGATGTGTCAGCTGGATGCTAAGCTTCTAACCTAGCTGGATCAAAAAACATGCTTATTCACGTTCCCAAGCTAGCTTGCATGCCAGAACACTATGTATAAAAAAATAACAGCATCCGTATTTCATCAGATTTTCTGGCAAGTCTCCCTTAACGAAAATAGTGTGAATTCTAATACAGCCATGTGGGGTGAATCCTCACTGGGAGCACTGACAAAACCAAAAAGGTCGTGTACCAGGGCACTGGTGAAATCCTTGCACCTGCAAAATTAGGGGCCTTATTCAGCCAGATGTTACTCTATAGAAACCTGGCCATGATAACTGGGAGACAAAACACATGGCTCTGTGGTCTTCCTCCTTTGTGGACTGTTCTGGGCAGGTATAGCTTCACCTGTGGGACTGGAAGAAGTTTCTGCTACCCAGAATTTAGAGAGCTGCAACTGAGACTTTAACAGTGGTCACTGCCCCAAAGAGGCAACAGCAGCACCTAAAGGAGGGAATACTGGATGGAAAACTATGTTAGCTCTTCACAAAGCTCAAATAACAACAGCTTTTTATGGCAGTTTCCTGTTTTGTTTTTTTCCTCAAGAAACTAGGAAAACCTTCTGAACTAAATGTGGCTTTTTGCTTTGGGGTGCATTTTTCCAGCTAGTGAACTAACAATATCCCATCCAAAGTAGATGGCATCAAACATCCTTAAGTGAGCGTAAAGCTTGGAAGGACCATACTCAAGCAAACTTTGTCAGGCCAAACAGGGCCGGAAGGGCAGGGGAGTACAAATTTCTTTGTATTACGGAGATGTTGAGACTGTCCTAAGGAGAAAAAAATCCCACCCTGAATGCTGCATCTCCAGAAATATCAGAGAAAATGAATAAATTGATGACCTTTACTGGGATACTTAGAAATCAGTTGGGGTTAGGTGTTTCAGAATACTTTTGCCCTACAGCTGTTGAGCTAGATCAGGCACTAATACAACAGTCATTTTATCACTCAAATAAGATGGATATTGGGAAACAGGCAATCCCAAATTCAAGTTTTTTGGATACTATGGATACAGTTTGGACTTCTGGGGAGAGTAATAAATAGGAATTACTCAGCAGAGAGGTTAACTGTCCCCATTAATATGTTTCACATGGGCTTACTGATGGGATAACTATTATTTTCAGTCATCTTATGTATGGGGTGACTGAGGTCATATGGAACCATGTCAGGCTGTGCTCAACACACACAGGCACTTAAAAATAGAGTTAATAAAGGACACAAGCATAGCAGCTCCTTGTGAGGAAGCCAAGCCAGTGCAGAGCTGGGTCTGCATACATAGGTTTACTGGAAGCTGTGAAAGTGAAGGCAAAGGAAGAATTGAAGAAATTGTAAATAAAACCACATTCCAACTCTACTTTTCCTCATGCCACAAAGTACTGCTGACAGCAGCTGGGAATCAGAATGAAGGGAAGGGCCTGGTTCTGACAGCAGCTATGAGAGGAAGGGAAGATGGAGACAGGTAAGGAAGGAACTGCTGGGTGTCTCTAGGGCATGCAGCTGTTTGGGGGATCAGAAAATAGCACCAAGAGCCAAAAAGCAAATGAGCATGCAGGAAAGGGAAGGTACACCATACCAATGGGCATGGGGCATCCAGGCCGTCCAGCCCAGGTAGCCCCGGCTCACCCTTCTCGCCTTTAAAACCTCGGAGACCCTGTTTATGAAATCAACCACTATCGTTATTTCATTCAGTGCCAGCCAGCTCTGTGTCCCAGGAGGAGAAGCCGAGTCCTTGCTGGGACTGGCACAGGGCACTTAGCTGCACACCCAGCACAGACCCCTGTCTGCATCAGCATCAGTTTCGTTTTTGGTTTTCTGTCATCTATGAGCCAGGAGATGCTTCTCTAAGTTAAAGCTGAGAGGATGGGACTAGCGTTTCCTCCATTACAAAACCATCCATTCCTCTGATCTTCACTAGGAAACCCAGCAGCTGGATTTTTAAAAGCATGATCCCCAAGTACTCCTGGAATTTGCGGCACTGCTAGCAGATTTTTGACAGCATTTGCTGTAGCATATGAATTTAGATAAAAATGTACACATATTCCTGTATATATTAATTTGCCTAGACTTACAGCCAATCTATTTTGACAGAAACACATCCCATTTAGGATAACTGAGACTTGTTTTCCCTCTGGGTAGTGCAGCTCAAGTGCCCTGTGTGCTCTCAGGCCATCATATCAGCTGGCTGTTATTCCAAGACAAGGAAACCAGCATTCCAGTTTTGCTATCACGTATATTTGATCCTATCGAGCATCTCCAGAGAAGAGCTGTAACCAGCAGCAAAGGAGACAGGGCTCTATCCGCAGAGGAGAAAGCCCCGGGCTCCCAGCACATGGGACATCCCATGTACCCCAAACCTTTGTGAGGTCTGGAAGAGGAAGGAACATAACCATGGTCACTCAGGAGCCTGATCTCTCAGAGGATCAGTTGGTCCCACAGCTTTGCCACAGGCTGTGGTGGGAACCCAGCCAGACCTTACCCAAATGTTGTACTTTTGCAAGACTATTATTTATGTTATGATTTCCTTCTGTCTTCCCCATCAACACATCTTAAAACAATACATTTGATGAAACAGGACATACCAACGGACAGGGTGCATCTAATCCAGGTGCTCCTTGGTCTCCCTTATCCCCTTTAGACCCTCTAGAGCCTTTCTTGCCCCTCTCCCCCTGTAAATAATAGTTTAGTCCAAGAAAAAAAAGAATACACAAGAGCTTTAGGATCATCCAGTTCAAACAAATGTCAGCGATAGTTTAAAAAAGAATAAACATTTCGGAAACATTTTAAAATAATTATCCCTCTGAGATTTTAAGTGAAGATCAACATATGGAGCTGCTGAGCAGTAACTGAGCTGCATAAACACTGTGGCTGTGGCTGCAGTCCCACTCTGACAGACTGTGAGGGCTCAGCATCAAAGGGATCATCACACCACTTGTCGGGGCTTCCCATACACCAGACTCTCTCCAGTTGGAGAACCGGCTGACCCCAGACTACACAGGATGGGAAACCACCCCTCTGACCAGCAGTGTGCCACCTTATCTCAATCTCCAGCTGGCTGGGAAAGTCCCTCTGCCACTGGAGCTCTGGGATAGCACTGAGATGCTTTTTTTATGCCTCTGAATTCCCATTCTCAAAGAAAGTCTCACTCAGGGAACTCTCAGCCAGAGAATGAAGGAAGTATTCAACCCCGAGAATCTGCACAGTCTGGCTGTCCTTTGGGATGCTCTGACTAGCGCTCTCCCAAAAAACCTGTTAGACCAGAGTAGTCCTAGGCAGCACAGCCACAGGGCAGCAACTGGTCCCTGATTCTTAACTAGCAGCACAAGGCAGGGCATAGTGTGGTATTTGTCAGTTACATCCACACCAAATCCTTCTGTGTAACAGGAAATTCTCGAAGCTGCTGAGCATGAAACAGGGAAGGGGCTGCTGCACGGGGAACTGAACTTAGGGTCCTCGTGGGGAGTGTTAAAGGAATTAAGGGATAAAATCAGACAGCACAGGCTGCTGCTTGTTCTTTTAAAAAAAATGTTAAACCCAAAGCTGGCAAGAGAAATGGATTGGAGAGAAGAGGCAATGAGGAGAAGTCACCCAGAACCAAGCACTGGAATGCAGAGGATAATCCAGGAAAAACACAGCATGGGTTGCTCTGGAGGAAGGAACCAGGAAGAAAGGTGGAAGAGGAGGAAGGGATAAAGGGGACAAAGGTGGACCTATAGGAGCAAGGAAGATACACAAACACACACACACACACACACACACAAAAACCCCCACAGGCATTAAAATAACAGCAGGACAAGTTCAGGGTTCACACTTTTTCAGCTGGATTACACAAAATGCTGCCTGTTCCCACTGCCATTAGTGCCACAACCCCAGGCACAGCTACGCTGATCTCCTGCTTCAAGCAGAGAGCAGCAGGAGCATTTCTGGGATTTTAAAAGCCTAGAGGAAAAGAGAGGATTTTGGCAAACTGGGACTTCGGAGTAGGGAGTAAGGGGAAATCCCTGGACAAAGGCTCAGTGGGAAAAGGGTTATTTTCTAGGGTCCCCTAAGACACTGCACTTGCCCATTTACACTCCTGAGTTTCTCACACTTTTCCATTGCAAGCCATGGGCTGCAGTGAGGCAGAGTGCATGCACACTTCAAGGGGCCAGTCAAACTCCCCACTCATGCTTTCCAACTCATCCTCTACAAGGAGTTGCAATTTCTCCCAGTTTTCACTTGATTTTATGCCAGAGCTCAGAGAAATCCCAGCTAATGAAAGCTAATGAAAGATCCCTTTTTTAACTAAGATACTCAGTTCAAAAACCAACTGAAAAAGTCTAGGAATTAAAAATTACATTTTTTAGAAGCCACACAAGCAAAACAAAAGTGAAGAGGAAGTTAAGAAGCAAAGGCAGAAATGCAATGATCAAAAAAGGGGAGAACTTTGCCATTCCCATGAAACTTGAACCTTTCTCCCCTAGTTTAAGATGCCAGCTGGCTAGTGCTGTCCAAAACTGTCCTTTCTGTGCAGAGTAAGGTCAGAAATCCATTGCAGATAGAGGATAGAGAACACTCACTATGCATCAAAAGCAAATCCACATAATGAAATAATCACACGGGCACATGCACTATAAAAAATTACATTTCCAGATAAATTTAGGTGATGCCAGATTCTTATGAATAAAAGGTGTGTGTGACTACATACACTTGTACTCTATTGAACTGCTTGACATTTATACAATTGTAATATTACAGACTCCAATCCAAAAGTCATTTATATTTCTGAATATAAATTATATTCAACCATAGCTCCTAAATGTTTTTATCAAAAAGATTCAGATTCAAAGCCTCAATAGGCAAGAAAACTTGGTGAAAAAGAAGGAGCTTCTCAACATGCACTTCTTAGCAATGTTTACCTTTCTATAACACAGGTGGTATGATGGGAAAGCTGCCATTCTCATTACCGGGTTTGACCCAGCTGTTCACCATCACTTCCATTCAGGACAATGCCTGAGGAGATTTTATGTCTGATTCTTCAAGGCAGGCAAATTTAATTTATGTTTTCCAAATTTCCATCTTCCAAATTCTCTGCAGGATCATTTGCTAGAAGACAACCTTCTTTTTCATGCTTCAGGGACAATTTCAGAGTACTGAAATAAGATTTGCTGGCTACACCTCAGCTAATTCTCCCAGGAATCCCTACACACATCAGTAAGTAGATAAGCTGGATTTCCTAAAGCACACCATGTTGGCCTAACTCAAGTCCTGTGCTTCAGTGAGAACAGAGGTGTGACGACAATGAACACATTAGAAAATCCCTCCTACAGCCTTCAGAGAGATATAGCACAATGCCCCAGGTGATGGAATGAGCTACGGGTATCACCTTCTAAAATGTGTGTAAGGTTACTTGGATGAAGGTCTGGCAAACACATGCTAGCTGCTACAGGTGCTCAGGAGTTAACTGGGATGTCACTGTGTACAGGTGTTAGCAATTAAATACAAGGAGTTCGCCTAGCAACTTACCCGGCCTCCCTTGTCACCAGGTAGACCTTGTAAACCCTGAAATGCATCAACACAAAAAGAAATACTTTAAAAACGAGTAGGTTTCATTGTATTCCCACTACAGAGAAGAATGTGTGCTCAGGAGCTTGGGTTTTTTCCATTTGTACCAATGGCCCTATGTCAAAAACAAAACTTTTCCAGCAGACAACCTTCTCTTCACCTCCATCAGACCATCCAGGTTGCAACAGCACTATTATTACCTTAAGGGCCTTCAGATAAGAAACAAACTAGTTGTGACAATGCAGCAAACTTCGTTTTTTGTGTTAAACAACAAAGCAACTCCATGACTGCATTAGACCAGAGCACCAACACTGGCCCCATTTTGCAAAAAGCAATCCCAGACAGCGGAACTAACCTCACTGAAGGCAGCATTTGTCCCTGCAATGGCAAGACAGGACTCTCCCATACAGCTGGGGAGGCAGGCATCCAGGCTGTGAAAGGTAAGGGGAGCTGCTCAAAAGCAGCATTTTGGACTAAGATACACATCCTGGGAGTCCCCCACAGCTTCTTTTGGTAGTTCAAGGACAAAGGTGAATTAACAGTTTCCCTTCAGCCTCCTCCACATCACTCTGAGTCTGCTCTGAAGCTACTCAGCTTCTTCTGTCATTCCCACAGCGAATGAAATCTTTTAACTTTGAGTTACACCTAACTCAGCTGTGACTGCAAACACTGTAATACTGCAGCATCTTCAGCTGTCAACCACAGCAAGGCACAGGCTCTGGAGATAAATCCCTGCTATTCCATACTTACAGGAAGCCCTGCTGGCCCCATTGGTCCTGCAACTCCAGGATCTCCTTTACTGCCCTGAAATGGATATAAAAGAGTAGAAACTGTTAACATTCCTATTCAGTACAAACAGGTAGCAGAATACCATAGAAGAAAAAGCAAAGGATGCATTTCAAAGCACCTGAAAACCCCCAAGGATGAGCTACTCAAATACCAAAGAGGTGCAGCTGAGGGTCTTGTATGCACAAGGAGAGGGCAATTCCAGCTCTGGAAAAGCCTAGAGCTCCCTCCATCCCTCAGAGTTGTTGTATCTTCAGAGAAGTTACAGAGCATCCATCAGTTCTGAAGCAAACTCACCCTTTCTCCTTTTGGTCCTGCTGGTCCCGAAACCCCAATTGGTCCTGGAGTACCCTGCAGTTGTAGGAAGGAAAACACATCAGGACGCTTTTATTCCAGGGTCTCATTAAAGCCAGGAGACACTGCTACTCCCTTAGGAAAAGCACAGCTTGGAAGGACAGTCTGGTGGTGGAAGGCACCTAGCACCACTACAGCTTTCAGTGTTAGTGGCGATGCATTTGAAGTAGTCGGTACAGGCAATTTGAAGAACATTGGAGCTGCTATGTTAGATCACACCAGCAACAACATACAGAGCCTCATTTCTAATTTTGAAGCGCTCTCTTGACAAGTGTTTCAGCAAACATTTCTACCAGCTCCACAGACAGGAATTCTTTCTCTCTAGTTTATACCAGACAAGGCTGAAAGCTGTAGCAGAGTAAAGGCCATTTACACATGTGATAAGCAATTTGCTTTTCTTTTTGATTATTTCCTTATTTTCTTTCCCCCCCCCGCCCCACCTCAAGTCAGCGTAGTTGAGCAAAATGGAAAGTGTTGGGTCAGTCGTTCATGCAAGCTGACAGACCCCAAGCTGCAGTGCTGAATGCAGGTGTGCACAGGCACAGATGTGAGCTGGGAGGGGTATCCTCCAGTCCCTCTGCTCCCTCTTTGCCATTCATGTCACTCCACCAGGCTCCCAGTCACGCTGACAGGAAAACCCAGTGTTTTTCCTAACCCTTTGACACAGAGGCCATCTCCCACCAGTGTACAGGGATTCCTTGTAGAACAGGGGCATATGATAACCCTGGGAAGATTGGACAACCCAGGGTTGCTGAGGAAAAGCCCCTGAACTGGCCCCTGGCTGCAGGCAAGCCTGGAAAGCACCTGGCTGCAGGCAGCCCTGAAAGTCTTTGGCAAAGTTATACACTGGTCGTCTCCCCCACTGATTAGAGGCTGTCTAGAGGGACTGGGAGTGAATCTTTGCAAAAAGTAGATATAAGCTTGCATAGGTAAACAATAAAGGGAGAACAATGCTCAAATCGTATCGGTGTACGTGACGTTACTCTGGCCAGCTCTCCAGCCTCGGTCCCTAAACACCAGCACACCAAACTTCTTTTCTGGTGCTCACGAGACTTGCCTGGGTTTTGCGAAATTAATCAAAGAGATCTTTAATGTTGGCAACATGGTGGTTCAGTAATAGTCCCTCTGGCTAAGAGCAGGATTCTGGCGTCTCCAACCCAGACTCCTTGTACAGACTCCTTGAATCCCATAGGTATGGACCTACAATTCCTTCATGGAGCCTCGATAAAGGGATAGTTTTGAGGCACGTTACCTGACTCCTAGGAATAACCAAGGAGCAAGCTTCCCAAATGAGAAAGTCTTTTTCTAAGAGCTTTAAAGCAAAGGGTCTTGCACTTCTTAATGTCAGTCTGCAATCCTTAGTCACTGAAGTAACCCCTCTGATGCGAGCAGGACAGCTCATGCAGATCAGGAGAGCTTTTCAGAGAAGTTAAGGTCTGCAGAATACAAGTGGAAGAGTAGCTCATGCAGCACACAACTTCAGCATCGTGAAGGAAGAGAGAAAAATCAGGCTCTCCTTAGATTCATGCAGCCATGGAAATCTTAATTGCCTGCACTTATACATCATTTAGTGCCATTGAAATCTCCCCTGCACATCTATAAAACTGTATCTATAGTTTCCCCCAAACAAGTGACTGTATAAGCTGCCACTCAGATTCTGTTCAGAAGTCAGAGCAGCTGAAATTATTCCCAGCTATACTGAGGAGGAGAAACTGCTTTTTGTTTTTAAATAGCCAAATGGATTGTACATGGGTGATCTGTGATTTCCCAAGAGGGATTGAAAATATTTGGCTGTTATTTAACAGCTGTTATCCAATAATAGCAGAGTGGCTTGTAGAACCAGGTTTGCATTACTTAGAATCATAGAATGGTTTAGGGTCGGAAGGGACTTTAAAGATCACCTCGTTCCAACCCCCTGCCATGGCCAGGGACACCTTCCACTAGGACCAGGTTGCTCCAAGCCTTGTCCAACCTGGCCTTGAACACTTCCAGGGATGGGGCAGCCACAGCTTCTCTGAGCAGCCTCTGCCAGTGCCTCACAATAAAGAACTTTCTCCTAATATCCAATCTAAACCTGCTCAATCTTTCATTTTGAAGCCATTCCCCCTTGTCCTATGACTACAGTTCCTGATGATGAGTCCCTCTCCCATCTTATGGGGACCAGCAGGCTGGAGATCCCTCAGGATAGAGAACAAGAGAACGGAGCATCATGGAACCATGCAGAGGTTTCATTCGTCTTGTTACTGAGACAGAGAGGAACAAGTAGGCTGTGAGCCCAGGATCCAGACTCATAACATCAAAGAAGACAAGCGTGTGACATCAATCCTCATTTTAAGTTTAACCCCTCCCAAGCCTGCTGTGATAAAAATATTATTCCTGGTGTAAACAAGACTCAGGTGGAAGACACAGAATGAGTCACGATACTGGGGAGGACGAACATGGGGTAACAGAGAAATGGAACTCACCGGTGGTCCAGGCCTGCCGTCTAAACCTGAAGCACCCTGAACAGACAGGGAGGGTTCACAAAAACAAGGCAGAGGAGAGGGGAGGAGGGTGAGGGGAAAGGAGAGGGGAGGGGAGAGGTGAGTAAAGCAGTGACTTGAGACAAACATATGCTTGCAATTAACAAAAATTAAGATCTCAAGGACAGATGATGGCACTTACAAGCAAACCAACAAAAACATAGAAACACTGAATACATACAATGTTGACCTGCAACTTTCAGATCCTCTTAAGAGTGCAAATTTCCTTCTCTCAATGCCACCAGGAAAGCTCCTGGGGAAGCAGCTGTTCCGTGACAGGTGGCAAAAAGGACAATGTGACAGTGGAGCTGGAATCTGCATTGCCTTTGTGGCAGGCTGGGCAACACAGGTGAGACACAAGGCTCAGATGCCGGTGGTCACCAAAGCATTTACAAGCAGCACAGAACCATCAGCTGTTCAAGTTGCTACCAAGAAACCCGGGGACTGTTGGTGTGCACTGGGTCAGCTGCAGGCTTGCTCCACTCCACATGCAGTTGTTTGGGGGCTTATGAAACAGGTGGCTCATCTCCCCATGTCACCAGTGCAAATTTACACCAGACTGAGATCAAGTGGCACTTTTCTGTCTGCTTGGCTCTTGCCCTGAATTTCCTCATCCATAAGACCTAACAGTGGTTCTCCCCAAGGCCCATCAAGCCCAGTGGCTTGTATGACAGTAGTTGGGAGGGAAAGCTGTGGTAGGATGTAAGTACCAAATACTGAGTTTTCCTCCACTTGAGCATTACAAACTCCAAGGCTACTGCAGACAATCAGGACTGGAATTCCAGCATGATGTCAAGCCCCAAGTCACAGAAAAAGGCAGCAGATCCAGCTTCAGCATTTTACAGTCTGAAATATTTCAGAACCTGCGTGGCACTGCATTTAGTTTGACAGGCTGAAGACACGTTGGATCAGGCTCGGAAATCTTATGAAGAGAGTTCAGTGGCTCTGAAAAAGGATATAAGTTCCACAATATCTGATCTTACTGGCTGTGCTTCCTGGTTGGCCAGCCAATATTGCTGATCCAAATATAAACCATGTCTAAGAAGACACTTCTGGGCCAGTCTTCCCACCTCCACAGCTCAGGAAGAGTGATGGGAAAAGCCAAGGCACCTTTGGACCCCCATGGGGCTCACTAGTGTAGGAGAAGCAACTAACACATTCCCTGCCCCAAAGATGAGTTGTTGGGATAACTGTTGAGGCATCTTCTGCTCAGACTGTCACAAGGACATCCCTCCCCTGTCCAGATACCCCACAATAAGGAATAACCACTTACACAGAAAACTTCCATTTGCATTTCTCAGGGGACTGGATTCTGACTTCTCACTGCTTCACTGAGGCACAATCCCACACCCTTTGAGCCTTCCAAAACCACCACTTTCTCCCCCCTGGCTCTGCCTGGAGCCCCAGGGAATGTACTCATGCTGGGCTCACTTAAGCACCTAGAGTTAGAGGGGATTCATCCAAGCTCTAGAAGGGAACTACTGTTCAGCACAAGTAAAGGAGGAAAACATTTTACAAAGACACGCACATTTCAGCCAAAGTCAGGGACAAGGGATCTGGGTGGTCAAACACAGGACGAGAAAGCCACACAGTACATGAGATGCACTCTGCAGTGTTCGTTCCAGGCAGAACATTTGGCAAAGGGAGAAGGTCTGCTGTGCCACCAGTGCTTTTTATGATATGAGAGAAGTTGGGGGCTGTGGAACAACTGGGTGGGACTAAGTTACCACCAACTCATCATCAGGTTTGTATCTAAAGCTCCTGCAACTTCTCTGTAATACATTGTGCCCAATTCCTCTCACTAAGCCAAGCAGTGCACTAACACCAGGTTAACGGGACCGAGTTCACACAAAGCAGGGACACGCTGGCTCAGGAGGAGCACTGATGCCATGGCAGAAGTGACAGGAATGTTCCAGCTATCCAAGAAGCTGGTTGCATTAACAACAACCACACTTTGTACAAAGCTTAGCCCAGGAGACAAATGGCTGGGGAAGGCATCTCCAGCTTCTGTTTCTGGTCTTGTCCTGAAGTGCAGAGAACATCCAGGAAAGCTACTGCTTGTTTTTCCCAGTCCTGCCAGAAGCAGGAGGAAATAAAGTGATCACTGATCTATTCAACAGATCTAGAAGTTGAAGGCTGTGTACAGAAATTGAGACTTTGAGTTTAAAAAGCAAAGGCACAGTTATTTATAGACCATCTCTTTCTCTGACTTTACATACCAAATCCCCACGTGCGTCTCCTATTGAGGGATCTTTTTACAGCTGATATTAAGTTTGGCTCACAAAGTGCTGCTTGCTTCCTGGATACTTACGGGTAATCCCAGTGGCCCTCTGTCTCCTTTTTCACCCTGGGCACCCTTCTCTCCTTTCACTCCATCAATCCCTGCTTCCCCCTAAAGGAAGGATGAAGCAGAAAATAAACCCACCATAACAGCACTTACATAACAAACATTTCTCCCTTCAGAAGAGGCAGCAGAGTAATGCTTTAGCCCAATTCTCAGCCTAAGCTGAAGAAAACCACTGTCAAATTACCCCTGTGTGAGCACCTGTTTTAACTCAGTGGCAATAAGAGGAGACTCAGGCCCTGTGGGTAAAGATGTTCAGAGCTCACTATAGTGCTGCTCTCCCTGCTCTTGTTTCTGTATATAAATATAAATAACCAGAAGTTATCTGATGCAGTGGGATTACACTTTAAGATGTGGATCCACTGGAAGTGAATGACAGGTATGCACAAGCTTTGAAGAAAAATCATACAGAAATAATGTTTGGAAAGACTTTTGTAAATGCTAAGGCATCAGTTTCAACACTTCAGAAAAAAATAATTTCAGCTTTCCTTTACCAACTGTATTTTTTAAATTCTGTATTATAAACTATGAAGCAATATTAAACAAAATACTCCTTTTTCTTAAATTCAAAATGTAACCCAAAGCTTTCCCCCCCCCCATTCCTGTTCATAAGGCCTTTTAAAACATACCCATCATTTTTAGCACCCAAACAGTGCTGGTGGCCAAATATTAAGGATAATCAGAAGAACTAAAACACTTTGCACATTTTCCAATCTTTGCCCAGAATGTCACCAGAAAGATGCAGCTCTCCTTGTACGTTTCCACTCAACTGTTTTTTGTCCCAAAATGAGAGCTGCTAATCCATTTTCTTCAAGAAAATATCCAGAAGGATTTATCCTCTTACCAACATGGAAGAAAAGTACCACCTGAACACGAGGAAGCTGTTACTAAAGGGAATTCTAGCACCTTGGACAATTTCCGTCACATTTCAGTACATAATGTTTTGTACCCTTACCTTGGGTCCTGGAACACCCTGAAGACCCTGTATTTGGGATGAGAAACAAGATATAAGTAATGTTTCAGGATGGGCTTTAAGCTCCAGGTATCCCAGTTAAGCCTGCAGTACAAAGGTTTTGCTTTCTGGAGCAGAAACACTCAGCCCAAAAGCCTCTTTATTTGTGTAATGGGCACTTCATGTACTGTTTTCATCTCTAACGAGGAGCCTCTTGCCAAGCACACCCTGGCAGGGGGCCAGGTGTGCTATTAAGACAATTTCTGCAGTTGATCCCTTTAATCCCATCCTGCTACTGTCTTCCTTTCAGCTCAAACTAACATAACCTTTTTTCTTTGCCCTCCCAGCCCACTGTAGCTCTGACCTGCTCTGGGGGTGGGCTTGGAAGTGATACTAAGCATGTTCCCCTTTCAACACTGCAGTGGTTCTGTCTCCTCCACACAGAATCCTCCCCAGCCACAGCCTGCTCTAATCCCATTCCCAGTGCCTTGCTCCTCAGGTGTATCACTCAAACTTACTGGAGGTCCTGGAGGGCCTTGGGGTCCAGGGGGCCCAGATATCTAGAAAGCAATGCAAGAGGAGTCACCATCAATGTGCTGCCCTCAGGGGCAAAGTGGGGCTGCTCAGAGGGGAGACAGGACACAGGGTGCAGCAGAGCTCTTCCACCAGGCTGGGAAACCTAGACTCCCCCTAAGGACTGCATTAGGAAGCAGCAGCAATCCCAGGCAGAGTAGCTGGGAAGCAGCAGCAGGACTCTGCGGAAGGTTATGCAGCAGTTGCCAATATCTAAGAGGAGGGAAAGCAGTGAGGTTTTTCCCATAGAAAGGTCCACTTCCACTACTCTACCACCATTCCTACAAGGACCTATAGGGTCAAGGAATAGAAGAGAGGAAAGAAGGCATCTGGTTCCACATGTGTCAATAGCCTGTGGGACTCCTTGCTGCAAACCATTCCAAAGCTAGGGGTGAGCTTTGAGGGGAGAATGGGCAAATTCAAGAACTCTAAAATCTATTGAAAAAAAAAAAAGAAAATACATAGTATATATACACATGCAAATAATTGCTAGGAAATCCATTTACTGCAAATACTAGGGAAAATATTTGTTATGCTTTCCAAGCTCTTCTCTTCTTCCCTAGGCATTCCTTATTGACTAGTGATTGTAAGATAGGTTGTTCTTGTGTCAGGAAAAGGAGGGCATCAGGAGTCAGAGGTAGCTGGCGATCCAGTCCCACAGCACAAGGCTTGCTGTCCTCAGTGAAGGGGTGTCACCAGAGGGTGGAGGGTGCCTGTTTCCAGCAGCACTGCTGCCAGATTGTCCCTCCCCTACTGCCGAGATCACGAAGGAACACAAGAAAGGTGACCTACCAATTCTCCTGGATTTCCTTTGTCTCCATGCTCCCCAGGCTCACCCTTCTCTCCCTGCACACAACAGCAGAGTCTGTCACCACCGGCTGTGCTCTGGAGTCTCCCTCCATTGAAGCTGCCTGTGAACCACCCATTGCTGGCAAGCAGCAGCTCCCCCGGGAGAAGTGGGAACAGACCATGTGGTTCATATTCCCTGCCTACTGCTGGAGGCCTGACGGACATTGTGACACCTAACAAAGGGGTAGGGCTCTGAGGCTCCAGGGCACTCAGCATTTTGGAAAACGAGCCCTTGTATGCTGCTCTATGCTATTTTCTCTTTACCAAGCAGGAAAGAGCAGCCTGTCTTTTCCATTCTTACTGTCAATCCTGGAAGTCCAATAGGACCTGGCAATCCTGATGGTCCTGGTATCCCTTGGTCACCTCGTTCGCCTTTCTCTCCAGTGGGGCCATCTAGACCCTATAGATCAAGAAAGATTTGTGGAGTTTTTGCACGACTAAGTCAGGTAGACATACAAGACATCACTGCAAGAGCCAAGACTAGCTCTGGTCATCCCAAGAGTACTCTGAAAACCCTGGGCATCCACCAGGTATCCAGGGAAATGCAGGGCATCACTAGTATTGAAAGTGGAGGTACAAATGGCTGAACATCCTCCTGTCACTACAGATGTACCAGTTCCCAGAGTGGGGATGGGGTACTGCTTTCCTGCCTCCAAGTTCTGCTCAGGGTTATGCAGTTTGCTGGAGTCCATGCTAGGAACCACTCCCCACAGCCAGCTGTTGAGACAGCAGGAGTTTCATCCTGGTAATCTCAGAGAGAGGCAGGAAGCTGTTGCATAAAACCCCCTTGAGCAGTGCTGGGGACACAGAAGCAGTGACAGACTGAAGCTGGGAGGCTGGGCACTCTGCTCCATTTAGTGGCCAGGTTGTGAGGGGTTACCCCATGCAGCTGCCCTCCCAGGAGGGGGTGTGGTAGTGCCTCAGCCTCCCAGCTCACGGTCAGGCCTGCTCACTTCCAGCAGTGTTTCAGTGCCAGCAAGACACCAGGCAGCAAGCTGAGGAACGGACATGGTGCCCACAGAGCAAGGCAGGCACCTGGGGACAGCCACTCCAGCAAGAGGACATCATGTGCCAGGAAGCCAGGACCTCCCATATTGTGACACTTCACGCAGCAACACCCACCTTGCAGGGGCGCTCAGGTATCCAAGGAGTCCTGGGGCCTTGCCCCAAAACCTGGGTGGCCACCAGTACTCAGAGAGGTTTTGATTTACTCACCGGTGAGCCCGCTTGTCCTGGCTCTCCTTTATCGCCCTTTTCTCCTCTGACCCCAATATGGCCTGGCTCTCCCTTCATTCCAGGAGGTCCATCCTTTCCTGGCAGTCCGTGAGGGCCAGGGGGGCCCATTTCTCCAGGCTTGCCACGTGGTCCCTAAATGAAATTTGCACAACATAAAGTGAAACATTTACAGATCAGAGTAAGGCTACTCCTGCCTGGCCCAGAGCCTCTTGCACTGCTCATCCTTTCCCTCATGGTTATGCCCTTTGGAGACAGGACAAAGTAGCGTTGCCATGACAAATGTTAGGACATTGATAAACCATTAATGCTCCTTTTTGTGAAGCAAAACACTTTTTTCCCTGTGGGAAAAGCAACCGTGCAATGTCAGTTACAGAAATGACTCCAGGTAAGACCTCTGAAGGGAGGAGCATCGTGCCTTACCTTTTCTCCATCGTGGCCTGGAGGACCTGGCAACCCAATTTCACCCTGAAACACAGAATCATTACTTTGTCAGTTTGAAAGCAGCTATTCTGACTCCTCCTGTGGGGCACTGTGATGAAGAAGGGCAGGCATTGCAGAAACAGCCTGCATGGACCACTCACAGGGAAAAAAAAGCATGAAAAATCCAGGGTTTTTTCTGTAATCAAAAAAAAATAAAGCATGGAAACCCCTGGTTTTTTCTGTATTCATAGAATTAAAAAAAAAAAAAAACAAAACAGAAAGACTAACATGGAAACCCCTGTTGAAACATTACATTATGTGACTGCCTGAGAATTTTCCCAGTCTTGTTGATCCTGACCGCCAGCTCACAGCCCCAGTGCTGTAATATAGTCCCCAACCAACACAACCCCTCAGTTTGGTTCCCACAAGCTGCTTCCTGAAGGGGAGGGAAAGTAGAAAGGAACCTTCATCTCTAAGATTAGGCATTATCATTGTGGGAAAAGAGATTTTCAGGATATTGTGTGTGAGGAGGAGTGGCAGAGGCCAGCAGGACAGTCTGATAGTGCTGGACAGGAAGTATGGGAGATCTGGAAAGAGTCGTGGGTGGAAATTTTGCCTGAGGTCTGCAAGTGCTGAACTGAGACAGTACCTTCTGTCCTGGTGGCCCTGGAGGTCCAGCGACCCCTGGACGTCCTGGGGGTCCCTAGATAAAGAAAAAAATTATTTTCATATTTTCAACACCATTTGTGTTTTGAAACCAAACACCTCTCCTGAGTTTAAGGGGAAATCACTAAGGAATATTTCAAGGGATTCCTAAAATCATATTTTGTTGGCAAGATGAACAATGGAGAGCCCTGAGAGTTGCTCATCCCTGCTCTTTCTGAGCACTCCCTGTTCTAAGCAGCATGTACTACCTCTTAAAGCAGAGCGATGAAAGTCCTGATTAGAATTCAAGTGCCCAAGATCAGAAGGCAAGATGAGCTCTTCTTTCAGCTGTCAGCTGCCCCAGCTTTAGCTCCCAATGGCAAAGGCGAAGTGTTTTAGCTGCACCTAAATTGTCAGGCCATCTGCTTAGGATGGACACATGGCTACTTGTGTAAAACCCCATAGCAAAGACAGGAACTCACCATCAAGGCCAAAGTTCGTATTTCCTAGGAAAAAAAAGTGAAAAAAATAAAATTAAAATAAAAAAAGAAAACAGCCTCTGGAAAACTAAGCTTTTTCCTGGAGACAGCTTATTCTCCACTAATGTAACACTGGCCCAAATGAGCACGGAGCCTACAAAATTAGTAGAGAAAAAAACCAAACAAACAATAACCACACTCTGAGTCCCACAGAGCTGTTATTCTACAATTTCTCCTTTTTCCCAGTGGAACCCAGGCCAGCCCGGAGCTGGGCACAGCCACCCGTTCACTGCACTTCATCTGCACATGCTTGCAAGGAAGCTTTGGTGACTTTATTCACCACCCACGCCACGCCATGGGCCACTCCCAAGGGGGTTCATGTGACCTCTCTGTCAACCAGTATGGATACATCAGCCCAGCCAGGTGCGCAGGTATTTACCAAAACACTACTGGCAGGGAGCTGTGGGATGAAGGGGACTATGGCACAACCAAGTGCTTCCCTTTGCGGCTGGTGCAGAGGAAGCAGATCTACATTGTTCACAGCTGTCTGTGCCCCTGGGAAACAGTAAAGCACCCAGCAGTCACCTCACAGGACAGGAGGGCAGCTGCTCACCTGGAGAGCTTCACTGATGTTCCCATCATAGTCCATAATTTCATCCTTCCCAGGCTCTCCTTTGGGGCCCTGAAAAATACCAGGTTTTTAGCCAGGGGCTGGGATTGCCCTTCCCTTGGGGGGCTCGGAGCTGTGGCTCACTCTGAAAAAAGGGACTCAGAAGGGTCCATTTCATAAGTGTCCAGTTTTTCATTTATTAAAGAAAGCCTCTGCAATGCAGGAAATTCTACAGAATTGTAGCCAGCCCAGCTCAGATCACCATGTTGTGACCATCAAAGCTGGCAGTCTGGAAAGAGGTGAAGTTGAGGCCAGAAGCCAGGAACTGGATTGTTTGACCAACCCATGAACATGCACCAACCCTCTTGTTGCTCTTTTCTCGTAGGTCAAGGGCCTGAGTCCAGACTGGGATGTCCAAACCCACCTCCTCCTATGAATGAGCCACTCTGAGATGGCTTGGGAGACTTTGTTTCCTCTAATGTGGGGGTGAGGGTTTGGAGTGGAGAAATAGCCTGTCGCAAACTTAGCCACTGCCCAGCTATGAGCACAGTGACAGCAAGACCCAATCTGGACTGTCAGTGTGGTCCCACTATCCTTAGACCCCTCTGACGGGCCAAAACTCTGTGTTAGTGGAGGAACACCTACCCT
Source organism: Corvus brachyrhynchos (assembly GCF_000691975.1). NCBI lineage: Eukaryota > Metazoa > Chordata > Aves > Passeriformes > Corvidae > Corvus > Corvus brachyrhynchos. The sequence continues at coordinate 713,907 of NW_008246060.1, forward strand.
TGGGCCCATGGGTCCCTGGTCTCCCGGTGAACCACGTTCCCCCTGAAACAGGAAGATCACAATTTTAGCAAAGCCTGTCCCTACACTTGCATGAACTCCAGGAATCATCCTCTGCTGGTTCTCTGAAACAGTCTGGGCTAGACAGCTTGATTTAAAATTCTCCTTTTCAGCTAAGTTTTGTACACATAGGAACAAATCTGCAGCTACTGAACCTCGGAACCTGGAGGTGGGTTGTGCAGAAGCACCCCATACCTTTTCTCCCTGTGATCCTGCAGCACCAGGCTGACCAATGTCACCAGCTTCTCCCTGACAGGAAGAGAAAGGGAAAGGGATGGGTCTGTATTGTGTTGAGAGGATGCAACTCCACTGCTGGCTTCTCACTTCCACGAAGAAGAACTACAGAACTGCACCATCCAAGCACCCCTCCTGTGCCACCTTCTCCTCAGGTAGCCCAAATCTCCTGCCACAACTGCCCACCACTCACCCTTCTGTTCCACCCAGGGCAAAGGGAGTGTTCAGACTGGTTTCTCACAGAGCCTAGAGGGGAGTTATTTGAGAACAAGAAGGGCATTTTCCTTCCAAAAACAGTTCACAAATTCTCTCACCTGCAGCATATGGAACAACAGTACTAAAACACTCTGTAGAACCTGATATCCCTCCAGCAGGTAATCACAGATGGGCACAGATGAATACAACCTTTGCTCCTTCCTATACACCTTGTGCTGGGCACAGTCCCTCAAAACACACAACTCCGTGAAGGAAAAATCACTCACCTTTGGTCCAGGGGGTCCAGGCAGACCTGGAGGGCCAGGTTCTCCTTTAGCTCCCACCAAGGCATTCTCAGCAATTCCCTTCTCTCCCTGTTTGCAAAGAAGGGTAAGACATATGTCTCAGCTCAGACTCTGCATCTCTGTAATTTCATTTGCCAAAATACTGGCTTAGAGAGACGTGGCCCAAAACAAGGTCCATCAGCTGGACTCTTGATAGCCCAGAGAGGCACTGCTCCAGGAGCAGCAGCTGGCCAGGAACAGGACAGTATGGTCCTGCCTGAGGGTCCTTGTGTAGCCCTGCCAGCAGCCACAGCCACGCTCATCCCTTCAGCTGCAGCACGGCACTTACTCCCCAGGGCAACACAAGGCTGCCTGTGGACAAACCTCATCCCCCAGCCTCCCTTTGAACACTGTGTTCTTCTATTGTTGAAACTGAGCTAATTAAACCACCTGATGACGGCTTCTTTTGGAATGTCTCCCTCTGGAGCTGTAATCATCAGCCACTCAGCCCTGCACACCATGCACACCAAGAGCACATAATAAGGCAGTAACAGGAAAGCTTTGTCACTGAACCCTCATCCCTTCCTGAAATGGCCACTGGCATTCACTGCACTGTCCCCTTTCCCAAAGAAAAAGCAAGTCTGATTTGAAAGGTGTGATTTCTATCTGAAAATCTCAGATAAATCAGGGAAAAAGCCAGCTTTAGGGCTTATCTTTATGTGACCTGCCTTGGGTCTCTCTGAGCACAAAGCTACTCCTCCAATTCACAGCACAGTAGTGCAGCTCCCCAAAAGCCCCTCTTCTCATCACCCATGGATCTTGGAACAGGAAGGAGGCTGAAATGCCATGTTACATCTGAGGCCATGCTTTTAAAGGGGAACTACTGGAACATGATTCTGTGGTCAATCTCCCCCTCACTACATGAGGGCACACAATTCCTCACAAAGAGGCATCTTTTTGTGTGCCTCCCTCACATCCCTGTCTGGGGATGACATTCAGCTGAGCAGAACATACTGCCACAGCTAGCAGTGTGTGAGCTGTGCACAGGAGGGAGGGAGGAAAAGGGGTGAGAGTGGCCCCACCCAAAAAGAGAAAAAAAAATAAAATCAGGAAACAGACAAACCTTTGGGCCAGGAAGTCCAGGAAGGCCAGGGTCACCAGCTTGTCCCTTCTCACCCTGTTGGCAAAACAGACATGGTCAAGGCTGACTCTGCAGGCTCTCCATCCTGGAGGAGTAGCAAAAGGGTGAGCTGCTCCTGGTTTCACACTCTCTCTCCTTCCCTAGGGATTTTATTTCGGGCACAGACAAGGCATCCTCCATGAGCAGTACCAGCTCAAGACATTACACGTTTTTGCCCATCCTTTTGACTATCTCTGCACATCACTGCCAGTTCTCTCCAAAGCAAGGTGAGCGGGCAAGGGATCCAGGGACACCCCTGTGCATCTTCCTTATCCCTCTGGTCTGTTAAACTCTTTTCCCTGTCACTTCTTCTGCACAGGCTTTCCCTGATCCATATACCCACAGGAGCTGTTGCCGAGGGCGAATTTTAGTTGGAGTGCAGGACTTTCTCCATGCCCTGCTCCTCTTCCCTAGCTCCAAATCCCAGACTCATTATGCTCTTAAAAAAACGCAAGCAGTGCAGTGTCTCAGCTGGCAGCCAAGCTCCGTGACACACACTGGTCATGAAAAGCAGTGACAACAGGAGTGGCAAAAATGGCAAAGACAGCAGCTGATGATACAAGATGATGCCTGGTGAGCTGCAGGCTGAGCTGTGTGAGGCACCATGGAGCATGGAGGATGCCACAGGTAGTGAGCAATGGAGAGCATCTGGCATTCCTTTGGTGAAGTGGCTTTGCTCAGCTCACCATGACACCGGGGCTATATTTTGAATATTGGAACTCAATTACTGGTCTTTATGTTGAAGTTAAGTTCTCTTCAGACCATTCCATACAGCTGCTAAACCCATGGTTTCCAGGTACAGTGTCCTGTTTGGGAGTCTGCATTTTGCCAGGACAGTGAGAAATATTGGAGGTTTCTGCTACCCTGAAGAAAAGTTTCAAACGCATCACCAGGGGAAGGGGTGTTCTTAGCCGCTACCCCCACAGCTCCAAGACTCAGCAACTTGTACAGATTACAGAGAACAATTCAAACCCTCTTTCCCCCCACAGGTGCCCAGCTCTCTCCACAAAGGCTCCTGGAGCCAAGCTACTGGGCTGCAGAGGCTGGTGCTGCTCATCAGAGCTCAAGGGCACGCATCTGACATGCAGGGGACTTGCATCAATGCTCCAGGAACAGACATGCACTGGTGGCTCCCTGGAAAATAATTAACTAGCAGCAATCTTTTTGTCAGGCAATTCTAGAGTGCACTGCCCCCCTTCTCCAAGGTAATTTGGTTTCCAGCCACCTGTAAGACCCCCCTGTCTGAGCCTTCTTTCCCTGCCAAAGCATGCACATTGCTAAATTAATGCTTCTCTCCCTGGAAAGAGGGAAAACATTTTCAGGACCTCATACCCAATGAAAAGGTTTGGCATTGGGGGTTTTTGTAAAGGTGTAATTCCTATAATAAGGAGTAATCCTGTCCCAGGCCTCTGTGAATCCCTGATTCCGCCTTGGTATCCCACTTTTCATTCAAGGACTCTTTTGAATACACATCCATAAGAGCTACTGAAAACATCCTGTGATGCCAGAACTACGGTGCAAAGCAGTGGATTTCTTGAGGAAGGAGGTCAGATTACTGAATCCCTGTTTAGGGTGTTATTTCTGGAGTCAAGAGATGCAGCACTGTCCTTAATCGTTCCCAGGACAAGGCTACATCCCAGGCATCTCATGCTGCCCTGCCTGCCACCAGCCCCCCATCTCCTGCAAGCAGGAACACGCAAACACACTTCACCAAGGGGGCAAGAGCCAGCAAAGGACACATAATCCCCCGCAAGCATGATAATGCAACACACGGAAGCTCCCAGCAGCTCCCGCTCGCAGGGAACACAGCACAGCGCTACCAGGACACCCAGCCCAAACACACAATGTCCTACCCGCTGCCCCCTCTTCCCTGGCAAACCTGGGGGGCCCATCCTCCCTGGGACTCCAGGATCTCCCTTCGTGGGGAAAAAAAGAGACAGAGAACATGTCTGTTATATGGCTGTCACATGCTGTAACATAACCCAGCGAGCCTCAAACAAGAGCAGCCAGCTGCTCTGAAACCAAGCCGGCTGCTCCGGGATGGAGAGGCATGGGGCACTCACACACCATGCCTGCCTCAGGAACTCAAACCAGGTCATGCTACACTGAGGTGGGGACACTGTGCAGAGCAGTTCATACACTGCACGGCGGAAGAGCCCTCTGCAGGGACATGGGAAGGCTTCTGGGGGCACAGAAGTATGGGAGGCAGAAAGGGGACGAGGGAAGGGGCAGAGGGAACCTACTTGCTAAGCACAGTGTGCTGTGCGTATCTCATGGAGTAGGGAGGAAAGGAGGAAGGCAGCTGGAAGGTTCCCATTGACACAGACACAAGCAGGAGGATGGAAATACTTGCAGTATGGTCCCTCTCTCACTTGGTATCACTGTATCCTACTACCATTTTGCTTAGAGTGGCAGGTGCCACTAGGGCCTGGATTCAGGCACTGGCAAGTACACAGACATTCCTCAGCTCCCTCAGCTGATCAGGAAGGGAAAAATACACAAACCAACCAGAAGTGCAGGCTCAGAGCAAAGCCCTGTGAGAGTACCTTTTCTCCTGGAGTCCCAGGCTCGCCCTGGTGAGAAAGAGACAGGAGAATAAGGTGAAAAACCAGGAGGAGAGAGTACAAATCCTCCTAGGGCTATCAGAGTGGGGAAAACAACATTGATCTATGGGGGCCTTGACCTGGTAAGTAAGGGCATCACAGTGCTTCAGTTGCATATTTTTGTGCCTGAAACTTCTTTTATCTTCACTAGCCAGCTCCCAGACTGCTCTAAGAAACCAGCAGACCTCAGACTCGTGGCTTCTATAGAACAGAGCAACGACCTTGCAGTATGTCAGGATGTTTACCAGACACAGAGGAGCATAGGAAGACAAGACTCATCTGCTGGCACAAAGGAATTTGCCGCTCCTTGCTCTGTTTTCACAGGAGAAGAGCAAGGCTGCAGGTGCAGCTGGGGGAGGCTGTGACAGTACTAGTTCACCAGACTCGCTGCCAGGTAGCAGGAGTGAGGCTGGAGACAGGTGTAGCACCTCCGCCAAAGCCACGGCAGTTCTGATATTCCCCTTTAGTGGGAGCTGTCCGACCATTTTCTAGCACCTTGCGTTCTCCCAGCTCCAGCCCGCGTCCAACTCAAGGCATTGCAGCGTAAAACTGACCTTCATCCCTGCGGTGGCCAACCCAGGAGCGCCCTGGCAGAGAGAGGAAAGACAGGAACACCTTGTTTGAAATTAATCGGACATACATTTTTAAAAAAGCAAAACAGTATCAGTCAGGTAAAACTGAAAATGCGAAAATCTTTTCCTTTCCACCACTCAGAAGTAATGCTGTAACACCACACAGCACACGTCTTCATTCCCTGAGCAGTTGTTCACCTGTGGAAGTGGCTCTGGGTTCCAGAAAGCTCTTCCAAAGGCAGGCATCATGAGCACAACCCACTCGAGACAGCTGGATTTCCACCCCCACCCCCACCGCCCCTGGTTTTAGTCCCACAAGTGAAGCAAAGGCCAACAAGCAGAACAGGGTCAAATAACTGAGGAATGCAAAGACAGACCAAGGACCAAACCCCCACTTCAAGGCTAGAGCCCAGATACCTCAGCTCAAGCATCCCAAGAAAAGCCAGCTTGTATCCCAGAGCCTTGGAGTATTCCCCCTCATTCTGTTTTTATCACAGAAGACAAATCCTGCAATAAAACGCTTTCAGGAGAGCTCTGAAGCCAGACACCTTAGGGGAGAAAACAGACCTCCGAGCACTGCAATTCAGGTGTCATTCCGCAGTGCAGAGCAAGCCACTACCATGGGACTGCGGAGTCCAGGCTGCCCTGTCATCCGAGACAGGTGCCTCAGAGCCTCAGGAGACAGCTGCTCCCACAGGGACTGTCACATTTCCCTTGACAGTTTTTGCTGATGCAAAATGCAGGTTGTCCCCGTCAACCATCCTCTGAAATCTCTGTATACCCTGTGTTAGTATTAGTTAGGCCCTAGTTAGAAAAGGTTCAGTTGAAAAAGCAAATATGGGGGATAAACTAAGGAGAGGGGAGGGAGTGAAGTGGTATTAGAAGTTGGGAAATGTGAGGGGTTGGGATGTAGTACATGAGGCAGTGAGGAGGACTGGGAGCCAAGTTCAAAGTGAAAAGAGTTTGGAAAAGTTCAAACAAGAAGGAGTGGGGAGCCAGAGAGCAGCAGGATCATACCTCTCAGCTTTCTGAAACAGAAATCGGGGACAAAAGCTAAAAAACACAAGGACAGAAGATGGAGATCAGGGATTCTATGCAATAAATGGGGGGGGAAAAGCATTCCAGATTGTCTCAGGATCAGTAGGTTTTAGTGAATACAGGCTAGAGTCATGAAAGGGATACCATGCAGTAAGTGGCTTTGGTTAGGCCTTCGTGGTGCCTTGGGATGCCTGTTCCTCATTTTTCAGCCTTCGAACAGCAGTGAACACAGATCATGTTATTTTTTAGTATTTACCCTTAAAATGCAATCCACAGACATGCAGGGTTGCTCACACACTGACCCTGATTCATCGCTGCATTAGTCCAGGTTCACACTTGGGCAGCCCTGCTTATCCCAGCTGGGCTAACACACATCTGCAGCAGTCACCTGGGAACCCAATTTACAAAATGCCAATTCCCTTTACAAACATCAGCAACTGGCTGCTCTCACTGGCGTAAAGCATGAATATCCTGATGTTGCAAGTCAGCATCAGACTGGACATGCCATTTGCTCTGTAAACACTTCTTCCCCACCATCGCCTTCACAAATTAAGCCCTGCATTTTGCAATTTAGAAGCATAAACAATTCAGCTGAGGACAGCCACCAACTAAGAGACACACACACAAATGCCTGTGCATCAGGGGCAGTCGAGTGCTATGGGTGAGATCAGGCAGACAAGCGTCACTCCTCTGGTTACAAGGTACCTTAGAGCCATGTCTTCCTGGCATCCCTGGCATGCCTCTCTCCCCCTGGAAGCAGAGCAAGACACAGAGAAAGACAGCAAGAGACAGGAGATGAGTCCTCCCAGGGCACTGTGAGGAGTGCCCAGGGCACAGGTGATGAGAAACCCTCCCAAGCGAGGTGAGGCACTGTTTTCCCCACCCGACTATCATCAAGTTGACTGCCCTAGCTGGGGCCATTTCCCATCAGCAGCACCTCTCAAGCCTTACAGGACGGACCTCACTGGAGTGCCACAGCCTCTGTATTCTGCTACCACATTCCAGGTTACAGCATGATGTAGGGCACAGGGAGGCATTCAGCCCACAGTGACTATAGAATGAACAAACCTATTTGGAGAAACAGAGAATCCAAGGGTGCTAACAAGTGCTGTTAGCCTGAATTTTGTCTAGTGATAACTGGAAAACAAAACATCTTTGGGCAATCTGCATACTGCTGTCATTTTGTTCTGGGTGTTTAGTCCTTGCTTGGAAGGATATACGTATATGGGGTTTTTTTTAATTAACTTTTTGTAATTACAGCATCCTGTGAACTGTATTTTATAAAACAGCTTCTAATACCATCATATACATGGCCTAATGTGGGCACCTCCTGCCCTACACAGCCTACTTAGCTACCCTATTTTCAGCAGTTAGAAAAGTAAAGCAGTAATTAGGAATACTTTGTACTAGAAAACGTGGATCGCTCTCTCTCTCTCTCTCTCCTTCCCAATTATGCGCTCTCGTTTTTTTTTAAGCAAGACCAAGAAGGGAAGACCGATGCTTTCTGGTGGAACACACCCACCCTTCTTGCAGAGACCATCCCCACAGGGCAGCCCAGCCTGTGACAGTAATTCCCCTTCCCAGAGACTTTTCTGGAAGAACTGTCCGCCTGAAGAGCTGTTGAATTATTTAGCCCTGCAAAAGCAAAGCCCCCTTGGTGAGAGGGAGCACGGTAACCCCCCACAGGGGCAACTCAGAACAACCACCCTATGCCATATTTCCTGACGACGCTGGCACAGCCCCCGGCACCGGCGAGATCCCACAGGCACTAGAGCTAATTAGAGAGGGCAGCAACAAACGTGACACTGCGCCGCTGAAGAGCAGAAAGAAACCCAGCGCCAGAGAAAAAGCAGGAAAAACAACTTTCCAGAACATCTTTAAACCCTTATGTGTTTGAAAGCCATTGTAGTACAGCGAATACCCGCTGGGCTGCTCCCTTTGCGATCCCCTGCTACCCTAGGAGCTGCACAGGGTGCCGTAGCCAGGCAGCAGCAGCTGCCCACCAAAAGCAGCACTGGAATGGTGCAGCAAAGTCAGGAACTGGGAAACATCACCAGAGATGGGTACAAAACGCAAAACATCCAGCACAGCTCCCCAGGGGGCTTTAGAAAGGCAACCAGTAGCATCTCCCAGCTCTCCTGAGCTTCATGCTGATTTAGGAAACACCTCTCCCTTTCACACCGTGACCTCACACTCTCCTCCCCTTTTACCTGGTGTGAGCAGCTTTATCCCCACGGAGTGCCAATGGTGCCTCACGCTGATCAGCTCATTAGCTGCCAATTAAAGCAGACAACCCTTCCTTTTTGCTCTTTGCTGTGAGAGGCAAATTATCAGGGGGTTATTGAGAAAGGCTGTGGGCACTTTATGGCTCCTTCCTCAAAGCATGAGAAAAAGCCTCATCCTATGGATCTTTCAGGAAAAAAGTAAGAAAACATCAGTGAAGCTGAATGTGACAGGCTGGGGGCAGAATCAAATGCTCATTCAAGTGGGCCAGGTGATCACAATGACTGCCTAATGACCTTCATGAGACACAGATTTAGGTCCTTACATGATCAAAGCACAAGTGGTGGCCACAGAAGAAAACAGCTGAGAGACAATCTAGGTTGTGCTGCACCTGTCACTGGGTGGGAACAAGTGGTTAAATGAACAAGGGGTCTGTATGATGCTAGCAAACCTCTTCAGGCCAGAGATATTCTTCACTGGCAGCAGTGATATTCCATGCAAAATTGGCCACTCAGCTAAACTACGAATCATAGTGTTTGTCCAGGGCTCCTCAAGGCAAAGTCCAGGTAATTGGATCCAAAGTTGGAAGATTTAAAAGTCTTCCAGAGTCCCAATTAATCCTCCTAGGTGGGAGGACAACAGAAAGAAGCAATTTCCAAAGACAACAAATGCAGGTTCTGTTGGATGCTCAGGAGCTGCTACTGGGTGAGGTATGGCTGCTGATTTAAGAATATGTCTGCACTTCCCCTTCAATTCCTCTGAGCAAAAAGAAAGGAAGTTGAGAGAAAAGAGACCTTGACAGTAACAAATGAAAGTCTGCGTGTGAAAGAAGCTGCTGCTTTGGGACTGGGGAGGTGCCCCTTTGGAGCTGCAATTTAGTATCACAAAAACTGTGATGGGTTTCATCTCTGCTCTTCCTGACGCGGGATGAATAAGGGATAAATAAAGGGCCAAGTAGAAAGACTGTGGCCCCGAGTCAGGGAAGGCTCTCATCCTCTGGATGACCCTGAGACATCACTGCAATACCTGAAGACTTCCCCTTTGCCAGTGAAGGGCTGGTTAGTCCTTGTACACGGGCACAAATAAAGCAGGTGTTCCAATGCTAGCAGTGAAACAAGGGACTTTAAGCAGGGACGAAACACAGCTTCTCCTTTCAGCCTTTTCTCCCTCCCAGGCCACACTCTGACTTCAGTCCTTCAGTTCAGCTTAACAGGAGACCCACTGTTGAGAGAGCAGCAAACTCCAAGCCCTCAAAACACATATGTTCTGGGTGCAATTCCACCTTCATTCACACTGGCACAAACAGGAGCAATACCTTTGTCCTTGATGGAATTACACTGGAGAAGGACACAGGAAACCTTTGGACTCTGCATGCACTGTAGTATTTCTGAGGAGGTACTGGTTTTTTGTAGGAACACAGTCACTGCTGCTCTATTAAACTATGAACCCAGAGCCTGCATTCCCAAAGAACATCTCTTTAAACTCCAAGTGATGTATCCCTGGTAAGCTCTGAAGGGGCCTTTTCTCTCTTCGAACAGTAATCCACCCAGATGGTAAAGATATAGAAAGTGTATGTGCTGCACAATAAATGAGCTGTATGCCACACACTAAATACTGGAAATGTACATGTCACTGTTAATGCCTGTCCAAATATTACAGGACCAGTCTTTCCTCACGATGTTTAAGATGTATGGCATGACACAGCGTGCTCTGACTGCCATGAACACTTGCCAATGCTGTAATGTTTTAAGCACAGTCTACATTGAGTAATATACTTTAAATATATGGGTACAGTAAATTTCAGTCAAATAGATAACATCTGGGCAGAGACCATATGAGCCTGTAAAAAGTGTCCAGAAACAGACAGAAAAGCTGGTGCCAAACCTCAGCCTGAATCGTGGAGTTTGAGTGGATTTGATGCGTCAGCTAACCAGAGTTTATGAGGAAACCCCAACCTAGCCCATCAAATAGAGAGATGTAACAAATCACCAGCAAACTTCATAGTCAGAGAAATGCCTTTGGTAAGAATCGAATTCCACCGAACGGATAAAGGCTGCGTTTATTGCCTGAGCTCGGAGTGCCTGTCTGTGGTTAATCAGAGCACAGATGTGTACTCCATCAAATACCCCACAGAGCTGCCTTGGACCCAACTTCCCCTTACAATCCATTAGCCCAAGGAGCAGTATCTCCCAGGTGATCTACTGTGCATTAGAAAAACATATTTGTCATGCCTACCTTTACGCCAGCATCCCCTTTTTCACCCTGCCCAGCAAAGAGGAGAGAAAGGGGGTTAACAGAGAAGGACAGTGAACATAAAGGGAAACCAAGCAAGCAGTTCAGTTGTAACAGCAAGGGACAAAGGGAAAGTAGCCAAAAGAGGGGTGTGATAAATGCAACCCCAGCACTCTGGTCCTCCTCACAGCAACATGGTACCAGTCAAGCACTGGCTGTAACCCAGCCCTCCTAGGGAATGCAAAGGCAGTTTAGGTCCCTGGAGTGGATGCTGGAGGTTGCCCATACTAATGTTTTTCTACATGGTAAGGGTGTAGAAACCATCAAAATATTTCATGGTCCAGAGTAGTCTCATTTTCACAGCCCTGGTGCAAAAGCCTCTAAAGGCTGGGCCAGTTTTATTCTTTAATGGGAGACTGTGTAGGTCCTGGTTCAGGACAGTGCGGAATCACCTTGGCCAACAATCGCCCAGACTCTTCACATAAGAGCAAGTGTTCCTGTCTACAAAGTTCATTCCAGGTTCTAGAGAACTGTCTCCAGCCCATGGCCTTTGATATCCCCTTAGGATAGGCTTGTGCCACTTATCTGCCCCTGAGAGGTGCCCCCACTGACTCGACTTTAAGGGTTACCTTGGGGCCAGAGGCTCCAGGGAGGCCTGACTCGCCCACCTCACCCTGAGGAAGAGAAGAAAGAAAACAGTGGAAGAAGCAAACACAGCAGCAAGAAAAGGAGCTGTTGGTCACCAGAAAGGTCAGCAGAGGTGTGAGACACACCAAGGTGTCCTACACACACCAACCTACCCCTGGGTCTCTCTGGGAGAGGAGCACCACTCTGCATCAAGAAAGATATTCAGTGTATGAAATGTATGGAGTGAAGGCAGTGGTCCCATATTCTACATCATATCTGAGTAAACTTTTCTCAATATTTAGCCTTCTTTTCCCTTCCCATTAGGACTTGGTCCCCTACATTCATCCATTCCTTCCAGCTTTCCCAGAGAAAGGTCATGACCTTGGACTCATCCTTCCAAGATCAGTGCAGGCTCTTCGCTTGAAAGTGAATTAGCCAGACAAGTTGTTTCATGTAAGAGCAGCTCATAGGAGAGGCTGGTAGGAGAGGCCCTTGCTGTGAGGTCGCTGCCGAGAGCCGCCCGCCCTGCGCACACAGAACAAGATGGGCTCCTAATGGAAAATCTGATGGTTCACTGAGAGAAGGGGCAATAAATTGTGTCTGTCTGCAGGAGTGGGCTGCAGTCTGCAGGGGCTATAATTTCCACTTCCTGACATAACAAAAACTTCTCAGTTTATACAGAGCTAATTAAAAAGCTCTCAGGTCTTGCCATTTTGCCTGCAGAGCACCCATAAAGAAACGTGGAGATAACAGGGGACACAGGATTCCTTCCTGCTGGGAACATTCACCTTCCCCTTCTCCAGCTGACATCTCTTTAGCAGTGTCTCTTCATTCCCTCTCTCCCCTTTGATCTTCCTTTCTGTCTTTCCCCTGTCTTTCTGTCTCTTCATTACACCCTCCAGGCTTGACAACCCTGCTGTTAATCAGCTGCTGCTGAAGGCATTCGGGCATTGCCAGTTTCTGCCTTTTAACCCAGAGCAGAATTGACTCTTTCCTGTATCCCAGAGAGCAATAGCCAGGGATTTGGCCCTTTCCAGCCTCCTGTTTGGGTCTGGATGCACAAGAAGTGCATTTCAGCCTGCAAGTGGGTGTAGAGAGGCACACACACACACAGACATCTGTTCCGTAGCTGCTGGAGAGTTAAAGGTATCTCTGGGCCCAGGCTCTCCTTACATGGGTGACAGCAGGGAATCTGTGGGCCTGTTGCAAATCCAAGTCCAACAGGAAAAAGGCTCCACAGGAGGCTTCAGCACAGTCCATAGATTTTCAGCCATGATTCCATGAAGCATCAGTGCACTAATTAATTTAACAACATTGAAGCTTCCCTTCTTACCTTTCTGCCAGGGTATCCCTGAATCCCAGTGTCTCCCTGCAAAAGGCAAAAAGACGAAAGAAAACGAGGCTTGGCCTGAGAAGGATGAATCTCTGCCCTCTTCCCTGGGGTATTGCTGGGATGGGAGAGCGTTCCATGGGGAAAATTCGTCTTTTGCTCAGAGTGATTCCACTGAGCTCCCGTCCCTTCAGACCCACAGCTCAGCATTACCTGCGCTGGGCTGAGCCCTGGCAGGAAAGCCCTAGCAGACAGGTAATGCATGTCAGCTCTGTGCCCCAACCTCCATGGTTCCTATTTCCTCACCCTGGCTACACATATCAGATAAAAACAAATTAGGGTGGGTGGCTGCGGCTGAAAAACAACAACAACCACCCCCTCCCTCACACTTTGGCAAGTGAATAAATGGGAAACCATGGCAGAGTTAACAATAGCATTGCAAAATCCATTCCTGAAGCACTGGGAAATGCTTTGAGAATGGAAGAAGCCAATAAAGCTGTGTGTGGCAAACAATTTTGCAAGATGGGCTGATGAGGCGTGCCTGGCTCAGTCAAGATGCTACTCAGACGTGTCGCCTGGACAAAACCCATGAGTCAGCACACGGGCCAGGCCCCAGAGGCAATGCTGAGCTGGCTTAGAAATCTTTCTCAGCTATTTGATGTAACCTCTTTTACCCCTCCTCCATCCATCAAAATGTACTCATCTGTCCTCATCAGGAGAGTCCATCTCTGTTCACCATCTTTCTACACCTCTAAGTGAGGAGAGATGTCTCACCTTTGGTCCAGGAGGCCCAGGTAAGCCCTGTGGATAAAATCAAAAGAGACACTGGGGCTGGAAAATACAGACATCACATGGACAGCAGGGTGATGGGGGGATGCTGGCTGGTTTGATTTGAAACACCCCTTAAAGATTAGCACTGGTGAGCTCAAACATCCCTAATCTAGTCTTCATGTAGATGAATACTATCTTAGTCCGCACACCCAAATCAATTCATGCCCATAGTGCTCCATCCCTCCAGGTTTGCTCTTGCTGAATCTGAAGACTAAAAAGCTGCTTTGCCTTATGTCTTATGCTCCAGAATCTTTTCTGTTTCTCTGGCTTGCTTGGGGAACTTGTTCCCAGCCCACTGTGCAGCTCTGGAGTAAATCAGGCATTTGCAGCTTCCTCTGGCAAGCTAAACAGAGAGAATATATTAACAAACAAACCACTTGTGTCTTTAAATGAGAAAAAACCAAACAATTTACCTGATATGAGCCATGAAGCATACCAGATATATGTGTGTGTAAATATAAATAAACAAAATATCTATGCAGGAGCTGCATGTGAGCAGGCAGGAAGGGAAAACTACTCTAGACATGCTCTGATGCCTATACCACCCTTGATGTTGCCTGCTTTGGCAATTCAAGTGTTTAGTCATCCTGTCCTTGGCTCCTCAGAGAGAGATGAAGATCTCTCAGAGAGAAATGAGGATGTTTACAGCATCCCTGACCCCTGTAATGTGTGTGGAGAGGTGCATTTGCCTTCAGGGATGAGACTTGCTTGTCCTGTTAGCAGGCCTTGAAAACTCTTTGAAATGGAAGTTCCTTTCATTCTGCAGTGGCTACGGAGCCAGCATGCCATGTTTTCCCCTGCAGCTCCCAGGAATGGAGCTGGTTTCTGGTACCCACCTTTCCATCTCTGCCAGGCTTTCCAGGCTCTCCCGCTCTGCCCTGTCGCGAGAGAGAGATACATGAGCAGGATTTTCTGTCCTGTGCCCTGCCATTTAGCAATGGTATTATTTTATAAATGGTGCTTCTGTTCCCACCCTCCTTGGCTGCTCGATAGGACAGTGACAGGACTTCAAAAGGGTGGCAGGCAGCACGACAATTACACCCCAGGTGTTACTTCCTCCCTGGGGCCATCTGCAAGGGCTGAGGAGGAGGAAATGAGCCTGGTGTCACCCACTGTGTGTCCAGATATCAGCAGTGCCCAGTGCACATCTCCGCCTTCCCTCTCACTCCCCTCCTTCCCTGGAACTTCTTCCTCTCCACACATCCACATGCTCTGCAAGCCTCCTGTCCACGGCTATCTCAGCTTCGCCAGAAGCAACAGGGGCCAGAGGAAACAGCCTGTGCCCTAGGGGATGGGGGAACAGAAGGATTTAGGTTTTGGTAAGGACTTACAGGGGGTCCAATTGGCCCAGGACGTCCTGGGGTTCCTTCGGGTCCAGCTGGTCCAGTGGGCCCTGGTGGACCAGGGGGCCCTGGGGGACCTTGGATCCCCGCTTGTCCTTGCTCACCCTGCAGTTTGTAAAACAAGAGTTATCAGCTGGCAGAGCAAACCCTTCACACCACCACCCTAAGGGCCCAAGGCAGGCCAGCCTGACTGAAGCAGAGGAAATAGAAGCAAGTCCCAGGTTACTGCCAGGAAAAGTTTCCAAGAGTGATGGAGAGCCCTGCTGAGGACAGCTGGGCTCCCTGGGAAGCAGGAGCCAGCACCCAATGGTTTGCAAAGACATCTGAGATCACCTGGTCAGAGCTCTCTTCTAAAGGGATCTAGAGATGACAGAGCAGTCCAAAGAGACCTTTTTATTCATTGAGCCAGTCAAGTAAAATTTATGTGTCAAAGACCAACATCTTTTGAGTCTCTAAGGAGGCTTTCCAAAGCATTTGACAGTCACATGTGAAGCAAAGCCTCCCATGATGACGCTGGCACTTCCAGGCAGAGCCACAGTGTCTTACCTCAGCCTGTTTTTCCCCCATACTATATTTGTTGGACAACACTCCCTCTGTTTTGCCAAGGACCAAAAGTAGAAATCCCACAAACCCAAAAGAAAATAACACGATCATCATGGC
>NW_008246060.1:729413-754116 GCF_000691975.1 Corvus brachyrhynchos
GTTTTTCTAAGATTTAACAAGGCAGTGCATGCTGAGCCACCTGCCATTTTCAGCTCTCTGAAACAGAGCCGTTTGAGCCAGTTCCTCCGCAGGCCCCTCAGTAGCCATTCGGTGGCTGTGGCTCATGCCTCAGCAATGTCATCTGGCCCAAAGGACCTGGACGTGGCATCAAGTGGCGCTGAGGAGACAGTGGGTTGGAAGCACCACGTTTGAATACCAGACTGCTGATCTATAATTGATTAATCCAGCGAGCTCCTAGGGCACTGTGGCACCCGCGCTAAGCTGTTTGGTTATTAGGCTCACCTCCCTAGATAAAGTACCATGACAGCCTACTGGTAGTGATCCAATTTCAATTTGAAAAACTTTCCTTGGTGGATCCATGGGAAGCTAGAAACCAAATATGGCTGTTTCTCAATTAAAAGCCAATGGGTGTGCAATTGGGTCTCTGCTGCATTTATCCTCTCTACAGCCTTATACACTGGAGGAAAATGCATGAAATCTGTCCCCTGCCTGTGTTCCTACCAAGCACACTGTTTATCCTGGCTGCCTTTAGTAAAACATGCAGATACAGGGATGTTTGCTTTATTTAGAATGATAAATGAAAATAATAAGCTGCAAATTTCATCCTTTCTGCCATGAGCTCTGTTTAAAAGAAAATTTCCAACACATGGGCCAGGCTCACGAGAAGCTCAGTCACGTGTGGAGCAACAGCCCTTTTCCTGTGCCTCACCACCCAACCTGGAGCCCATGCTGGGAAGCCTGCTGGGGCAGGCAGGAGGGGTGCCCTTGCTTCACCCCATTTTTAAAGTGGATCTTCATTCATCCTGTGGCCCTTGCAAGGGAATGCAGGTTCTTTTCTAAGCTTCTTTATTTTCCATACTCAGTGCTATTCAACCATCCTCTAAATGGTCTCATAGCTTTTAAATATGGAAGGTAATTTGGATCTAATGAAGATATTGGGAGGACACTGGAATATATTTCTAGATTTCCTCTTGCCTTGACCTCTCATTCCAGCTTCAAAGACTTTCCTTCCACTGCATCTTACAATACTCCCAGCATGGGTGCACCACGGGAAGCCAAAGGGGGCTTTGCCCATCTCACTTTGGCTCTCCCTCTTCTACTTCCACCTCAGCTGCTCTCTGCCAGCCCAGTCCATGATCCAGATTTAGGGCACTAAAATGCAGCATGGTGCTGGAAAGGGGTGCTGGTAGGGGACAGGGAGCTGGGAAGAGCAGGAGCCCTGCCCCAGCACAGGGAGTGGCTGGAAGGAGATCCCCCAAAAGTCCTGTTTGCATCACCCTCACTTTGCTGTCTTGGGCACAGCAGGCTTTGTCTAAGCAAGTACCCATCCTTGCAGATCCCTGAACACACAAAGTGTTATTACCACATCATTATAGTCTCATTAATATGTTCAGCACAAAAGGACCTCCACAGAGCTAAATGGACAGTAAGTCGATACAGTAAGTGGGAGATCAGGTGTCATTTTCCTCAGTTGTCATTCTATATTTTTAGCTGTCGACCGGAGCTATTTTTCAGTTCTTTTAAACATCAGCCAGCCACCCTGACTGTGCCCCAGCAATGCAGTGCTTGCTCAGCCTCCTCACAGAGGACCCCCCTCAGCCCATGCCTCGGCTAAGCCCCAGCCCTTGGGCAAAGCACTCCTGCTGATGTGCTCAAAGTTAGCAGCAGGATTTTCCTCTCTTCCAGGCGCTGGTGCTAACATCCATTTTGCAGACTCACTTTTTTTCTTAGTATTCATACACTGGGCTCCTGGAATTGCCTGGTGCTGGCAGATCTGTAGGAGCAGATTACACCCTGTTGCATTTAGAGAATGAATACACCAAAAGCAAAACGGATCACGGCAAAACTCTCTGGTGAAGTTTTCCTCTGCAGACAGAGGGAATCTGCAGCCCTGGCTGACGACAGGATGTAGGGCAGCTATTCAAGTTTCCCACTTCATCCTGGAGAGGAACTTCAGCTTTCAAAGCCTTCCCAAGAGGTCAGTCCTTGGCCTGGCTCTCCAGACTGTCACTTTGAAGGGCAAACAGCGCAATCCATGGGGCTCTGTGTGGTGCGAATGCTGAATTGATAGAAACTGAACTGAAACCACAGCCTCAGGTGGTAAGGTCAGGATTTGTCCAGTGCTGGGCAAGGACCAAGCACCTCATGGTAAAGGTCTCTTGCATCCTGCAGTCCCCTGCTAGCATCCAACTGCCTAGACAGGCAGCAGGGTGACAAAACCCAGCCACTTAATAGAGAGTGTCCAGCACACTTCATCGGGGTAATTGCAGCGGTTTGTCCACACAGGAAAGCTAATCCCAGCTGATGGAATGAGAGAGCATAAAGTGGGTTCATTAAAAGCTACATGAACTCTGACTACGGACACTCTTATTCACTATTCGTATGTCCGTAATTCACTTTATGAATTCATTCCCAAAATAAACTAAACATGAATTATGGCCCTGGAAACCAAAATAAATGTGTTTACACAAAGATTTAATGCAATTTAATGAAACCATTCTAAGAGCTTATTTAAACACATTTCCCCAAGTGCCTCAGACTAGACTAGCCCTTAAAAGAAGCGTTTGCCTATTCATTCTTCTCAGTTAAATTTCACAGACATTAGATGCATTTCAGCAAGAGGCTTCTAACCTCTTCTGGAGATTGAATATGCAGGAACTGACTCCTTAAGGGAGGAGGCTGCTTGTCGACAGCCCCAAGAACAGCTTCATGGCCCATTTCTTTTAGTTTAAAAAACTGGCTTCACTGCATTTCTTTTTAGCAACATTATCACATCAAAGATTTCCTTCACTTTAAAGAAAGTCCCTCAGCTCTGCCTGAAACTCTTGGAAACCCCTCTGTAGGGGATGAAAGACAGGTAGCAAGCTGATTAATTGCAAGCATCAGGATAAGCTCAGAAACAGGCAATAAGGAGGAGAAGTCTACCTGGAAAGTGCGTCTCTTTATAACCGGAGGTGGAGCCAGCCGCACTGAATTGAGGAGAGGCAACAGCTGAAGAAGATAAAACCAGAAGGTCGCAGGGCAAAGGAGGCCATTAGGGCACCGAGAGTCAGAGAGCAGCCAGGGGAGAGAACAGAGAAGAGGGGAACAGAGAGATTGCCATGAAAATAAAGCCCAGCATGAGAGCAGCACAGGGCGGGCGCGGCACAGGTACCTGCGGGCAGACCTCTGAGCTCCTCCATGCCACTCACAGGGGCACTCAGCAGGTGCCAGCCTGGCAGGTGTGGGGTGGCCACTTGCCATCCCAATGCTCCCTCCACACAGAGCTTTCACAGCTTCCTCTGCTTGGAAATAGAATTACCCAGGGGATTTTTGACTCAGCTCTGCTGATCTCCTTAGGAAGTGTTCACTGCAAGATATCCACTCAGTGGTTCTGCTAGGGTGTCCAGCAATGGGATTGTTTCTCTTAACTTATCATCATCATCATATTTGGGGCAACTATCAAAATTACAATTTTCTCCAAGTTTTCCAAGTGCAGTTTTCTAGTTCTCTCACAAGAAACCCAGTGTATCTCCAGGACTCACCCTTCCTCCAGGTGTGGAAGGGAGTGGAGAGAGGCTAGCTGGGTCAGCACAGAGGTCCCAGCATGGTTCACTGAGCTGGCCAGACACAACCACCCTGGCCAAGGGAGAAGACCAGGCCTTGGAGCTGGATGCCTAAGCATGGCATTGCCTTGGCAGCCTGGGCTTTGTTTTTCCTTGCTCAACAGCATCATCACCCTCTGACTGCTTATAGCCAGGAATGCTGCCTCAGGGCACAAAGCTGACCCGGACACACAGAAATCAAATGCACTAAAGCTCAGGAGCATTTGTTCATCCTTTTGCTGTATCCAGTTTCCACTTGCATGCATGCTGCTGTCACCCTGGCACCCACCATGCCGGCTCCAGGCCCAGGAATGCTGCTCTGGCCTGATCCACTTTCCTGTTCCTATCAGGTTTCCATTGAAGCTGCTCTTGATTTACACTGGGAGAAGCAAGAGAGACTTTCTGTGCTTGGGCACAAAAATGTGCCCACGTGTGACATTTCCCCCTATGAGCTGTGCACTCAGATCCCAGAGGTCTGCCCACAGGCCTCCCACCACAGAAACCATACACTTCCAAGCAGCACATTTTATTCCCTTTAAACATTGTCCTTCACGTGTGCAGGGAAAGCAAGGATCCAGTCCTATTGCAAAGAGAAGTGGTAACCCAATATTGCGGTGTCATGATCAGGTGGTTGTGTTCAAATGCACTGATCCAGACAGCCACAAGCTATCGCTCCAAAAGCAGTGCTGCTGGAAATTCAGCTGGGCTGATTTTATCCAAAGGCAAACCTCCCCTTTCTAAAAGAAAGTGTAGGAGGCCCCATAGCTCAGGAGAGCCAGCTAAGCTCTCTCTCCAGGCTTTGCCTGGCTGCTCAAGTGCTGAATGGTATCTAAAATACTATACAGCTTACAGGGAAGCTGAGGGAGGATGCTGGAATGGATAAGGAGGAAAATGTAGAGAAGCAGTCCTGAAAACAGTCAAGACAACACCCTGCAATGGATTCAGGTGCAAGTGGGAGAGTTTAGAGAAGAAATCTGAAGGCACTTCCACCCATCTCCTGCCCTGCCCTCTCTGTGTTCCCATGGGAAGTTTTTTCAGAAGGCAGCATGCAATATTGGATCTGCACCCTCGAGCCTTTGCATCAGAACTGGGTCCCGTCAGACCGCTACCCACAAACCTTCAGCGTAAGGATCTGGTTAGAGCGCAGGGCTGCAAGTGTGGTACTTAGGTATTCCTGGGGAACAGTGAAGACACATGAGACAAACGGGGTCAGTTAGACAAACAGTATTTCTGAGAGCAAACAGAGCATGGCTGGTCCCCCCATTTCCCTGAGCGGCACTTGGGAGCAGCCTGAGTGACCCTCTTACCCTGATTGGGCAGCCCCAATGCATGGGTTTGTCCCTCACAGCAGCACAGGCCACACAGACTCATACAGACAGAAAAATAGGAAACTACAAGAGCCAAGGCACATATCCTAACCTTGTATTTCCTTCCTAAGAAAACAAATATGAAACAAAATTGAAACAACATCCCTGGTTTTTCAGGATGCTGGTTTTCATTTCTTCACCCAAAACATCTGACAAAAAACCTTATCAAACAGAAAATGCAAGAATAAATTGCAATTTGGTCAGCAGCGTCACATTTTTGCAACAAGGCCCATCCTAATTTTCATTCAGGAAGAAAGAAAGAGAGCTGCACCTCTGCTGGCTGGTCTGTCCAGATCTGCAGTTCAGGACAGTCCGTCCTTGAGTTGATCTGAGGACAGTCACCCTTCCCGTGAGCATGTCTCAGCCTTGAACAACTCATGGGCTTTTTACAATGTTGAACTTGGTGCCTCATGAGACCAAAAGTATCTCCATGAGAGCCAAGGAAACATTGCCAGGATGTGAGGCTTTGCACCCACCCTTCTCCCGCTGTCACAGCCCTGCAGCTCATCAGTCACCCTACAACCCTGACTCACCAAACCAGTATGCCTTTGCCCTCAGGCCTGAGCCCAGGCAATTTCCAGGGATGCACCAGCTCCCTTCCCAGTGTTGCTTTGGGTCCTGCCACTGCTTTTCACCTTGAGCACTGGGGACAGTCAGAGCCAAGGGCTGTAACAGGAACTCAGGACACTGCTCAGGTGACCAGTGTTGTTGGCTCCTTTTTAACATAACAATCTAGTGAGCCAGCTCACTGAATAAACACAGCTGACTGGCTGCTATTGCACGGGGGACTGGCACATACCCACTGCCCTTTCTCCCTTGCTGCCAGCCGAGCTCTCTCTCCAGTGGCTCTGCTGCTCCAACCCTGCTCCCTTCTGGGCCAGGGACCAGAGCCCTGCTGATTATCCAGAGGCCCATCAAAAATAAACAGAAAGCTCTTAAGCTTGTCTCCCTGTACACCCAGATCACAAATTCCAGCCACTTCATATGATGTTGTTCCAATGCATTTCCAGTGGATTTTCAGCACTCTGGTTGTTTTTAGAACTGGTTAAATCCCCTCAAACCCCATGATGTTCTCTCTCCACTCTTGGCTGCAGCACATGCTGGCCAGGCCAAGATGAAGGAGCAGGTGGGGCAACATCCTGGCTTTCATTAAACAGTTGCTGGCATCAACATCCCTCTCAGCCTCTTCCTTGCAGGCAGAAAGTCCACCAGGCTTGGGGACCAGCATGGAGACCAGCTTGTCAGGGACCTTACAGAGCACCATGGCCAGGGGATGAAGGGTTACCCTCAAGCAGGAAGCACAACCCTTCTCCTTGTCTCTATGCAGGGATGACACCAGCATGAGGGAGAAGAAAAAGGGAGGGATGATGATAGAGTTCTCCCCAGGTCTTCAAACTCCACACTGCTGCTGGCCACACAACCAGAGCAGAGGCCGTGGAAGCAGCACGGAATCAGTGCAGCAGCACAAGGCGTGAGTGGGTGACCTCCACTCCTCCAGAAACCCCTGGTTTCACTGGGTTTTAGGGTGAGGACGTGGGCCTTCCCCTGTCCAGCACAAAGCACAGGAGGGTGTCCAGGAAGTAGAATTGACAGCAGCTATCTAGGGGTCAGCTCCGGTGGGCAGGAACAGACTGGAGAACCAACATCCCTCCTGGAAAACCTTATCTGCTGCTTTTCTTCGAAACACATCAATCAGCCGAGCACTGCCCTGGGGGCCCAGATGACGCATCTAGTTAATGAAAGGATCTCTACTTCCAACAAAAAGCCATTCAAACGAAGGAGGATTAACATGCAGGAAGGCACGGGACAGAGGATAATAACGCTAATGACTTACCCTGTGCGGGTACTCTGCACACTGACCCTGCGAAAGAAGGGGATTAAAAAGGAAAGAGTTTAAACCACAAACAGAGGCGACCAAAATAGGCATGCAGGGTCAGATTCAGAAGGTGTAAATCATTGTGACTATATCAAACTCAGTGCAGTTATGCCAGTTTGCACCCGATAAGCACCCTGCCTCCTGTCCCCGATCCCCTGAGCCCTCTGCTCTTGCTGTATTCCTCACTCACAGTCCCATCGAGCGGCACCAAGTCCACCAAGCCCCTTCCTCTCTTTCAGTTTACTTTTTAACAAGGCTTCCATTGAAATTACCTTTTCTCCTTTTTGTCCTGGGGGTCCCTATAAAAGAAAAGTGATCAAAAAAGGACTCAGTAAATGAAGGAGTTCAGTGAATGTAAGGGGAAAGGGATTAGGGGGAGAGAGGGGATAGGGATGAGATACTTACGGGTTGTCCCCTGGGACCTGCAGCACCCTTTAAGGAAACACAGAAATTAACATGGGATGGCTTTCTATTCACAGTGACAAGAAGACAGCGTATGGAGTAGGTGAAAAACTGAGCTTTTAAAAATAATTGTGAAGAAAATTCCCAAGAGAGATCCAGGTTCCCTTTGTTGCTCTGGAGGAGTGAAAATGCACACATGCTCTGGCTGCACCACAGGGGGGAAATATTAAAAGAAGAGGGGGAAAAAATCATCAGGAAAACACACCCTTATTGTTCCCAGGACCTCAGCTCACAGCGCGTCTCCTCAGCCGATGCACTGGGGTGGAACCAGAAGCAGCCAGGACTGAAGCCTGAGCTAAGATTGAGCAATAGGGGAGTGGGGAGGGGGATCTTCAACATGTGCTTGCCAGAGGGCTATACTGACACTCAGGCTCAAAAAACAGAATTACAGAATTAACAGAAGAAAACACTCAACACGTTAGTAAGTGAAGGTGACTACAGAGCTGCTCTCCTGACATACTCATATTTGGGATTTCATCACCAGAGATGTCAAGAGGAACAAGACAGCATTTGGGCTTCCATAAAGTGCAGTCTAAGTTTATAGTTTTCAACCAAAAGCATTTTAGTTTTAAGTTGTTAGATAAGTTGAAAGTTGCCAGATGCATTTTCAGAAATCTTTCCATCAACTTTTACTTGTGCTATGAGGCCAACCACGAAAAATGTCAGATCCCAGAATATATTTAAAGAACATAATTGCTAACTGCAAGGAAAACACATCCCATGCGTAACTAGAGAGTTGCTGTTGTGACATGATGAATCTGATAGCCATAATGCAAAAATTACAGACATGCATCCCAGCGCTATTATCATGAAGTTACAGAATTAGGGATGCAGCTAGTGCATGAGCTGAAGTAAGATTGCTACCCTGCCCATGAGCTTGTTTCCAGCTGAGGCACATCATTTCAAACCAACCCATCACCCGCAGACAAACATATGTATTTTTACCATCTCTCCCTTCTGTCCAGGATGGCCCTGCAAAAGAAAGGAAACACACATCAGCTTTGGCCACTGCAGACTCTAGATGATGTTGATTTAACCCACTTCCCCCTTACCTTGGTAGGTGCCCAGAGTTACTACACTTCCAGTGGGGGACACAACACTGAGCATGTGGAGCTTTGTTCACCACCTAACAGGACACCACTCCTGTAGGTTCTGAGCTCCCCAAAATGCTCAGAACAAAGCTCTCGGGGAAGAATACAGCGTGTCAAGGCTCTGCAGGGCATGGCTGGGTCATGGCTAAGCCCCCCTGGGGCTGGCAGAGCAGCTTCTGCTGAGTCAAGTGTGTGCCCCCAGAGCAGTACAGGAGAGGTGCTGCTGCGTCTCTCTTGGGGGTAATGTTCCTCATTCGCAAAAACAGGGTCCTGCTGCAGGAAATTAGAAGCCAGCGGTATGTGCTACCAGCTCCTCCATTACAGCACTGGAGGAGTGTGGTGGGGAACTTGGCTACGTGGCTGCTACATGGAGATATGGGTTTCATGTCCACTGGGTTCATGGAGAAGTATCTCATTTGTGCCTTACTCTCCAAAGGGCGGGAAGAACTTAGGTTTCTACTACAAAGCTCTAAGGACAGCATGGAGGTCTCACAGAGGCCTTTAGGATCCTTCCCTGCTCTACTGCAGCTCTTTTTGGCACAGCAGCAAAAGAAGGAAGCTGTTGGCTAAGGCAGAGGGCTGCTACCTCGGGGATCTGCTCTGCCTGATTCAGGGTGGGAGTGCCTGCTAAGGCGTTCCCTGCAGCAGCCAGGCTGCTGCACTTGTGAACTGCTATTTTATAGATTTGCCTCCTAATTTTCTTTTAATCCATGCGTGTGCATGACATTGCAAAATAAACCCCTTAAGAACATACGGTGTAACACGCAGGCCGGCACCACGGCGGGACCTAGCAGGAGGCAGGGCAGAAAGCCTGCCGAGAAGTTGTTTCCTTACCGGTTTGCCGTCCAAGCCAATAGGGCCCTGAAATAAAAGAGGAAAAATGATGAGAAATGCTTTCCTCGGGGTGTCTGTCCAGCTGCCCCAGGAAGCACTACGTGCCACAAGACTGCACGGACTGGGGTGATGTGAGGTGACTCCCTGCCCTCCTGTCCAGTCCTGCAGGCTCCTGGCCCACTGAGTACCAGCCCAGATTTCAAACTGCTTCAGCAGGGACCTGCTCACTGTCAGCACATTTCAGCAGCAATGCTGGACACAAGAATAGAAGCAAGGAGGGATTTATAGGAAGTTTGCAAAAAAACCTCCGAATTTAAAATTTTACAGTGTTTGGTAAAATAGTTGAGTATCAACAGTTTTCTCAAGACTTTGATTTAAAAGGGCACCCACCTTTGCGGGAAGAGAAATTTTTGCAAATGATAGAATAATAAAAGTGTCCCAGGGAAGAGGTGACATTCAGCACATGCTGAAGGTACTGTTTGATGAGAAACAGGCTCCACAGAGCTGTCCAATCCAGCGCTTTCTCAGGAGCTGGGCCAATTTGTTTTCTGTTCCTCCAAAAGCTAAAGACCACAAGGGCCTGGAGAGATCTGCTTCTCCTCAGCCCAGGGGCAGCTCACAGCCCCCCTTTTCACAATGGGCAGAACAGTGGAGCCCAGTCAGGCAGCTCGGAGGCTGCCAATTCCTCCCATTTTCCAGGTGTGAGAGTCTCCCCTGCAGACCTGCTCTGGCACATCCAGTGTCCTGGAGCAGCAGCTGAGCTGCCTGGTGGGAGCAGGGATGTGGGGGGTGTTTGTGTTTGCTTTAGGGCTCCTAGTTGTCCAGGATAAATGCATATGAATAAACAGCAACTGTTCTTCAGCAGCCTCAGCGCTTCAGAGAGTGCTGCCAGCAACTGTAGGATTGAAATGAAATTTGCTTTGTCCTCTCCTGGGCATATTCTCTGCTCCCTTACAACTGTGCTGGAGAATTCCCCCTCATGTCTTATGTCCTTTCCCTTTGGCATGACCA
The DNA here is from genome assembly GCF_000691975.1 of Corvus brachyrhynchos. Lineage (NCBI taxonomy): Eukaryota > Metazoa > Chordata > Aves > Passeriformes > Corvidae > Corvus > Corvus brachyrhynchos. Next base: position 739,660 of record NW_008246060.1, read on the forward strand.
GGGTGATCAGCCTAGCACAGTCCCCAGCTGACGCTCAACAGGCAGGGCCCCCTTTTTGGATTCCAGGCACTTGCTGCCATTGGAATATCACCTAAAAGCTCAATTAAAATTGGAATTTCACCTACCTAGGGGTTGTTTTCTTTGTGTGTGATGGTATTTCTTAGGATGGTTTTCTTTTACTGAACAGATCTGGCTTTAACTATGTTATTTTAACACTTGGGGCTTTTTAAAAATTAATTTCCTTTCAGAGTTGTGTGGTTTGGGGTTTTTTTTTTTTGGCCCTAATATCATTTAAAAGAAAGAAAAAAAAAAAAGAAGTAGAAAAAGGAATGAAGAAAAAATTACTTTTTCCAGTGCTATCAGATCAGGTCATTGATTTCAGGAAGAAATGATGAGATACAGCAAGCACTTATGAGGCTTCCTAGTAACATCACACATCCGTACCTCATAAATTAAGAGTTACACTTACCGGGAATCCAGGAAAACCTCTTGTTCCAGGCTGTCCCTGGGAAGGATGAAACAGAGATAGCAGTTTAGAGGAACTGAAATGAATTTTGATGGACCCTAAGTCCTCTCTACAGAGCCTTTCCTCCAGCCTCTGACCAACTACCCTACAGCTCTCTGAAGAGATACGCAATTCCCCTCCAAGGGGAAAGTGTCTTGGGAAGGAGGGGAAATCTCTCATCCTCGCTGCAATTTGTATAGGGCCAAGAAAATGCTGGAGCAGCTCCAGTTTGGACTGCAAGCAGTTTCCTTGAAGTTTCTACATTAATTAAATGGGCGTCCCTAGCCCATATGTTAGGCTTTTGGAGTATATTCCAGAGGCTGAGCTCATTTTATGGCAATTCTTGCTGCCATAAACCTGTGATGTTTAATGCAGGGTGCTGCTCTGTGCAAGACAAGCCTTGCAGGTCACTGGTGTCTAAATACAACCATCCCTCTCCTCCTCCTCCCCTCATCTGATGTCCCAGCTCATTCGTTTTCCTCACAAATAATTCTGGAGATGATTTTATTTTTCTCTTCTGTTTTTTGTTTTTAGTTTTTTTTTTTTCCCTCTGAGAGCTAAGAGAAAAAGGTGAGTTAGGCTGTGTGATGAGAGGAACATGAGCACCAAGACTTTTCCTCCTACCTCTTCCTGGCCAGCTAGCTATGGCTACCAGTTTGGGATCAGGTACAGCAAACACTGGCTTGGGATATGCTTGGTAGCTTCTTCATCCTCTACTTAAAAACACCAAAAAAAAGAGAAAATGTCCTGGCTGTTAATTTTTCACAGTTCTTCAGTTTTTGGGACCTGTGACATCCCAGGTCACAGTTACCATAGCTTTGTTGGTATCCAGGAAAGACACCACTTCACTTAAGGATTTTTCAAACTGTTTCCCAAAAGAAGCATAAGCCAGGTCAGGAAGCATTAGGTCCCTGTGGCCCAGACTTCAGCAGATCTTGAAGCACACTCACGTAGATAGGAACAGCTGGATGAGGCAAATCCTGTGCCACGCTTATCAGCCGACTACTGTGGCATCTTGCCTACCCTGAAAGCTGTGCTCTGATGCCAAAATGCCCAGCTTCCTTATGTGTTCTCTCATTTTGGGGAAGAAAATGCTTTCTTCAGCAATATGAGCTACCATGACTAGACTGTTGGAGTCCCGCAGGGATTCCCTAGGGATAAGCTGGGCATGACCAGGGTGCATCTCTGCCTTAACCAGAGTGATCCCACGTGGTGCTGAGGGAAGGGAAGGGGAAGGAGGGAATGGGCCTCCTGGGCTGTGAGGGTGAGGTTTGCCACAGTGATGCAATGACAATCCTTTGGGAGAGACCTCAGAGCTACACTGACAGGGAAAACCTTCACCTTCAGGCAACATCTCCAGCCACCCTCTGTCGTCAGAGAGACTCAGTAAAAGTTTACCCCTGCAGAGGATGGGCCCAAACAGCCTCTTTGCAGGGTTTGAGGATGCCCCCACCACAAAATGCCTCATGTTGCACTGAAGAGCTCTGGTTTTGTATGCAATGCTAGCAGGACCTAATCGCATTTGCACTGTTTCTTTAGTACTGCAAAGTTGAACTTGGTCAGCTTTGCTTTGCAAGATACACACAAAACCACCTGGTCCTGCTGGCCAGTGACCAGAAGGGAAGATAGGCTATAAATTAAAGGATCTGTCCACCGCTGGCTTCTGAAAAGGCAAGAAGCAAGAAGAGCCGAGCCACAATTAATTAATTTTGGTTCCCTGTTGGACACCTCCCTGACAAGAAGTGCTAAAAAAAGAATTAGGGAGAAAACCTGGAAATGGTACAATTTGGCTTCCTCTGTAGACTACAGACTGTTGCCTCTTTCTCCTCAGAGGACAGCAGAGTGATTTGCACAGTACCACGCCAAGACAACAGTTCAGCAGCGAGCAATTCCAAGAGACTGTTTTTGTTGGGTGGCTGGTTTTCCTTGTCTCCTTTTTTAAATGTTGATTGTATGAAGTATTCAATCCTGGGAGCTGCCAAATCATGGAGACCGTCTGTTTCTGCCACTATCGGCGCACTGTCCCTCTCTGGCCGGGAGTTAAGCAGCTCTGAGCTCAAGCGAAAACTTTAACCTCCAAACAAAAATCTGGAAACTATTTGTCATCCCACATCTTTCCGAGTGGCCCCTTCGCCAGGGTTTCCGTGCTTGTCTTCAGTGCTCAGCCATCCTTTTGACCTATCACCAGCTCCCCAGGAAACTGGATCATCTTCATGGCAGGCTTTGCAGGGGGAAAGTGTGGAGTTGGGCCACTCCTGGCACCTCACGGCTTTGATTGGTGTAGCAAAACCCCATTTTAGATACCATTTGCCGTCTAAGTTTTCTGCTGCTTTAAAGATATGTGTTCTGCACTTTCCCAAATAGCAGCAAAGGCAGCAGCACCAAAGCAGACAAAAATTGTCCTGCTATCCCAGGCATGTGTCCTTCAAGAAAACAGTGGTGCCTGTCTCCTTTGCAGGACCTACATGGACAGGAACTGATGGCTTTTCTCTCTGATTACTACAATTACACTGTTCAGAAGGCTGAGAGCCAGAGCTTGTGAGAAACAGCAAAAGCAATGGGGCACTTACCCTCCAAAATCTGCTGTTTGTGGAGCAGGGTGGTCTTGCTCAGACCTTGGCTTGAGGGACTTGCCAGCCCTTCTTCCTTGCTTGGACACGTGGCCAGGGACCATCTGCTAGGCATAAAGCGCTTGGGGAGACCCATTTGGGTCCTGGGCTTTGATTCTGTCACTTCTCAAACTCCAGCATCCTGGGCAGGTGGGCCTGGGGACCAGCAAAGCTGGTTTTTATTAGAAACATTTGTCATGGGGCTTTTGGAAAGTTAATTGGAAAGCCAGATGTAGCCAAGTGTTCGTACTGCCTCAGCTGTGAAACAAAGGTTGCCAGCAGCCCATTCTCTCTGCAGGTCAAGGATAGTGCTCTTCACAGGTGAAACAAAATCGGAAGTGCCCACTGGGAGGGAGAGAATTGAACCTCCAGGTCTTTTTTCATGGAAATCTCTGGTGGAAGCTGTGCAGGGATGGAGTGGAGAGGTCTGGCTACACCCACACAAAAGCAGAGGCTTGATGGCTGAACCACAGTGCAAGAAGCATCCAGCATTTAGGGTATGTAAACACACCAACCCTTCATCTTGGTCTTTTTTTATGACCCTGTCCTTGCAAAAAGTTTTGTCTGGCTGACTCATTGCACCTTGTAGAGACACTTTTGCTGGAAGAGGGTGCAAAATCCTGCCTTTTCTCAGCCAGGTAAGGGACTCTCCAGATAGTGGTAACCATGCTAACAAAGAGCTTCCAAGATTTTGGGTACTTGACAAAGACCTCTGAACTACCCATCTTTGTGAGCTCCCCAGTCACCAGCTTAGCTCTGGTCCTGCTCTTCAGTAAAATCAGGGGGCTTGTTCCCTGCTGATTAAACCAAAGGCTGAAATCAGCCAGGCAAAGTGCAAATTTTCTCCAGAAGTGATAGGACCCCTTTTGCAAAAAGGAAATATGCTTCTTCCTTTTAAATGCAGGAGTTTGGTTTCCTTGCCAAGGGAAGGCTTCCTCATCTGTTCTGGAATATGAGCTATCATTTCATTATATATAGGATATAATAGCAGTATAAAACCAAGGCTGCCTCAGCAGGGGAACCACATTATACAGGGCTTTTGCTCTTTCTGGCTGATGCTGAGTCTTAATGCCCCTCCTAAGTCTTTCCCGGTAACTTGCCCACATCCTGCATCAGACAAAAATAGAGAGAAAACCCACTTACGGGTGGACCGCGGGGCCCAATGATAGACATGCCAGCTTCTCCTGGAGCACCCTGCAGAGAGACAAAGCAGAGGAAAAGGGGTGAGAATAGGAGAAGAAAACACAAAGACAACTATATTCCTGTCAAGACTGGGGTTAGATGAGGATGCCTCAGGTGTGAGACCTTCAGGGCTTATGGGGCAGCTGCTGTTCTGGCCTCCCCCAGCTCCTGTCTCACACTTTCGGAGAAAATATGTCCTTTAGAGCTGCTCAGATGTGCCAGAAAATGGAAGCTGCACAGCAAGGAGAAGTATAAACACATAAAACACTTTCTGGCAAAACACAGGTTCTGCCCCATTGGAAGTGTGAAAGATGGCCTGAAACCCTTTCTGTTTCCTTCCTGCAAGTTCCAGGAGGATTGCATCCTGCAGAAGAAAGAAAAGAAAGAGGGATGTGCTGGGCTCCAGGGAAATGGGAGCTGTGGGCAGCTTATTTGGTTGCCTCCAGAAATGCCTCACTTGCATACTTCTCAAACTCAGTTGAGATGTGGATGAAAACAAAGCAAAGTGCGTGCTGGAAAAGAAAACATCTGCCTCTCCAGCTCCTAGCCACCCACAGCGTGTGATGGGCAGGACATGTCACTCTCTTTGGAAAACATGGTGTATTCCTGAGAGGCAGCTCCAGAAGTGCCCAGGGCTGGGGGAGCATTGGGATGGAGCATCCCATAAACCAAGCAGCCTACAAGAAAGCAAAGCACTCTGCAAAACAAACCTGTGGCCTGCCAAAGACTTCTCATAGAAGGCTTTGGGGAAGCAGGGGCAATTAGGAGTGATTTTTTTCCACTGTTTGTATCTATCTGCTGTCCCTTCATGGAAACTTCGGCCAGAAACAAATGCAAGGACATGCAGAGAAAAAGCAGAATGGCTTCAGGTGGGAAATTCTGGTCTGTTGGATAATGTTGGTTGGTTCCAATAAGCAAACAGTGAACACAAGGATGAAGAATCTCTATCCTACTTTACCCTTCCTTGTTGTGTTTTTCTCCCGATCTGCTATGAAGAGGAACAAATGGGCCTGGTATGGTACTGCATGGATAACCCTCCTTGTCAGGTAAATATCCATCCCTTTCCTAATTTCTACACGTTGTTACTCAGTTATTCACGAATGCCAAACACCTCCATTTCCCTGCTCTCACAGGCGGGAGGTACTCACAGCTCTGGGGAAAACATACTAACACTGAAATGCCAAATGCTTCAAAACAGGGGCCAGCAGCAGGATTGCTTTGTAAACCAGCACTTCTTTGTGGGTACAAATCCCAGCTCACTGCACAGCAAAGAGTCTGTGAGATGGTGTTCCACAGACTTAAAACTATGCCATCAGCGTTCCTCAGGAGGAGGAGGTCCCACTGTGTCAGAAATAGGAGCATGCCATGCCACTTCATTCCTTGCCCCCACCTGCACCAGGGATCAGGCTAACCTGAGAAGTAGACGGGAGCTGCAGGTTGGTTAGGGCAAGCAGAGCTGCCAGAGGAGGAGAAAGTCAATGGTTAAAATCCAGGAAGCCTTGGGGGAAGCCCTGCATGTGCCCACTGGCTCTTATGATGTTAGTAAATTGTCATAAACAAGAAACACAGCAATCTTTGGAGGCTGACTGGCCTGGAAGGAATTTGGGAAATATACTTGCACTGACACGGAAGATGAGGCAGCCCAGGGGTGTGGAAGCCCAAAGCTGGCTGCAGTGGCCATGACTGTGATGGGCAAGCTTGGGCTGGCCCTAGAAGAGGACAGTTTGGGGGTGCTACAGGCTACAAGGAGCTGACTCACCTTCTCTCCGGACTGCCCTTTTAGTCCCTGGGTCAGTGGCACCCGTCACAGCCACATGCAAGAGGGTGCAGGGAAGAGAGAGAGAGAGAGGGAGAGAGAGACAAACACAGGCATCAGCGGCAAAGGCAAAGGCACGCTCTCCTGCCCCACAACCCCAGCTATGCGGCTGGCATGAGCAGGGTGGCCTCAGCTCCTGCCCCACTCCTCTTCCCTGTCCTCACCATGGGATGCCCGAGCCAGGAGAGCTCCAAAATACAGCACTCAGCCAGGCAGGGGATGGCCCCCTTTGCTCAGGACAGAGTTATTTGGAAGGGGCAGCTGCCGGTGGCAGGCAGGGGTGTGTGTTAGCAAACTCAGGGTTAGTAAGCCCAGCTGGCGCACGAGGTGGCAGTGGGGAGACACCCAAACAGGGGGATGCTGAACCAGAGGAGGCCCTGGATAGCACGGCAGGTGAAATGGAAACACCTCCCCAGCATGTATGTGGCTTGCAGGGCTGGTCACTCTGCTGAGACCAAGGGAGCTCCTCAGGTGCAGGGCTCAGAGAGAGTACTCCCTGACTTGCACTGACACCTGATAAGGACTATCCTGAAAGCCTCCCTCTGCCACCCTCCCCCCCACCCCCCCCACATTCTGGGGGTTGGAACAGAATGGAGAAGATAAGGCACACAAAAGAGGGTTTGACTTACCGGCCGCCCAGGAATTCCCATCGCACCTTTGTCTCCCTGGCAATTAAGGCAGAAATCAGAGAGAATTGGTAACTGGCCAAAAACAAGGTCATAAAACAGCACAACTGAACTAAGCCACAGCAGCAGCTTCACACTGTGGTGCAAGTGTCCAAGGATTTTGAGAAGGAGAGAGAGAAAGTTAAAGAGGAAAGTGTGTATGAGTGTGCCCGAACCTGTCTTTAGAATGTGTGAGCCACCAGCTCATTTCCACGTATGACAAACCCGCACATCTCACAACAGAACTTACATACAGCAATTTAGGCAGCAAAAGGAGGACAGGAGTCTCCAGTCAAACAAAATACAATCCCTATTTCCAACACTTCATAAAATCCAGGTCCTGGGAACTGGCTTCCTGCAGTAGCCAACTGTCATGTTTTTCTCTTTCTTGACCAAAGTCATCTGGGCGTTAGCTATTTATTTATAGAGTTATAACTTTAAAACACAATTCTCTTAAACTTGAAAATACTGTCTTGTCCAGAAGCAAGAGAAAAATGTGAGAACACAAGCTGACACAGGAAAAAGCACGTCTGGAAGAAGACATATGAGCAGCTGTTTTCAGTGTCCTCTATCCCTTTGAGATACTTCCCAGTGTGTTGTCAGCATGTGAGTGATCCTAACAGTGGTTTTGGGAATGATTTTGGGTCAGGTGACACCGGACAGAGCTTCGTAAACACATGAACACAGGACCAGTGACAATTTTGTTCACCCACTTAACTACAAGGCAGTTGGCTGCCTCTTACAGCTAAACTGTACTATGCAATTAAAAAAAAAAATTACCCCCTCTACATTCCTGGTCGCCAAAACTGAAGGCTGTGCAGATCTGGAAGATAGCAGCTCATTCCTAAGGGATCTTGATGATTATGGCTTTAACAGTCATGTAGCTTTTGCTCTATATTTTGCAAATATGATGTGATAATAATCCCTCAGTTCTGTTTCCAGCGATGTTTGGGGTTTCCTTATGTAAAACAGAGTGTTCCTGCCCCTGGCTGACTCTGTCTGTAGACATAAACCTGGTTTTCTGGTTTCTGCAGCTGGAGACACCAGCCCCATTGGTGCCACCTCTTTGTGCCTTCCCTCACGTTCAGTCCCAGTGCGTGTGAACATAATCTGAAATCTCTGGAAGGGGAAGGCACTTAGCTCTGTTTGTTCTTCTGGGTGTACACAAAGACTGTCCATCCCAAACTCAGATGTTATTGCTTGGGATCAAACCATTCCCTGGTGGAAGTTCAGCCACTTCCATCTGCAGAGCTGGGGGGGCTGTTTGGTATGAGGAGCATTCCTTTCCATGCAGCATGTGTTGTGATAAATTGAAGAGCCATATACACTTTGCAAAAGCACTCCTTGCAGATGGATGAAACCCTAAACAGTTGCTTGATTTTAAGTTTTATTGATGATATATTATGGAAAACTGCTTTCTTCCAGGATTTTAGGTGCGTTCTCAGTCATGCTAATATTTGCCTATCTCTGTGTGCCGGCAGTGAGCGAAACTCCCGGTATCTGCATCTGGCCCTGGGGATTACTTTGTGGCTGCTGGAAGACATAACGCTGAGCTCTCCTCTGCTTTAAGTCCCTTAAATGCTGTTTTCCTCCAGAGCTGAGCCCAGGCTGATTTCTCTCATGGTTTTTGAGGTAAAAGCCGAATTTACTTTTTCTATCTCTGCTGTGGCTAGTGCCCAAGCAGGAAGAGCCCAAGGTCGAGGCTGAGCTGTGTCAGGTCTCCCATGAGTACCTGGAGTGGTATATGATGGCACCGTGTCTGGTATGTGACTGCGCAGAGTTACAGCCCTCCAAGCAACAGCAGCAAAGGGGGAGCTCCCGGTAGCACAGCAAATAAATGCCAGATGTTTATAAGGAAAGGTTGTCTGCGACAGGGAGCCAGGAGAGAGCACTCATGGGTGGATGATACCATGAAGGTTGGTTATGAAGTAATGAAAAGCTGCCTGAAGCTCCCATATCAGAGTTAAAAGAGCATGAAAGGCAACCAGCAGCCTCTGTCCTGAGCCAGGGGAGAGCCAGCTGCACAGTTTACATCTCCTTCATTGGGAAACTGCTTGTTATGGCTCGTGCAGTCTCCAGGTAAGCTGCAGCCTGGGGAACAGGGAACCATCACCAGGAAATCATGCTGCTGTAATTCCAAAACCCACGCTCCTTCCTCAGTCATGACTAACTCAGATGCAGATACTGTTATTATGGATTTTTGCATTTGTCCCAAGGTGACTTAAGCCTTCTAAATCCTGCTGCTCCTAGCAAGTCCCACCAGCAAGAATACTGCACACCATGCCTCTTCAACCAGACCCTCAAAGACATCTTCAAAAGCAGTGTTTCCCACACATAGGAGGGATCATGAGGGTTATGTTACCCTTTAAGTTTAGACCTACAGAGCTCCTGTGGTCTCTACTCTGTATGACCCATGTCCTGTTTGCAGTATTCTATTCCACATCACATTTTTTATGCAAGTCTACCTTCTACCACCTTATGAATTCTCAAGGCTACCGGATGAAAGTCCTGCCAGACAGAAAGAATGAGGGGATGAAAGAGTAAGGATGAAGTATTTACCAGGAGCTGTGGCCTTTCTGTGAGGCCCTGAAACAAAATACACTGAAACAGCAAAAACTAGCTTCAAACTCTGAAAGGGGGGCTTGATAAAGAGATGGAATCAAATGGAAGGGTTTAGGAAACAGAATGGTTAAAAAACTCTCCACAGCTCCTTGACCATCAGCTCTGATTGCTTTGGTTTCCTAATCTCCTGCTTGTGAAGTTTTCTCTCCTTTTGGCACGACTCTACCCACAGCTCTCCACACGGGCTCTGAAGGTATCTGCAAGTCCACGGAGAGCAAGCTAATTACAGGTCTTTGACTTTCTTCCTTAGTTTCCATCTGCTAAATATTATTTTTTCATGTATGGAATTGCTGCAGTTGCCACAGAAATGTTGCATGATCAGAAATGGGAGAGAAAATGTCTGTGAGAGGATCTTTTGCTTCGGATGTGGTCCAGACGGCAGAAGGACTATTGCACGATTTCATCATTTCCTTTCTTCCTTTGCCCCTTTTAGTCCCAATCTCATCAAATATCTTACATGACTGCGGGTTGCCCTTGCCTTCACCAAAGCTTTGACTGACTTCGGGAATAAGGGTGGGAGTATTGGTTGGGCAAGAGAAGAGCATGAAGATCCCTTTTGCTGCTGTGGTGTTGCTCATTCATGTCCCTGGCTTTTGTCCTTGTCCTAAAATGCAAGCAGGGCTCAGTGCATTTCTAATGAGCATTTCTGCCCATCTCCACGCTCAAGCCAACACCAGCACTGGGAGCTAAGCCCTGCCACACAGTGTGCTGTCTTTTGCAAGCTGGGAAACAAAAATAGGAGAGAGATGTGTGTTCATCACTTTGGGGCTGCTATCCAGAACAACATGTATGACCATCAGCCAGGCTGGAGCCCAGGTTGTTGCTCATAAAACCATTTCCATTTCAATCATGAGAAATATGGAGGGGTGGGGGAATATTTCCTACAGTGACATGTAGGACTCACTTGGCTCTTCAGAGGTCAACTTTTGCTCACAGTGACTGAGCCAATCTCGCTCACCAGCTGATCAGAAACCCAGGAAGTCCTGAATGAGATGAAGGTCCTACTAGCCCAAGACAAATTCCACTTTGGCTAACAACACTCAGTCTGCCCAACTTCCTCTTGTTATTTCCATTGGCTGTAGCATTCCTCACAGCCTGTCCTAGAAGTCTGCTTGCAGAGGCAGGTTCAGAGGTCGCAATAAGCCAGGATACGGTAGCATATAATGTCAGCACTTCTCTGGTGGTCCCATGTGCTTCTGCCAGGCTTCAATCTCTCATTACAATATTAGGTTTCTAACCCTTATTGCTGCAGAGGAAGCCTGGAGTGTGTGTCTTCCTCTCCCGACAAAGGCACTGCTCTCTAGAAGACGTCTGTGTTGATCTATGGATTTCTCTCTAATTTCTCACAGCAATAATAGAAATGCCAACACCACTACCAATTTTGTGTCCACCTCATCCCTTTAGTGCCAATACACGGGCTACCCAGGCTGAAGTGGCAGGGACAGCCATGGATAGACCCACTTGCAGCGGCCTGCAGAGAAGTGCTCTCCTCCCAAAAAGCCACAGCTAATGCTGAAATACATCCACTTTAGCAGCCAGTCCTGAAAGCCCCTGGGATAAGCTATCGCTGAAGTTTTGCGTGGATCAGGGCTTCCAGCTGTGAAATGCTTTCAGACCTTTTGGCCTATAAGGTGCAACTTTTTGGAAGATTGTTGTCATTAAATAGGTCTGTGCTCGTATATCCGTGGGAGTTCAGTCTATAGCATTTCAGCCTGATGAAAGGGGAAAGAAAATAGGTTGTGCAGCAACTACTACTCAGAACGTCATCTGCAAACTGTTTAAGACACTTTTGCGTGAACAGACAAAAGATGACTACCGTATGTTTAACTTCTCATGTTCCTTCACAGAAACCCTGAATAGTCGCTCTATTGTACACAAATATAAACCATTTCCTCTGGAAGGACCGTGCTAGAGACAATACAGTGTTTCTTTATAATCCTGAGAGTTATCAATACATGGCTTCAGTCCTTGCATTGCTTCTTCTGGTTCACTGTGGGTCTTGTAATAGCTGCAAGAAAATTTCTGCAATAACCTAGCTATTTTCCTGAAGCCTAAATTGTCTGTGCTGAGGTTTTACATTAGCTAACATTTGAAAAGGAAGCTGTCAACACAATTTTTCCTCTGAAATTGATAGTTGCGCAGCTATACTTGAAGGCCCAGCAGTTCAGCCAGCCCGAGTGAGTAGCAGGGAACAAGTCCCTCCAGCTCAGCTCCTGCCATGTGTTTGTGATCTATCTTTCCCTTTTCTGCAAACACATCTCATTCAGCACGTGGCATCCCATGCATGTGAAGCGCATACAGCTGGTTCCCCCAGAGGCTGTGGGGCCAACTGGTAACACACAGATCTCTGCACCACATGAATTTGCCATGCCCCCTCCCTGCGCTCCCTCCATCTCCCCCTCAGAGGCTGAGTTGCAGCCAAGAGCAATCCCACCCCAATCTAGTCCTGAGCTCCTACAGTACTTGCTGTTCGGGATATCCCAGGCTGCCAGGACTGCAAAGGTGGCTACCACACCAGACACCACAGACAGGAGGCTGTGGAGTTCATGCTCCACAGACTCTGTGTCAACAGCTTCTAAAACCATAGAGGTTTGGTACTTACAGGCGGACCTGAAAGAGAGAAGAAAAATAAACAATAATTAATTTTTTAATGCAATAAATCCTAACAAGAAGAGCTAGAAAAAGACACTGCACCATCAGGGCTTAATCCTCAGACTGCTCCCATTTGCTAATGTACTTTAACCAGCTCCCTGCTTGTTAATTAAGGTATCCCCACAATTAGCAGCTGCTAGTAACCACCATGAGTGCAGGGCAGCCTCTGACAGCCCTGTCAGAGCCCTGTGCTGGAAAGGCCATGCAAGCCAGCCTCTTGGCACTGTCACACTGAGTTTTGGTCCTTTGGCACACACGGGAGTGAGGGATTTGTTATTTATATGACTCTCCTTCATATCCTTGCCCATGCCTGGGGCTGAGAAGGTTGGATTTGAGGAGGCAAGAGCCCCTTTGCTGCTAAAATTCTTAGCCATTTCACACTAGCATCGGTGATCTTGCAAAGGTGTGAAATGGTTAACAAGGAAACTACAGTTATTAAAGACGTCAGGTACCTTTTCTCTTTAATACAATCAAATTTTCCCCTTTTCTTCTGCCTCTGATCCCATAGAAGCCCATCTTCCCTCTTGGAAGAAATTCCCTCAGATCCTTTGGGTTTCTTTTATTTTGGAAATCTTTTCTGGAACCTGCCAGTGTGGAGCACTGCATTTCTTTCATACAGCATGGTTGTACAATATATATCAGGGCTTAAACAGCACATTTCTTTCATCAGTTCCCAGAAAATTCCTCAAAATCCTGACAGATATTGTGTGTGTGGAAAGAAACCCCTGGACTCACTATTTTGTGGTTTCCTCTCTGTGGGAGAAGCAAGACACACCATACAACTGTCAGGGGTTTCTACATTTTCCATACTTTACAGACACTCTATTTGCTTTTTTTTTCTTCACACCAAGTGCCAAGAAGTAAGGCTAAGCAGTATAACAGGTGAGCTGACAGATAACAGGCAGCAACCTCCTCTTTGCATGGGAGGCGGATGTCACAGTGAGCACCTGTGAAATACGTCGTCATCCTGAAAATGGCCCTGGCTGAAAGTCCACAAAAGAAACTGGAGACTTTGGATGAACAAATGTTTTCCACACTGGAAATCTCTCACTTAGCATGACTCTCTTATACCAGGTTTGGTGACCTAAAGTTTCCCTGTCAAATGCCACTGTTAGACACAGCTTTCATTGTAGTTGATCAGAAGAGGTTACCTTTAGAGAGCAACTTTTGGTTAAAATACAAAAAATAGTAACCACCTCCATGATAGCTGACAGACAGAGCTAAAGTCAACACTTGCAGCTGGAAGGCTCAACAACTCAATTCAAATCAAACTTAGGACAGGAGCTCAGGGGCGACCCAGATTTGGTTGGCCTGGCAATCACCCACAACCGGTGTTGATGCTGAGGTCATTGTCCTACTTGGTACACCAAGCAGAAACAACAAAAGGGCTTCTGATCAGAGAGTTCATTTAGGAGGGCAAGGTCAGACTCAGAGGCAGGAATCCTAATTTATGCCAGACTGGGAGAAAAGAAAAAAAAAGAAACAAAAAGAGAGACAGTTTTCTGAGTCTGGCTTGGATGACAATAAAGTTCTGTGAGAGCACTGTTTTGGAGAGATTTTGTTTCAGACTGAGTGCCCTGTCACAAGGTCAATGCTTATAGCTCGCCAATACATGGACTTTATTTCCATTAGCAACACTACAGACCCTTAATAACCCGCCTACCTGTCTGCATGGACTTGGGGCACTCATGGATTGCATGAACTGAACTGTTGAGCTAATATTAAAAGAAAAATGTAAGGACATGCAAACCCTGAGCCACCCCTGCCCTTCCAGCCCAAACACAACCAGCCAGCAGCACAGCCTGTAATGGTATTGCCATACCACTGAGAGCAAATATAAGCTCTTGTTTGCTCCAGAAGCTCTGTCCACAGAGCGGAGTAAATCAGCAATGCTGGCAGCTCTGGGCCATGCACCCCACACAGATCAAAGGAGGGAGGAATAGTGGAGGCCCATCTCTTTTATGTGCCCCCTATAAAATTAATGGCTATTTGAAGGGGACTGCGCAGTCTTGTGTAAACACTCATCAGTGAGCTGCAGGGACACAGTCTTGGCTGCAATAAGTCAATCAGGAGAGACCATCCAGAGACTGGGCTTCAAATGCCAGGACAGTCTGTGTGACCCAGGAAAAAGCGAAGCCCTCAGACAGAGTCACTTCCAAAAGCAACATCATCTTGCATGGGCTGGAGGAGGAAAAGGAGGAGGAAGAGGCAGAGGAAAGATGTTCTAAAGACAGCAGGGAGGGAGGAGGTGCTGCTGGATAAGCCGTTGCAAAGCGTAAGGGATTTTACAAAGCAAAATAAAGCTTCAGCAAAATGCTTTGGTCATATGCTGTCACAGTGGTAAAGTGAGCAGAGGTTCTGAAGTGGCTCGTTCCTTAACACAAGTAGTAAATTAATGCACATTAG
>NW_008246060.1:754629-761397 GCF_000691975.1 Corvus brachyrhynchos
GAGTGGGTAAAGGAGGACAGAGATACTTGCACCTCTACTCTCAACTACTCCAGCCATCGGCAGTGCAGTGAGCTCGGTTGTGGCCAAAGCTCTGGCAGAGCTGCTCTGGCCCAGACAGGGATGCTGACAACCCTGTAAGCCAAGAGAACAAACTCACAAGTTGACCAGGCTGCATGGGACCCTTAACAAAAGCCACCTGAACTGCAACAGAATCAACACACCACCACTGCGTGTAGTCCCCATGTCACCTGTCTCTTGCAGTCCCAGCCAGTTTGGGGCAACCATGTGGAAACAGGACTGCTTGCCCCAACATGAGCCAGGTCTTGGTGGTGAACTCCAGAGAGCTCCACAAACAACCAGGAGCCAACAATCTTGACAGCCACAAGTACAAATCCGACCTATTGTGGGTTCCTCCTCTTCTTACAGCAGGCTCTTTTGGGGTGAGACAGAGGTGGTGCTGCATAGGAGATGAGCTAGATCCCCTTTCCATGTAAACAGTCAACAGAGAAAGGACGAGTCAACAGAGCAGCAATAAAAGCTACCATGAATGTTTCCAAACCCATTCCATAGCTAAGCTCAGCCAGCAGACAAACCCAGAGCTTCCAGATCACCAAATTCCTCAGCCTTCACAGACAGAGAACCCACACTCGTAATTAGCACCTCCAGATCCTGTGTGTTTTGAACCTGATCTTGCTGGGACCAGAGCGATGCCGGTGCTGGCATATGGGCTGCAGCACGACCGTCCGCCCACGACGGGCTGCTCAGGAAGCATCTCTCCGTGCCGGTGCCTCGCTGGAAGGCACTGGAGGGCTGTAAGTGACTGCAAACACTGTTTATCCAGCTGCGAGCTTGTGGAGCAGCAGGGGACGGAGGAGGGGACGGAGAAAACGTGTCAGGAGTGGACGAGTGGGAGGAAGCAGTGGTCTCCTGCAAAGAGGAGACCTCCAGACTACCTTTGAAACTGAACATTGAGAAAACAAAGAATTCTTGTAGGGGTACCCAAGGTCCCTCCAAACATATGGCCTCTGGAAATTAGCACCATCTGCACTGTCCCTTCTCAGCTGCTCTGGTTTTTATGCAGACAGAAAATTTCCTTAAAGAAGCTCTGCCTTTCCGTAGCCCAAGCGAGCAAATGAGCGGCCACCTAAGGGTAGGTCCACCTTATTGCACATACAGAAAGAGCACACCTGTGGTGAAGAGCAAGGCCATGCCACAGAGCCCTCTGTTCACTTGACCTTTCTCATGGCCTGTTCAACCAGTGACTGACTACAACAGAACTGCAGTGATTCCTTTTCTCTGACCCACTCAGAGAGATAAAATACGACCCTCCACGCTGTAGCCTCTTTGGCCTCAGAAAAGGAGAGGCTTAGTTTTGCAAGTGGGTCAAATTTATCCTAATCTGGAAAGTCCCATGTTCCATACCATCAGATCTTAAAAGCTGGACATAGAGGAGCAGGTTTGCTGAGAGGCCTTCTGCTGATGACAGAGATATCTCCAGCTTGAGATGGCAGTGCTCTCTGGACTGAGAGGATCATTGAAATGATCCCATCCACTTACAGGCATTTCCTGAAGTCTGGAAAAGTGTCCATTCTCAAAAGGTTCCCAAATGCTGTGGCTTATTTTTTTCCCTCTAATTTCTTGGATTCAGGCAGTACAGTGCAGTGTCTGTAATGTGGGTACCTTCCAGCCTGCTCCAAAAGCTCACATACAAGGGGTTTTTTTCCCTCTTGTATAGCATATACAAGATGAGGAGGACAGAGAGGGAACACTAAGACATTATTGTTGCTTACTTGGGTCATCCTCACTACACACTCTGGCAGCAGGGAAGATGTAAACATGTAATCCATCCCTGTGAGGAAATCCAGCCATTTCACAGACCCAGAAGCCAGCCTTAGGGAGTTAGAGAGATACAGTTACTTCCTGCCATTCAGGGCTATGTTAATTGATAACAAGATAGTTGTGGCCAGGCAATTAGTTATGAAATGCTGATTAAAATGTCAGCAGCCTGAGCATGACCTTACCCAGGGTGGCATGGAACCCCTAATTCATGGCTCCATGGGCACTGAGTGCAGACTGATCCCATTTCGGAGCAGGCAGGCCCCAGCTGGGTGCATGGAGTACAAACGATGGGTTTGGCCTATTTTAAACACTGGCCCTGCTGCAGTTTTCACACAACAGATCCAGAGTACTCATACTCTTCTAGAGCCATCTTCCCTACCTCCATCAGGGGACAAATGATACAAGAGGAGGCAGAGGGAACATTAACTCCGAGAACTTCAAATGAAAAGGCAAAAATGCCATGTGTCTTGCCATAATTCAGTATTATTAGCTGTAGGTGGAATTAAAGACAACGAAGTCTTGAAAATAATGAGAAAGACTTCAAACACTGACTACCCAAAGCACAGCCTCTAGAAATTTTGCTTCAGGTTTTGTCAGCAGTGGCAGAAAATCTGAGTGGATAACTCACTCCAGAGAGCAGAAGGCCCTTGCAAAAGGCCAGGCCCCTCCATCCCTAAAACATTCTTCTCTTGGCTACACCCTTTCAGAGTGGCAAGAGGTTTTTCAAAGGATTGCAGAAATGCTGGACAGCAAAAGGACCATCAGGATTTCACTGCCAAAAAATCTGACAAACGCTAAGCTGAGGCACTGGGTTATGCCAGTCATTCAAGCTCGCCCCCAAAATCAAACCCATGACATCACCGAGACTCGGCAGTTAATATCAGCAGCTGTTGAGGATAAAAGTCATTGCTCAGGCACTCTGAGCGCCCCAGCGCACCACCACCACCAGCCCAAGCCAAGCAGAAAGCCACAAGCACAGCACTGAACAAAGTCCAAAGGATGCTATGATCAAAGTAGACACCAAGGAGAAGCCTCATAGAAAAATTAACATGATTAAGCATTAGTCTCAAAAATAAAAGAGGGGGTCTGATAGCGGAGTTTAATCACAGATCCCAAGTGCATCTCCAAACATCACTGCTTGTTTCAAAAAAAGTCTGTAAGGACAACAGGAGCCAGTCAGCCCCCAGAGCCAGAAGAATCTGATAAGGGTAAGTGGGGCCTTTGGCATAACCACAGCCAGCCCTGTTAGGCAAATTAAAGTGCTCAAAGACAAGGGCTCAACCATAGGCAAGCAGTAGTATTCTGACAAACATCTGGGAGAGCCCCTTGCAAAAACAAAGGACAGGAAAGGGTGAAGAGCAGATGGCCCACCCAGTGCTGGCTGCACCCAGGACAAACAGAGCACCTCTGGCACTGCCAGGGGAGAGATGGTGGGACAGCCAATGCTGGGCAGCACAATGCTCATTTCGGGCAGGCATCCATGGGTCAGCAAGCTTTTCCCAAGCAGCAAACAATCACATTTGTCCCTGCCATGCTGAAGCACTTAGCACCACAGAAAGCAGAGAAACCCAGGCTGAGAAGGACTCCCAGGGTCAGCTCACCCAGTGAATTTTCATACTTGAAGGCCCCCCCAAGGTTTTCCAGTAGTGGTGTGGACCCCTGGATGGTAAATCGAAACCTTATGGTGGCAGGCTCATTGCACTCCACCACCTTCTGCCAAAGAGCAAGCGTGCCCCCAGGCTCCAGCAAACCACCAGCCCAAAACCGCTGTTCTTGACTATCCCCCTTTCTCTTCCCCTTCTGCCTCCCCTGAGCAAACCAAAGAGAGATTAAAGGATTCCTGTGGAATGAGTGACATGAAACTGAGGAGGGAACATCTCCAAAGCAACCAAAGGAATAAAGTCTGTACCTAGCCCATATGGGCAAATATTTCTCTAACCTGTTGCTGTCCTCTGGGGATAGTGACACCACATGCTTCCCTAGTGATCCAGTCCAGGCAATACCCTAGCCCTGATTCATAAGGCCATATTTATTATCTTTCTTAGAGACTACCCAAAATTTCCAGTGTTGTTGTTTAAGTCAGTCAATGACCTCTGATGCACAGCAAATTCAAAGAAGAGATTTTTTTATTTCTCTCCTTTTTGCGGTTACCTCATGTATTTGATGTCTGCTGTCCTGTTCCTCAGTCTTGTCTTCAGACTAAACAAAACCTAATTCTTCCAGTCTCTCTGCACAGGCCATGTTTTCTGGACCTCTGGTTGTTCTTGTTGCTGCCCCTCAGTGGCCTTTTTGCCTCTTCAAATGTAATTCTCAAACAGCAACCTCCTCTCCAGCTCACTGCATGAGTCAATGGCAGACAACTTCGTGAAGGCAGAAGATACGGTGTCTATTTATCTTATCTGCAGGGTCTTACTCACAGAGGGAAAATGAGTTCCTCCCTGTCACCACGTCTGCCTTGCTCTTATGTTCTGACATGACACTTGTTTTTTATGAGCCCTCAAAGGCTCAGAGATTTCTTTAAGAAGCTGATGTCCTTGCTGCCTGGTGTGACTGGCACCCACGTTCCAGTGAGAAGGAAGGTCTCCTCACTCACAAGAACAAATTCAGCCTTTTCTTGGTGTCCTTGACAGTCCCACCTCACTGTAGACTCTCAGATTTTCATCTTGCATACCCAGTCATTTTAAATCCTTCCAGTTTTACTTTCCTCCTGTCTTAAATTTCAGCTTGCTTCATAATTTTATTTAGCTGATCTCTTCCTGTAGCTCCTATGCACTGGAACAACTTCAACTCGTGCCTTCAACAGTTTCCCTGTCAGACTGCTGAGTTTTCTCAACTTCTTCCCCAGTTCCTACTCTCCAGAGGCATAACCCCACCAATTCTCCAGCTCTTTCTGTTTTTGAAATCCACCTAAACACCTGGACATTTCCAGAAGCACCTCACAACTCTTAGTCTGAAGACGTGCATGCCAGTTCAATAAGCTACCATTCCAACAAACCCTATCCTTTGGCAGATGTTTGGTAATCTCTCTGGAACTCCCACCCTACATCCCCTAACACATCCTTTTCCGTGCCAGGAATAAGAAGGTGGCATCTGAAAGCTCTGGAGAGATCCAAATCGGTTTGAAAATTGCAGCTGGTTGTTCAACAAGAGTCTCTCATTCCTGCACTGAGGAGCTGGCCACTTCCTCAGTACTTGGCCAGGCCCTGCACAAGTCCTATTCCTCAGAGAGCTGCAGAATTAGGAAGGAACCAGAGGGGGAAAATGGCCAAAGTAAATCATGGCTGGGTAAAAAAAAAATCAAAATCCAAGGCATTTTTACTTCCTGCTGAAACCTGCTGAAAATTACAATCCCTCTCATAATATGGTTGTCCAGGAAAAGTAGAAAGTTGGACCTTACTATAGCTAAAAATTATTTGAATAAATTCTCTGATCGCGCACTTCAAATGCAAACAGCACACTTTACTCACTTGGCAAATTGCATAATTAATTTTAGTCCTATATAATTTTTGCAATTAGCAGCTGATTTTAATAACTAGTGTACTGTTACTTTTTTCTCCCCCCTAATTCTTTTTATTCTTCTCTCTTTTCCATCTGCTAACTCTTTTCTTCTTCCTTCCTCCTTCCAAAATACTTTGCAACTTTTATAACAGCAAATTCTGTCACCTACCCAGGGACGAACAAAAGACCATTGTGTTCAATTTATCTTTTAATAGACTCCTTCCTCAAATATCTCACGGACTGCCAGTACTGTCTTCCAGACCCTGTCTCACACCCTTCTGAATTATGAAAATGTTTGGGAGGGTCTTTCCTTTAGCCCAGACATTTTTCCACCCCAGATGATTGATAGCTCCCAGTTACCACTAATTACCCTATCAGCAGTTGGACATGAGCCTAGCCACAGTGTTCTTCCTCCAGAGGCCGGCAATGCATCCCTGTCGCTCGTTATCCTCTCCTTCAAGGATGGAACAAACTGACTAATTAGAGACATCATAAATTCTTCCTTCAGGCTCTTCCTGATGCGTCGCCTTGTTTCCAAACAGAGCATGTGGAGGAGAGTTGGGCTGATGCTAGTCCTTTCAAAAGGAAAAATGCGATGGAGTTTATGAGCCTAAGTGGGTTTGCTCAGTGTGTTTTATGGAGCAGAAGAGGAGAGTATTCATTCAGCCAACTCTAGCTGATGCTTTTTAGCACATCTCAAGCTGGAGAGGTTGGTTTAGCTTGGCTACCCCCGTGCCTGGTCAGAGCCAGGCCGGGGCAGGACGCACATATGGAGACAACCTGTGTTGGCTTACAGGGATAAAGGACTCACGGCTTCCCTTACCTAGAATGAACTGAACATGCAGATCCCTTCCCCGCTGCCCCCAGTGCCAACACCAGATGCACAGCACACACTATGGAGAGAGCCATCGAACTGGAAAGGCAAAGAAGTAACCCCAACCAACTGCTGCCTCCCACTGAGCATGGTCTCAAAGGCACCTGTATCCTCTCATCTTCTCAACATGACAAATTTGATTCCATAAGTTTGAATTCTTCTGAATTCTGTCAGGACCTCCATCTTGTTTGAGAGGGCAAGATTTTTCTTATTTAGGCATACAGGTGCTTATTTTTTAAGGTAGTGAGAGATCCCATTATAATCTCAAAATCAAAAGAGAGCACAAGGAAATCAGAAAATAAATACTTTCCCTTCTCCCCAGAGCAGAGAAAAAATAACTTAGAGGAAAATCAAGCAAGCTTAGACATCAGTTACTCTGAAGCTCTTCCTCCTAGACAAAAGGAAAAGCCCTGAGGGCACGAGAGGAAAAGGCATTATATTTAGAGAGAAGTTTCTCGAAAGTACATGGGGCATGTGGTACACCTGGTAAAAAAAGGTTGAGGCTCCTCAGCCACTGCTAAAATGGCAAGTTCTAGCAAAACAGGAAACCCTCACTG
>NW_008246060.1:761413-764362 GCF_000691975.1 Corvus brachyrhynchos
AGCACGAATGAGAACCAAGGTCTGCAACAGTCTGCTGCATGGGAAAGGCACATAGAAAAACCCATGTGGAGGAGGAGGGAATGGCTGAATGCATGCCAAACCATGTGGGGCTGGGGATAGCACATGCCCCGCACCAGCCCTCGAGCCAAGAGTCACATCTGTAGCCTCCCTTCCTAAAGGGCCTGAGAGCCACTTCCCATCACTGTCCCAAGAAACTCCAGGACCCTGCCTATTAAGATACAGTTTACTGCAATAGCAGAGCATGGAGATCTATCCAGGATGGCTTTGGAATTCAGAGATAGAAATATTCACAACCACACCTGATAACCCCCATCTCCACCTGCTTCCCCAGAAAATAAACATTTTCTATAAGCATTCAGGTCATCCATAAACAAGAGATCACCACACAAAACACAAGGCTACACCTTTCAGAAAAAAACCACTTGTCTTGACCCCTCTCCTCTCCTTCTGTCTTTAAGCCCACTTTAAATCACATTGCACAGGGGATGGCAAAGAGCCCCACAATACCACAGCTTCTCCCTAGGTTTCACAGGGGTCAGAGCCAGGTACACCACTCCCTGTTGAGCAGAGAGCTGACATGTGGCTCCCTCGGTGTGGCCAGGGCAGTGCCACAGACCCATAAACTCTGTGAGTGCTTTTGGGGTTTCGACCCCTCTTTCACGCGTGTGGCACTTGTATATAGTAGGGTCTAAGGGGAAGTTAATCTGTAGGCAAGGACTGCCGTTTTGGGAGACATAACTACTCCCTCTTTGCTGCCAAAATTGCTCTAATAAGGAGCTAATATTTTAAAACTAAACAAAAAAAAAGATTAAAAAAATCCTAGCCCATTGTGTTCTTCAACTCCGTTAGGGATGAGGCCAACACACAACTCCCAGCAGCTGCTGTTGCCTCCAGCAACATCTCCTCCCTTGGACAGCAGCGGCAGATGACAGAGGAGAAGGACAAGAAAAGAGCAGCCACCAGGATCTGGCTGCATCCACCCAGTGCCACATTCCAGCCCCAGGTTCAGCCTCTGGAAGACCCCTTCCAAAAGGTCCTCTACCTGCTGCTGGTTGAGCTGCCCAGCAAGGGTAGCCTGGCGTGGATGGGATAGCTGGGTGGTCCCCAGCAAGGCACACACACTGCCCGGAGCAACACCAAATCATAATAAACAAGTCCCTCGCACAAAGTTCTGTCAGTTCAGATTCCAGTTCAGCTGATATAATCTTCATTTTCCCTTTGAAAGAAAGGAGAAAAAAGAAAAGCAAAAAGAAAAAAACCAGACATCCTAAGGGAGAGGCGTGAGGCAAGCAATGGATTGATACTGCCCGTGTGTGTCTCAGCCCCCCATGTGCTGTTAATCAGCTGCCCCCCCCGGGAAATATGCTGGTTTAATTACCGCCTGCTTGCACAGCCCGTCTGCGATGCTGCTCACCCAAGACATCGCATGAGGAAAAAACAGACAGTCTCAGCAGCCAGGCTAGAACAGGATGGGCAAGCAGAACAGGAATCATCCCAGCCCTGGTTTGGGGAGTGAAGGATTGAATTGGTCCAGGGAGCCCATGCAAGCAGGCTGCCACCCAATCCCTTATGTGCAAGAGGTGGATAGCATCAAAGGGCACATCACTGCCCCACCAGAGCCTTGGGCACTGCAGAGGGGACAGACGCATCAGGGAGTCACCTTTCTTCTATCTGAAACACAATCTTATTTTGAGGGGAAAACTGAAGACACACAATGGGCAACGTGGGAGTTTCCAGATTGGAAAGGGGAGACATAGCCAGATGCAATGAAGGGCAGATGCCCAGTTACTAGGTGCCATGTCACAGCCCACTGCTCTCACCAGGTGCATGGCACAGACCCCACACGTGAGCACATCTCTCCAACCCCTCTGATTGTCATGCTGCTGGCATTCTGCAGCATTCATCTGGGATGTTTGAGCATCACTCTAATGCAAATAAGTATTTTCCAGGGCTTCTGCTTCATAATGCATTCATAATGTCAAAGAGGCAGTGCACAGAGGGACGCAGACCTGGTACAGCTCCTGGAAGGGGAGAGCTGCATCAAGTGCATCTCACCCTAAAAGTGACTCATCGGACAGTCACTTGGAAGGGGCTTCCGCACAAGATGTGGGTAGCTGCTCTCCCACCTGGGGGACAGCCAGGAGGTTTAATAATTAACGGCCATACACTCGCCTGCAAAGGCTGGCACAAAAAGCATGGCTGCGTCTTTAACAGCTGCCACCGATGGGAAACTCATTGGAGTGTGTGTTTGGAGGGGAAGAAGGTTAAGATGAT
Source organism: Corvus brachyrhynchos (assembly GCF_000691975.1). Classification (NCBI taxonomy): domain Eukaryota; kingdom Metazoa; phylum Chordata; class Aves; order Passeriformes; family Corvidae; genus Corvus; species Corvus brachyrhynchos. Next base: position 763,709 of record NW_008246060.1, read on the forward strand.
TAACTGGTGCTAACAAGTTTAGGATGTGGAAGAAGTATTTTCTTGGACGTCCATCAAAGAGAGGATTGAATGTTCCCCGGCGGAGGGGGGGGCGGTATGTGTTTAACAGATGAGGTTTCTGCCTCCCGAGGCCCGCCCAACCCTGCATGATGCAATCTCTCCCTTTTTAAAGGCTGCCTCTGCCCCTGCACCATCAGCGTACCTGAGGCCCCAGCCGGGCACAGGGGCTGAAAGGCGATGGGGGAAGGAAAGCCGCCCCTCCCCTCTTCCTGTTGATCTGTGTCCTGGGACACCCTCGGGCACCGGCAGATCAGCCTGGTCCTTGGTCCCCACAGGGTAAAGGTGTGGGTAGATGCCCGGAAAAGCCAAGAGGGAATCGGGTATTACCACACCGAAAGCAGAAACCTTGGAGAGGACAGCTCCTCATGGGCCTCTACATCCCACTGTAAAAACCCTCTCTGCCCCACCACAGGGACACCAAACAGAGCCATCCTGATATTGGCCAGGCAACAACCCACTTTTTACCTCCCCATTGTCCTTAAGCACGTGGCAGCATCTAACATTGGCACCGAAGCAAAGTCCCCTTGCAAACAGCTTCGGAGTGAACCACTTGGCGCCTGCAACATCCCCTTTGGCCCATCCCGGGTATTTTCA
>NW_008246060.1:764439-825669 GCF_000691975.1 Corvus brachyrhynchos
CCGGGGGCCCCGGCCGTGCGCCAGCAGCTGACGCAAACCAGCCTGGCCATGTGCACACAGCCCAGGCCTGGGAAAAATCCTCCACCCCGGTAGCACGCTTGTGCTGAATCAAAGCCGTCACCGTACAGTAGCAGAGCAATGTGCTCTTCGGGTTTCCTCAGCCAGCTGGGATGTTTTTGCCTTGCTTTGTCAAGGCGCTGATTTATGCCCATATGTACCATATACATTGTAAGCACAGGCACGCAATGGTGTAAACACTTCTACCAAACATCTGTACACAAACCCGTCAAATATGCAGAAGCTCCCCGCTGCAGCCCTCAACATGCACCCCCAGCTGCCCCACAGGCAACCTGTCGGGGCCTAGTCTGCATGTGGGGTGCCATGTGCCACTGGATTTGTTATTCCAACATGGACAGTAAAGGTCACATCAGGACTGCTGCCTGATAAAAATCAGCACAGCCACAATGCTCTTCTCCTGCCTCAGTCTGTGCTTTGGCTGGAGCACTTCACAGCGGGTATCTGCTCCAAAATCTCTTTCCCATGCATTTAATCCTCAATGTCTTTCTCTGCACTATACTAAGGAATAGGTTAGTTTATTCCTGGTTGTGCATGGGGAATGGCTGTATCAAACAACCAAGGTTTATCCAGGGCTGGGATATAACATTTGGACCATAATATACAAGCACCATTAAAGTTAATGCTTGGGTCACCAGGACTCATGCACACCTGAATATAAATGTTCACCTGTTTGCACCTTTGGGCAGAGTTCAGCCTCCAGAGAAAAAGTCCCGTAGCAATTCCATGTCTTTGGAGGAAATTCTTCCTACCTTCCAGACAGTTTAAAATAAAAAAGCCAAGAGTAAAATGTTTAAAATAAGAAGGCATATAAAAGACAAAGTGGGGAGCCCTGAGGTATACAGGAGGAAGGCCTGAGCATCACAAAGGAGAATCATACGAACAAGCAGATGGGTGTAAATAAACAGGCCACCCTCCTTCAGAGCACTTGCATCCATCACTGTACCAGAGTGCCTTCCTTTTTCAGTGCTTTGGCTGTTTCTAAGCATATTTTGGATAAAGAGGGAAAGGCCGAGGCATTTGCCATCCTAACTCTGTTGGATGGTAGCACCACAGGGATGCTCTAAGCCCTCCAACCATTTTGCAGTGCAGGCCATGCTCACAACTGTATTAATGGCTTATGCAAGCCCTCTTAATCTGCACAGAGGCAACAACAGCAGGTTAATTAAAATCAATTAAATACTCCTTAAATACTCCCTAGAAGACTAAGCCAGATGAGTTGATGCTTAGAGGTATAGGAAACATCCTTTCTCCCTCTTCCTGTCCCTCAGCCATGCATGTGGCAATGTACAGGTGACAAAACCCAAGGTTGAGGTGACTCCTCAAGCTGCTCCAGGCAGTTAAGAGTATAGCTGCCTACATGTTCAGAGAAAGAGAGTTAAGTGACCAAACAAACTATTTGTTTGGTTTTTTTCCTGAATTGTTCATCCCCATTTATTCATAACTGCTCACAGAATCCATGGAATTCATTGTGTGGTTTGCATCTTCAAAACAAATGAAACAACAGTATGTCTAAACCAAACAAACCCCAACCCAAAATACAGCCAGCAGCCCAGGGCGCATGAGCAACTTTCCAGGCTGAAGTGTGTATATACTCTGGAGGGCCCAAAAATGTGGATGGGGGAATATATTTAAATTTCAGGGAATAACAGAATTCCCAGGAAGATGTCTTACAAAGCAGGGGAAAAAAAGGAGGGTAGTATTTAAGCAATGATTATGCTGCAATTTTTCTTCCAGATGTGCTATGGGGATGGCGTGCCAGAGAATCCCATTTTCTGACACGGCAACGTGCTGCTGTGGCTGCAGTGGTGCCGGACGCCCATCCACAGCAGCCCAGGCACTGCTCCCTCCAGATCCCAGCTCTCTGGCCAGCCTGGCCATGAGGGCTTAGCCTTCCAAGGGAAAACACAATTCAGAGAGCTCAAAACTTTTGGCAAGGAGCAGCTGCTTGAGACAGAAGTCCTCTTTTCCAATATTTTTGCTAGTGCTTGTCAAAAAGCTGTGTTGAGCCACTTTCAAAGTGGAAAACACCTTTTGCACAGTCAGCATAGAAAGCCACGCTGACTTAATGTCCTCAAAAGAGGTGAAATACAAAACCATAGCATTTCAACCAGTTCAATGCAAGCGGCCAAGGGTGTTCCATTGCACCCTCCCACCTCATCCTCCTCATGGCTCTGAGCCAGGGCCACTGACACGGCTTGTGACTGCTGGTGTTTAAATAGCTGGAGTTGACCTTTCCGCACCCTCACCCCACACCAGGGATCCCAAACACCTCCTTCACCCCTCGGGGCTCACCAGTGTGTTCATGTTTTTAATCTCATGGGAGCCCCTGAGCAGCATTAAGACACTGGCACAGGTTGCCCAGAGAAGCTGGGGCTGCCCCATCCCTGGAAGTGTTCAAGGTCAGGTTGGACAGGGCTTGGAGCAATCTGGGACAGTGGAAGATGTCCCTGTCTATGGCAGGGGCATGGAACTAGATAACCTTTTAAGGTCCCTTCCAACCCAAACCAATCTATGATTCTATGATGTGTCCAAGAAGCCCCAGCAAGCTGATAAAGGATCACGTTTAACACGACAGCAAGAAAATATAAAAGCCATGAAAACAACCTGGCAAGAGATAGAGCACCCCAGCTGGGATGTGGGGAGAAGGCAGGACTTGGGCACTGTCCCTCCTTTTGGCTCATCTCCACATAGATGTTTGGGGAGAAGACACAAATCCCAAGTTAGAAACGGATGCATCCTCTTGGATACAACAACCTGCCTGTCTGCTGCAGGGCCAAGGCTCAGCCCACACTGCCCAGGAGTCTCCCCTTGCTCCAGCCATCCCCATCAACCCCTCATCTGCTAAGCCAGGTCCTGCCTTTCCCAGCATATTTTCCTTCCTCTGCAACTGTCTGTGGGGATGGGCACAGGTCAGTGTGTGGGAAATCCTGCCACTTCCCATCAGCTGGCCCCACTGGCTCTGGGTGACACATTCTGGGTGGGAGCCAACGCCCCACTGCAGCCCTACACTGCCTCCTCCAGCAGCAGCGAGTATGCCGAGGGGTCTGGACAGGTGTAGCCAAGGGGGAAAGCAGAATGTCTGGACCGAGTTGTGTGCACCATGTGGCACACATCCCCTGGGCGCAACTGGGGCCACTGCTGCTCCTTGGCTCCCGCAGGCCTCCCTGCAAGAAGGTGAACAGCAGCAACAATTTTGAGTTGCAGTATCTCCTGCTGGTATTTTTGTAAAGTCAAACGCAGCTGAAGGGTGGCCAAGCAGCTTTCTTTGTGCCCCATGGTGGGGCAGATAGGAAACGTGGGTGAAATTTTGTATGAGAAGAAATGCCATGGGGACATTCCTTTGCAAAGCCTCAAAGACATTCCGGAGAAAACCCAAGTTCCTGGCCACTGCCAAAATCATTGCAGCTGCACCACACCACCCTCCAAGCCCCTGTAACAGCAGAAGGTAGACCGGTTTGTGGCAGGGCTGTGCAACTTTCCTCTGACTGCCAGTACCACTCCCTGGGAGCTGCCCCCCCTGCACCCCAGGTCCCTCCCCTGCCCCCAAGTGCTGCCACAGCGAGGGATGCAAAAGTCATTCAGCATCCCTCTGAGCTGCTTCCCTGCTAGCACAGCTGACCGCCTCCAGCACTGCAGACTCCCAACCTGACCAAGGAGAAACCAGACCAAAACAAGCATTGTGGAGGCAGAGGGAAAGCAGCCAGCCTTTTTTTTTTTTAAAGGGATATTGAAGACCAGAGCAGAGAGCCAGCAGAGTGAAAAACAACCACGTGGGGACTGTGAAAATCAGAGCTGAGGAGAGGAAGATGGGAAAGGTCTAATAAAGAGAGTCACAATATACAAAATACACAAGCGCCCACCTCCGCCAGGAAAGGTGTGGGAAGGGATTGTGGTGTAATCCCTGGCTGTTTGAGGCTCCCCAGGCAGACACAGTCTGGATCTGCAACTGGATCAAGATTAGACCAGGAAAGCTTAGCATTTTTTGCCCTGTCAACCTGAAACACAATGCTTTTCTCTTGCAGCGTTTTTCTACTACGTGGAGGAAATCAAGGGAGGTCAGCTGGCTGTAAGAGGATCCTCCAGCTTCAGGTAGCTCCTGACCACATCCACACACCATATGGAAAAGCATCTGCTCAGTCCCAGAAAAATTCCCCAAGTCACATCCACACATGCAACAACCTCAGACCAAAACCTGTGCTGAGCTCCCTGCCCACACTTGGCCCCATCTCAGCACAGGGGCTGGGGCTGGAGAATAGCTGGGTACAGTCATTGCTGCCATTGAGTTTTCCCCAACCTCTTCCCCAGGTCTCTTCTCCAAACTGCACAAAGTTGTCCCAGATGCATGTAGCAGTAAATGGGGATGGAAGGAATGACAGAGGTTACCTATTGAAGGGAACAAAGTCATTGATAACCCAGATAGGTTATGTTAAACTTGAGGGCTGTGTTGTCCCCATCAAGACACTGCTGGAGAAGCCCACTGTGACCTCTAAGCTCAAAAAACACAATGCCAAGGAGCAACATCTCACAGGTAGTCACACCCAGCCCAAGTGATCTGAAGTAGCCGCTTCCCAGTCAAAGGAAACTTATATTTCCTTATCGTCTGCTATAAATACAGCTATGCTGTCTTCCTGACCATGTTATTCCTAGAATCCTTATCACACGCTCTCAGATAGTCACAGCACAGCCACATACTTCACAATCTTCTTTTTCTCCTATCCCCAGCCTTTCCAAACCATTTATGTTCACAACTCCATCTGTTCTGAAGCTCTTCTATGGCAGTGGGTGACACTGCCCTGGACCTCCACATCCGCACTGAACAGGTCAGCAAGTGAACTTGTCTTCCTTTTCCCATTCTCTGCCATGCAGGGACCTGACTCACAGAGATGAAGTCAAACGTCACTTCTGATAAACATTTATTTTGCTGAGGAGCATGATGTGTTTATAGGCAGTGAAGTGGGCCAGTGAGAAGCAACAGGCATGCGCCACATCTTGCAACATCTTGACGCTTCTGAATACCTTGGTCTCCCGCAAAAGTCATGTTGTCTGGTCCTTGGGGCATTGTAAACACATGGGAAAAAATGCATAGAGGAAAAGGATTCCCAAGGTCTTGAGCTGGAAGAGAGATCATGTTGAACCATGGTCAGGTGGCCAGAGTTGCATCAGCCTGGAGACCAAAGGGAAATACCCTGGAGCAAAGGGTCTAAGACAAGACAACAGCTGGCTGAAGGTACCTTTGTTTCTGTACTGCTCCAAGCGAATCAAAACCTCACCTGCCACAACATCAGCTTTAGACTGGTATGGTTTCATTTCCCTCAATGGATTAGTAGACAGAGTGGGGGAGAATTTTATATATAGTTTCTGTATCCATAGAATATTTGATGAAGACAAGCAAGTTTGACAGTTTGTAAAAAGGAAACCTCAACCCTTATGAGACAATTATGAGACATTTATTGTTATTGTCCTCCTAAATCAAAGCTGTTATTCAGCAGTACTGTAAGCTTAATTGAGTGAATAGGCACCTAAGAGTTATGAGAAACTCATCACAAACTGCTGCCAAAGCTTCCCAAGGGATGTGGGTATCTGTAACCAAGTATTATGATCTCAATGCTGAAATAACTGGGCGATTCATCTATCACACAAATGTTGGTGTAGGACGTGACATTGAGATGGCCTCAAAAATGAGTGAATCTCTTTTTTCCTCTGCTCTGCATTCAAGTTCTAAGTTTCCTTCTTCAAGTTGGCTCAGAAACACCAGGAGGACATTCACTCCTGTGGTTTTATGGCATTTATATGTCAAGTTCACTCAAGAAGTTAAAAATGGAGGAGGGCTGTGATTTGTGTTTCCATTGAAGAGAAAATGTTGATATTTAAAATCAGTTGAACTCAGTTTTTATCTGTTCTTTTGAGAAATTATACTTAGAAAACATTTCACTTGTACCATCTTTTAAATTTAAACCAAAATTGCTCCTGTTGTTTCTTTCTGAGACTAAAAAGAAAGTCCAACAGTCCTGATCTGGACTAGTCAAATCAGGCTTTTTCCAATGTTCTACAGTTCTGGATCCTGGATTTTAGTTCTTTTCCACCACAAACCTGTACAGCTTTAACTCTTGCTTTTACAAGCTGCTACGTGGCAAATCCATTTTAGTCTGGCAAGAGACTGTACCTCCTATGTCTGTACAGGCCTAAATACAATGATTTTGAGACCTTACCTACAGCAAAGACAACCCCTTTGTAATTTCATCCATCATTATCCCAACTGTTGACCATGTTTAAATACCCTTTGTTAAACACATCACCAGATAACTGTCAAACATCTCACACTGGACAGCAGAGAGAACCAAAGGAGAAACCACTGAAAATGGAAATGCTACTTTCATGCGCTCATCCAGACATAAGTTTCCCTGACACCTTCTTTGCAAAATGAGTTTCAGTCACCCAGTTTGAATATACAAATTCATATTCTCCCAAAACTTCAGCTTTGGATGTGAGTTGTAGCTGGCACTTCTATATTTTTTTCTAGTCAAATGCATCAAAAGACAATGAGGAAGGCTGAATGATTCATACTCGTGGAATGAAATGCCATTCACAAGTGTTTTTTCCATAGCAATTTGTCACTTATTGTATTGAAACCACTTCAGAAGATGTGTCTCAAAGAGCCTTTTGACACTAACATGATTAAAACCATAATGCAATTATGCAATCCTGTAATATTTCTGTATGTTATATGAGTGGGACCTCAAGTGACCACTTCATTCAAGCCCCTCATAAATGGCTGCTTCTAGCAGAAGGCTGTTATTCTGCAAGATGCCTCGGATAGTTGTAGAACACCAAGGAATTCAAGTCTTCTCACCCTAGAGGCATTTTGGCTCATCAAGATTCAGCTTTGGTGCTGGATCTCGCCTACATGTCTCAACCCTTCCAAAATCAGCCAAGAAAAATGCACTTCCGAAGAGCTTCTCTGCCCACTTCAAAACTGGTATCTAGAATCAGTGGGAACACTGGCGCCCTCTAGACCAATCCTTCTCTTTTTACTGGCTACCTAGAGATCTACCTGGATGTCTATCACTCTTCCTCTTGTTCCTGTCACATGTTGACATCTACATACATACCAGACTTGTTGCACACATCTCTGTATCAATTTCCTATACCTCAAGCACACTGTTATGCAAGTACACAGAACTCTGCATTCACACAGGGACCATATTAAAAACCTCCTTCAATGAGATGCAGACAAAAAAGATCCTTCCAAAGCGCCAGCTGCCCCAGATCCCTACCTGCCGGGCAGTTGCATCGCTGGTGTGTGTCTCGAACTTCTCGATGTCTTGGCAAGTGGAACTTTAATTTCTGCCAAGAGAAGAAAAACAGAAAAAGGATTAATTTATACCATTGAAACCAAAGCCTCAAATTCTTGAAAAAGTGGAACTGGGAGGGGATGCTGCCCAAGTAGAGATGGGCGAGACAGGGCAGAACAGTTTGGGAACGAAGAACTGCAATAAAGTTCATAGCCTTTAACTAGAAATGCAGGGTTTGATTGAAAGCAGGCTGAGAGAATTTCATAATGGCCTCCAAATGTGGTCCTCCTGACAGGCATTACAAAACCAAGAGCCAGCAGTGGCAAATAAACTGGTGACTGTGTCCTCGTGACAAAGCCGCATTTCTCAGAAGACCCACTCAGCAGACAGAAAATAAGGATCTGAAGCAGGTCCTCTTCCACCCTGCAGCAGACTCCTTATGTTCTTGCAGACACCTGGATGGACAGAAGGGTCCCACTGCAAGATTGTGGCTGAAGATGAACTGAAAACAGCAACAACATCCCCTGAAATCTTCAGATGCTGTGACACTTAATTTTTCCCCAAGGGCAGAACACAACAAAACCTATCAAGAGCTTCCACAAGGTGGAATTTTGTCAGAATGTTCATTTTGTATGAATTGGATTTCTAATGGTGCCAGCATGTCAGTCTCCTGCTCTCTGGGCCCATCTGTGTATTTCTTGAAGGGCAAATAAAGTCCACCTGAGGCCACTGCATCTTCCCTCGCTGAAAACATCAATAAAATTAACTCATGTCCTGAGCAAAATGTACTTCAGGGGTAGCATCCTCACCACCCCTCATAGACTCTATGAAACAACTGTAATTTAGTGAAGAAAATGCAAATCAACCCAAATAAGTTATTCATTAATGCCTGCGAACCACACTTGGTTAATGATTTGAGAAGGCTGAGCTGCTGGGGTTCCTGAGCTACGGAGTCACTCCCTCTTCTGTCCTAACCTCCAAGCCCAACTTCCCATCCCAGTTACGCCTTCCTATATTTTGAACTACTTCACAAGTGGGCCAACATTTTAAAAGAAATAGCCTTATGTAGGGCACAACAGAGGACCATGCCCAAGATCATATAGAAATTGCTTTATTTTCACAAGTAATTGAGCATCTTCCTGAAAGAAGGCATCCGTTTTGGGAAAAATTATTTTAGAGAGGATAAAAGTAAATCAACTTGTTTCCATCTGGGATGAAGGAAGGCAGAATTGGCTGGAACGCTTCCATTTTTTCACTTTGAAAGGACTTCCTCATTGCAAGTCAAAAGAGTAACGGTTGTTGTGACTGACTAGAAATTTAATATTTTCAGAACTTTATTTTGCATGGTAGACTGAAATGTTCTGATAGCAAGTTGATTTGGTATCAGGATGAGGAGAGGGTTTTAGGCAAGGAAAATTGCCAGTTCCCATAGAGTGTTTCATCAGTGTTTACCTTCTCAGTTAAAAGCAGAGATATGTGAATCTCTGCATTTGGACACATTCCCATCTAGCTGCCACCCCCAGATGGCACAGCTCTGCTCTGCAGCACTGCCTGGCTTCTAACTGTGCTAGTGGTCAGACACAGGCACAAGTAGGACAGCCGACCCTTTATTTGGATATTCACACTGGTATGTGGATATACACAGCCCCATTCCCATGTACACATGTGCCAACCAAAATGTCTCAACACAAGACTGCCACATTTGGGTGGAGTTCCCATGTTTGGGAATGAGGCTCAGATGAGGAAGGGGTGATGGTTTGCAAAGGCAGGAGCAGAAAGTCATTTCCTAGCAAACAAGGGTCCAAAGACCCTGGCTGCAACAGGGGCCTTTATAGGACACAAATCTGCAAGGAAACAGGGAACAGATCCCCGCCCCACCAAGTGACCAAGAGGCACAGGAGGGGCTAAGGGGGAATGGCCGAGTTAGGGTGTGCTGCAAGAAGCCTTGGCTGGGTGGCTGTGCAGGCATATAAAGTGAGGAGCAGCATAACTGGACAGGGAAGTGATGACCCAGCAGGACTTCAGCATGACCAGGAACGGAACAGGACCGATAACGTTTCCCTGAGGCTTTATCTGCAGGGTCAAGGTAGTGGAAAGACCTAGGACAACTGAAATAGCCTTCTCAAGGATGAGGGCCCCTCAGGAGGGAGGTGCGGGTGCTGCTGGGCAGGCTGGGAGCACAGCCCTGTGCACCACGACCATGCAGCCATCGGACACTTACCAGCATTTGCACATTCTCCCCCATCCCTTGTGCCTCCCTCAAGCCCAAGAGCTCTGCACATCCTTGGAGAGTGCAAAGGGCAATGGTGCCATGGCATTGCATCCCTTTAGTGGGAGGCAAAATATACTAGGGATTTAGGAGCGCCTGGTGTTCAGTTTCCTGCACAGTCTATTAAACAAACACTGCTACAAAAAAGAATCCTTTGCTTTTGGAGACCTCAGCTCAACTTTGGGTGGAAACGGTGAAACAAAAACCCCCAGCCTTTTCTGCTTCTCTCATTACCACTGTGCAAAATATTGCCTGGTCCAACACAAGAAGTTGGCTTTGCTTGGGAGAGCCAACCAAATGTACTTCCCTCTAAAAATGTTTCCAAGAGAAAACTTTTATTCCCAGGCAACAGAAAACCATTCCATTTTAGGACAAGGTTGGCTTCTGTAAGCAAATTTTAAAAGAAGGTAGGCTCTGGGAATCTAGTGCTTGCAATCGCCTTCCTGGGATCTGGGGTTTGCTTTGTCACCTTCAGTATTACCTGGAGCATGTAACATCAAGAGCAGCAACAGGCTACCTCTTGCCTTCCAGAAAGGCTGAAAACACTTCCTATAGAGGGGACTGCTTTGTCAGCAGAGCCGGCTTGCTCTCATCTGTCACATTATCCAGTGACATAAAAGCCGCATCTTCCCTCTAAACCACGGAAAGTGGCTGAAAAAAGCCGTTGCCAGCACTGGAGCCACAGCTGACCACCTCCGCCTGCACCTCTGTGTATTTAGGGAGCCATTGCTGAGTGCCAGGAAAGGGAAAATCCCCTGTCTCCAAGAGGGTCGTGCTGAAACACGTGCTGGGAATGGACAGTAAAGTCATCACAGGCTTTTCCCATGGGTTTTGTTAACTCACCGCAAGCGTGACAGGACAGGGCTGACATGGGTGGACTGAGCAGCAACAGCAAGACCACTTCTGACATTAAAAGACCGTGGCTGTGGTCTCCTAAACCTTGCAAGTGTCTATTTTGGATGGGCACTTGAGATTAGGTGAGAAGGAGGGCATTTCTTCAAAGGGGGCAGATTAATAGCTCTTTAGCATTCCCAGTTGTTTGCAGTCACCGGGGGAGGTGAAATCATTTCCCACCACTATCTCCAACAGCTAAGAGAAACACATCTTAAATAGATAATCTATTACAAGCATCAGGAGGGTTTCAAGGGTGGGTGGTTAACTCTTACTGTTTTACCTCCAATTTCCCTGTTTTTTCTTAAAGGCCCAGCTCCTGGGATCATGGGACCATGTGGCACAGAGCAAAAGCAAGCAGCAGTCCTCCCAGATGGAACGAAAAGCTTGGAAATAACACCACCTAGGTACAGGGACTGCAAGCAGCTGAAGGGAAATGGGACTTAGCTACCAGTGAAGTTGAAAGGAAAAAATTATCTGATTGTGGGGCAAAACCCACTAAGCTAAAGATGTAGGCAGGGGATGCTTAGAGCAAGCCTGCAGACCCTAGGAAACAATTGTGCAGTGTGCTTTGAGACATGAAATAATAGGAAGGGGGGAAAAAAGCTTCAAGTCAGGAGGGAAAGGGAGTTTTGTGGTGTCCCTCCTTTGCTTGCATAAGTAAGGAAAGAGTTCCAGGGAAATAAGACTATTGGGAAAGCAGTGAGGATCAATGCTCCCTCCCCATTCACAGGCACATTCCAGAATCCCTTCAGATTCACTAGAGCCACAACAAATACGTTCAACACAAACCCCTGAGAAGGCTGAGGGGCAGTTGATCTTCCCCCAGGGTGCACAGGATTACCTGTTGCTGCATCACACATACACATTTCTATCTCTACAAGCTCACAAATTCTGGGATTTTTTTTCCTTGCAGCAGCACTGAATCCATCCTGTTCTCCACCCTGATGAGTTTTTGGCAAATGAAACAGCACCAAATGTTACCCAGCATGGGAAAGGACCTTGTTTTCTTCTTTGGAAAGCTTTGACTCTCTTGCAAATGCCAGTAGTGAGTTTATTTGTGCTCCTTGTATGATTTTATGATGCCTCATAAATGCAGAGGAATTCGAATTCCTACATGGAGTTAAAGTTCTCCCTGTACTACCTGTTTCTGGCCCATTCTGCACAGATGTTTTTACAAGCAAACCTAGTCAGTTTGAGTCTGGTAGAAAATTCCCCTGTGGTACTCACCTACACCAGGCAGAGGTTTACACAGTAGCGAGTGAAGCACTGGTCAGGTTGCTTCTAGGAAAGCATCTGCTGCTCTCTCCTTGCTCCTGAGCCAAGATGGTAACACTGCCACAGCCAGCCACGGGTGCTTGAAAACCACGCTCCGAGATCAAGAAAACATCCCCACCAGCTGCCTTGAAATTAACGTCTTAAGCAAATCAACCCAGCTCCTCTCCCTGCCACTTTGCTTTATTTTTTGCATGTCTCGAAGAAAGGCCTCTAAAAGGACTTTGGCAATTTGCACTTCTCAGTGCAATCTGTATGGTATCCCTCGCAGACCCTTGGAAACACCCAGGCCATGCCTGGGCACAGTCATGGCCCAGACTGGAAGGCATTACACACTCCAGCTCAGAGCAGTACAGGTTTTGAGCATTACCTATCAGCCCTCACAGACTTCACTTCTTCATGTCCCTCCAGCTGATTTTCACAGCCACCAGAGCTAGAAATGTGCTCCTGTGCTGTGACTCCCCTCCCCTCCCACCTCCCTACCCACCCCTAACCAGCTTCTTCTAAAGCTGGGGTTCCTTTAAAGCTTTGCTGTTTTATTTTGTGATGGATAACACTGAGCTGGCAGCTGTGAAACCCATTAAGGTTGAAACACCAGGAAACTGTGAGGATGTGACAATGAGAGGCAGTGAGGGTCTGAGCAGGGGGAGATGAATATCCCACTTTCACGTCCATCACAGCAAGCCCACCTGCAGGCCCTCTCCCCCAGTCATGGTCAGCACAACTTATTTTGCTTTCTTTATTTTTTTTTCCTCCCACCCTCTCCCTGTTCCCTTTATCTTCCCTGCTTTTCCCCATCCTTGCCCCTCACCAGTCAGTCCAGGGCCCCACTTCAGATCTAATGAAAAGGAAGACCAGAAGGATTTTTCTTTCCTAATCAAAAGCCTCATATGGCACCCCACTATCTGTCCACCAGCAGCCCCCTGCCCCGGACCTCGAGCTGCTTGGTCCACGCCAGTGCCTCTGGCTGAGTGTGGAGGTCTGAGGTTTAGATGCTTAGCAGAAGCGGGCAGCATAGTTGGCAAGGGTCTCCTCCCCGAGGGACAGAGCCCTCCTCTCCCATGGGCATCAGACCTTCACAAGTATAAAGACACAGGAGATGTGGGCCAGGCATCCCTACTCCTCCACAGTCTCCAGCACTTTTCTCCAAGCTCTTTTTGAAGCTGCGGACCAGGATGGAGCTGGTAACCCTGGTGGTACTCAGGAGCAAGTGCTGGCCCCTCAAGCAGTCGTTCCTGTCCTACAGCTGCTCCCCACACTGGCTACAATGGGGACTGTGGCCACCCCAAGGAGCACTGGAGGGGGCTGCTCAGAAAACAGGGGTGCTGCTGAGCACATGGGCATCATGAGACCCCCATTTCCTCGCTAAGCCGAGCTATAAAAAGGTGTAAAGGTGCTGCTGCCAGCAGAGCCAGCAGGATACGAGGCCATCCGGCCCCAGGCACCACTCCCAGGAGGCATCCTGTGGCACTTCTCAAATCTCGGTAGAGATAAACTTCGACTTCCCAGCAGACTCATGCCAGCAGCAACAGAGGGATTGCTGCACGTTAGGCCCTGCCTAGTGGCAGGGAAGGAGTCCCTGCATGAGAGTGCAACCACAGGGCACAGATCCAATCACTTGCAATGCTTCTGCCCTCCCAAACCCCTTTTTAAAGTGGGTTTGCCCCATGGACCCTGTCTTTCCCTTATTCCTCATCCAAAGAGGCAACTCAAAACCATCTCCTTCAGCTCCTGCAGTGTTTGCTAACTCAAGGTTCATGGCTTTTGGCTGCATACCCCAGCAGATCCAGGGACTGCTCTCACGAGACCCATAAACAGAAGCTGAGCCTGTCAGCTGTAGGTTTAAACTCCTCACCACAGACTTTCACTGCTCCTAGAAAGCAGGAGGGGGTCCAGGTCACTCCAGGTGCCAGGCAACACTGCCCAAGGCAGGTCCCAGTACTCACCACTCTGATCATCCCATTTCTCGCCTCATTTGGCAATAGCAGCACATGAGGGATTTTTTTCAGATACAAACAGTTTTTGGGCTAGCCCTAGGGATCTCTCCAGCATGACTCAAGCCAAAGCTAGAGTAAACAGAGAAAAGGAGAGGTGGGTGGAAATGGTTGCAGCCCTGAATCTCACCCCCAAGCCTCTCCTAGAGCTGTGGGAACAGGTCAGTGAGGACCTGTCTGGAGAGTTCAGAGACATGAGCCACCATCTGCTCCCGGACACATGTCAACACCACTTCAAAGCCCAACAAGGCAAGGAATATTCATTGCAGCCAGAGCAGAGGAACCCAGACAGCCTGCAGCAGCATCAACACAGCAAAGTAAAAGGTGTCAGCAACAATAATCTGCACTTTTGGGCACTCTTTAATCTGCGGAAGCCAGTAGCAGCACTCCCCCATTCTCAGAAGAGAGCCCACAGGGTCCAGTGGAGTTTGGATGGGATTCAAGTGAGTAAAACACAGCCATATGCTCTGCACTGATGCTCTGGCAGTACCAGAAACCATCCTGGCAATGCCAGTGTGTCTCATTTTCCTGAGGCAGGAGCTGTAGGAGGGGTCAGGACTGGTACAGCAGCAATGCCAACCCATCACAACACCAGTGTGTTGGCAATTACCTCCTCCCATAGCCATGCCAGCTGCAACATGCCTTGCCTGTCCCTCTCCTGGGGCTCAAACCCACGTTGAGTCCCCAGGTTTAACCTCTAGCTCTAATTCTAACTCCTTCAGTATGCAAGACTCCTGAACAGAAGGGCTGGAGGTTTTTGCCTCCCTGCCAGGACCAGGGATGAGGCTTTCCTCTTTGCAAAGTGCAGGTTTCACCTACAGCGTGGGCTGAGAAGACAGAAGTAAATACCAAGCAAGTTTGAGAGGTGGGAGGGACCTGAAGGAACAGGGAATTCAGCCTAGCTGCAGCATCACTTGTGCAGAGATATATTTTTAAGGAAGGGAAAAATAATGGATAACGTGACTAGGCAAGCATGCATATGCCTAAAATCTATAATACTGCAAACTATACGTGCAAATGAAAGAACACCGACCTCATTGAGCAGTTGGTCAACTCTTCCCAAAATAGCTGTCTCCATTTGGTCTGCTGAGAGCCAGGCAGGGAGCTGTGTGGGTCTGTCCACTTCCAAGTGGGACACCCGGGACTGTAGATCGGAGGTCCGAAAGTACAGCAGGAGGCTCAGCACCAGAGAAAGGAGGGAGACGCCGGGCAGCCCCGAGCCCAGCAGGAGAGGGAGGCGGCAGCATCTCTCCCCATCGCCGGTCCGGGGGGGAGCCACACACCCCCTGTCAAAAGCTGCTTCGTCGACGCCTTTCCAGTTCTTCTCCTCCAACATTCCCTCCCTGTCCTGAGAAACAATAAATAAATAAATAGAATAAATAAAGCTTCACTCCTACTCCAAGAAGCACAATCCAGAAGGCATAGAAAAAGAACGTCCAAGGGGATCCCAGTGCCAGCAAATCACAAGTGACAGCAATAATGACAAAAGTGGATGGGGGGGGTGTCTTTAAAAAACAAAAACAAACCACACACACAAAAGGGGTGCAGAAAAAAAGGATCCAACTGCAGCAAAGAGTGCGAGAGGGAAAAAAATAATCTGATCAAGATTTTTTTTTTTTCCTCCTGTATTTCAGTCTTTTGGTTCGCTGATAGGTTTTTGATTCTTTCTAAGCTGTCAATTTCAGTTCCTTCGCAGACTGGCCAGGAGCTCGCACATGAAAGTCCCCATTAGAGAGAGGTAATTCTCAGCTGCTCCGGCGACGTTGTGCTCTGGCTGATCGTGGCTCCCCTGTAACATGACACACTCCCTCCGAACTACGGGGCTGGGATGAGCGAGCTGCGCGGCTTCCCAAAGTAACCTCCTCTGCTCGCCCTCTCTCTCCACCTCTCCCTTGCTGCATGATTTATTTATTTATGCAAAGCGCCGGGGTGGGATCGGGCAGTGGGACGCCCCTGTCCCGCTCGGTCCCCAAACCACCTCTCCGCCGCCAGCCCTTCCCTTTGAAGTGACTCTCGCCGAGGTTATTTATACCTCCAGGCAGCCGAGAGCACTTTATGGGGTGGTACAAATGGGCTGTCGCGTCCCCCACGCAGATTCTGGGGCAGCCCTCAGGCACCAGCAGTGGGGTATTTGGACCCCAATATTTTGAGGAGAGCAGTCAGGCAGGGCAAGAAGTAGATGGAAACATCTGGAAACAAGAGCTGGCAGCTGAGGGCTCTGCAGGCAGAGGGCAGCAGGGAGAAGCACCCCAGGCGGGCAAGCTGCAGTGCAAGAGGGGAACATTTGGGGCTTGATTTGGGAGTACAGCCTGCCCAGGGTGTTCAGAGGAACTAATCTGCTGAGGCCCTCTACTGAAGCAGAACTTCCCATCATATCCGTGTCCCACCAGGCACAGGGCACCAGACAGACAACCCCCTTGGGCAGGGAGCAGTCTCCCCAAAACGTGCCGTAGGGCAGCTCCAAGCCATGCGTCTGGGAAACAAAGCCTCCTTCTGTTCTTCAGGAGCAAGGCAGGGCCACCTCTCCCAGTTTTTCTGAGCATAACATACAATATTTTATCCTCCAGGGTGACATGTAGGCTCTGCTGAGCTCCTGCCTGTCTGTCTGTCCGTTCTTTCATCGTCTCCTTGAGCACACTCAGCAGTGAAGCAGCACAGGGCTCACCATGGTGCATAGTCATTAAAAGCCAGGCAGCAAATTGGTCTCTTAAAATCTGGCTCCCTTGTGGCTCTTTCGCTGTCATTTACACGTTTTAAATGAAGATTTTGCGTGCAGTCTGTGCTGGAAATTAACTGGCAGAGAAAACGCATATTCATCTCTGGCCTGGTCTCTGTTTCAGAGGGCTGGAAGAAATAGACCTTCTGGGAGCAGGTTAACACGAGCACGAGCTGTTTCCCCTCCACCAGACAAACCCTCGGAGGGCCCGGTAGCACACAGCCCCAATTCTTTGAATGGCCTCTTGCCTTTCACAGCCACTCACTTCCCAAAATGGGGTTTTAGTGTCTGCAAGGCAGGAAATCCTTTCTTTATTTCTTTTAGTGGGTTTCTTGTCATCTCACTGCTCAAATTTGCATTGCTGTTCTGGCACGCACGGAAAACACCTCTCTGATGGCTGCAGCCTTTCAACAGTTTTTCATATGAGCAGGGCAGAGATGTGTAACCCACAGACCCAGCACAGAAAGGGTGTCTATTCATTTAAGAGGTGTAGCTACCCGGTCTCCTACCCCCTGCCCAGTCTCTCCCTGTGTTAGCAGCCTATTTCTTTACAAAAGGAACGTAAGTCTTTGAGGCTGTGGCTCTGCCAGAGGTAAACCACAGTCCATGGGAGTTACCCAAGATACCACCTGCAATCACAGCAAATAAGTGGACAGCAAGAAATGAAAGGGAGATGCTTAGAGGCTGATGACACAGTGTTTGAGAAACAGAGATCTACTCGGGAAAATACCAGTTAGCAACTGGTGCTGAGTGTCCTAGAGAGTGCTGCAGCACACTACCTAAAGACTGGGGTTGAACTACTGATGACTGCAGCTACCTGTCTGCATTACACAAAGTTTCACATAAGGCTGTCTCTCTTTCCCCCCTTTATACCAACCTAAGCACTGAAATCACAAAAACACACCCTCTAAGCTAAAAATGGAAATCTGCTGGGTGTCTACATCTCATTTCTCCACACTGGCTGGGGAGAGCTCTCTGCTCTTTTGCACTGATTTTTGATACAGATCCTGCTGTCCAGACATGAGCATCACCTGAATGACTCTATAAGTGCCTTTTCCTGCTTCCCCGCCAGCCCCTCTCCAGCTGATCAGCTCATTTAGAGGGTATGTCATAGTCACTGCAGGCTAGGGAGCTGCACTCAGATGGGTTTCATGCAGAAGCCTTAGCTGCAGATGTGCTGGAGGGTAATTTTTCTGTTCATGAGGCATTAAGGAGCCCTATCATCCCATGCCAATAGAGATGGACTAATTTAGCCACAAACCTGAGCCAACTGTGCATGTCGAGTCTGCAACACTGCTCAACAAAAAAGCTGCCTCCAGACAGAGGCCTGGCACGTGGAATCATCTCAGCACTCCTTGAGCTGAGCCCAGACTTCAGCTCTCTCAACAGCCTCAGAGGAGGTGAGCGCTGGCCTGAAACCAGTCCTCCTTCAAGTTTGCGACTCTCAAAGTTGGTCGAGTAGAAACAAATACTCACTTGCAATCAGGAGTGATTTCACTGACAGGTGACTCTTAGAACACCCTCCATACACTGCGCTTGAGTCCGTATCCCTCTTTCCTCAGGAAGGTTGGTGAAATTCCTTACAAGGACAATAACCACACACTTCTGCTGCTTCTAACAGGTCCTCCAGGGACATTAAGGACCTCAGCACAAACATCCAATGAACTGGAGCAAATAGAACTCATATATAACCTCCCAAAGCAGCTGAAACTCCTCTGGACAATGAAAAAGTTTCACATCTAGCACATGGCACTAGGTCAGTTGATTAGTTACAAGCAGGTGTGGCAAGACTCCAGCTTGGTCAGTCTCCAGGTGGCACTGGCACTCCGTCCTTCTCAGGGACATTTGTACATGGGCAAAGCACCTCATAGAGTTTGCCTGGTGCTGCTCTGCGACAGACACACAGTGCTCACAAAGGAGTGCAATACGTGGGGGTTCCTCACAGGACACAATGTGGTCTCATTGCAATAGACCATAAACCCCCCCTGTGACCCGAGGTAGGTACTGTGGGCATGAACCACTCCATGCCACAGGCCAGAAATGGATAGAGCTGGGCATGGATGAGGTTCTTGCTTCTATGAGCACAGTTCAAGCCAGCGAGGTATCTGCAACAGGTCTTCCACCTGAAAAGGGACAGATAACAGCAGCAAGGCTTTCTTCACCTTCCTTCACTTTAAACACAACCTTCCATTAAAAAAATAATGTGTCCTTCCTGTCACTAACTGGAAATTGAAGCCAACTGCCTGGAGATGGCCATGTGCTCGATCCCACCAATAATCCTCCCCTTTCCAGACCATTTACTAGCGAGAAACACTCCACCCCAGCTCTCTTTTTCTTTCTGTTCTCCTCCTTTCCCTTTCCCCCTCCCCCCCCAGGGAAACACGGGGATCTTGGTGTGCTCGAACGAGCCATTAACTAGCAGCCAACATCTCCAGCTATTGTAAATATATTAACCCAAGGCCTTTCGCTGCATTTATTAGACTCAAGAACAACATCTGGAAACAGATGTTTTCTGAGCGGAGAAGAGAGGAGGAAGAAGGGTAACAAAACAAAGGGGGGAAAATTCTTGCAAGTGGAAGTATATGGTCTGCAGACCATCCCTTTGCAAAATGCTGCTCATATGGAGCACTGCAAGGGGCTGAGGCAAGCACAGCCACATCCCTCCAAGGCAAGGCAGTGAGAGTAGAATGTCTTAGGGGGGGAACAGCAATGGGGGAATAGAAAAACTCACATCAGCTTTCAGAGTCCTTGTGACAAAAGGTCAGAACACTCACACAAATGGGATACTGGGGCAGAGAGATTTGGGGTTTTGTTTTCTTTCCTGGTCATGGACCTTCCCATGTCCTCAGCTGCTCTATATCACAGAGGCTGCCAGGCTTGTAGTGGGACAATGTCACCTCCACAACAGTTTGGCAGCAACTACCACTGGCCCCACAGAGTAGGCAAGGTCTGGGGTTCCCACAGTATCCTGTCTGCTCCAAGCAGCTGGTTCTCAAACAGCAAGCAGAGTGGAAACCTCCCATGCCAGGGACTCTGAAGGACCAAGGGGTCCTGCTCTGATGTGGATTCTTGATGTCATGACTTAAATTTAGACAATATTTAGAAAATTACACAGTGTTAACTAGGGAACAAAAAGCAAGCATGCACATGCATACTTAAAAATATAACCCATGGCATTACCGTGAAACTCCATTCTCAACTAGATAAACTTTGCCTTAGGTATAAGAGATGCCTAACCTAGAAGAGATGTCTGACACCAAAGCTTCCCTGCATTTCTTTCACGGTACATGCAGTTTTACACATACAAATACCCTTGCTTTTTATTAAAATAAAACTAAAGCCAACAAACAACTCCAAAAACTAAAACAGAAAAAAAAACCCCAAAACCCACAACAAGTATTTTGTCATCTTTAACCTCAGGTTCACAACAGGTATCTCCACCTTTGTCTCTCTGAGATGCAGTTACACATACTTTGCAAGTAAGGTCAGGAATATTGAGTATTACCTACCTAATTTGGTATTTGTTTATAGGAAGTGTTAAGTAGCCTATGGAGCAGAACAATTCCCGCCTGAGGAGCTGCTCTAACTCATTGTGGAGTTATAGAATAAAGACACATTTGGTCCTTTGGGAGAAGGGTTATGAAAATACATGGAAAAAATGTACTGTCCATGCATAGTAATATCATGGCTGTTTTCAATCAATTGGTCTCCTACAAAACAAAGGGGCTCACTGCACAATATGAACTCCTAGCACTGGTAGCAGCAAGGGAAGTAAGAAAGAAGCAAAGTTAGCAGTATCTGGTTAGGGCTTTATATTTTCATAACCCTAAAATGCCTGAGCTCATTGTTGCCTCCCTCCCATCAAAGCCAAACTCGCTTCGTGCAGCTGCAGTGGTGGGAACCTCTCCCCAGAGCTGTGTGAGAACAATCAGAGCTGAGCTGTGTCCAGGGTGGGAGCCTGGCCACCAGCAGCTCCTGCAGAGGTTGGGTCAGAGCTTCCAAGGGAGGGTGGAGCAAACACAGGTTTTGCACAGTTTGGGGCCACTCCTTCTCCCACACACCCTGCAGAGGGAAGGCTCTGCCAGAGGAGAGTGCAAGACAGCAAGTGGTGGACACACATTTAAGCTGCCCACGCTTGTCCTTTTGTTTTCAACTAACCTCTCACCTTTTGTTCAGATGACGAGGGAAATGGCTCTGAGCAAACCAGGCTCTGCACCCTTCTTCATGGAGGAACTTTCATCTCACAGCAGAAGAACTTCATGGACAAGAGGCATTTCACAGGAAGAAGTTTTACTTCTTTTCAGCAGTTATTTGGAGGTTTTTTGTTGCTGGGCTTTTTCTTCCTTGTTTGGAGCTGATTTTTAGTTTTCAGTGCCATTGGAGTCTGCAGAGATGGTCATCTCTGCTAGCTTGTTTTTTGCTGTTACCTTGGTTCTTGCAGAGCCGGGGTGGGAAAGAGAAGTTAAATTAACGAACAACATTGCTACAAATAAGACAAGAAAAACCCTCCACCCCTGCAGCACTATTCCCCAGTATCTTGCAAGCCTCAGAATTCCCACAGCAGCCTGTGGGAGATGGGTTTTGCGCAGGACAGAGATGTGCCTACACCAGGAGAGCTGCTTTGGAAGCTCTTTGTTTTGGTGAACCTGGGGAATCCCAGGTGCAGAGCATTACTACAGGCTCTCAGCACAGCTAGAGCAGTACAAAGCCTTAGCTGTAGCAAAGAGACTCAACACTCAAAATCTTCTCATCCAGGTGGAAAAATAAGGGTGAGATTTTCATGCATTAAATCATCAGGGCACAACATTCTCCATCACAAGGCTGGGGCTCTGAGGAAAAGCTCCTCTGTTCCCAACAGCAACTCCCTCGGCCCCTTGCTGAGCAGAAAACCTCCCGCTATTAAAAGCAAGCTCAGTCATTGTATGCTCAGTTAGTTACTTGTATGCGGAGGCTCTCGACTCGGTGCATTGGCACGTGTGGGACTGATAAGCCAGAGCACTGATTTGCATTTAGATTTACCATTAAACAGTTCAGTGAGAAGCTACTGCTGAATGCCTTCAGCCTTGCTGCACAGCTGGGCTATTCCATCCACCCCAAAGCCCACCCTCCTCCTGCCTCCCCCTCACCTCTGCCACGCACAGGGTTCCCATTAATCCTCCACTACCTATTTCTACACACATCACTAAGAAAACCCTATCTCTTCAGCTTTGGCAGATGCAGATCAGGCTCAGACTGCCACCAGCCTGGGACAACCAGTCAACATCTGTAGGCTGAACACCCTATAGGGTGAGCCAGAAGGATCAAAATCTTGGGTCCAGCCCAGGGCCGACCAGATGCTGCGTGCATAGGGGAGGGAGGCAGAGCTGTGTCACAGCTCTGTCTAGGAAAACCAAACCCTGCAGTGCCGGGGCAGGCGCATATCCCTGCACAAGCAGCCGGGAAACCCACAGCAGCTTTGTATGAACTTTGAAGTTAATGAACCAGAGCTGGGAGGATTGGGAAACCCAGACTAAGTGTCAACTGCACTGGGGGAAGCAAAAATAATGAAGCAAGGCTCCCCCAGAAGACTGATTGTTTTGGAATCCAGAAGTGAAGGAGAATGGATACAGCAAGCTCAGGAAATTGAAAACAACTTTACGTAAATACTTCCTCTCCTTCCAACACTTGGTCTTTTATCAAAGCTGATTCAGACCCTGACAGCAGTGCGCAGAGCTGCTCTGCTCCATCGTAATGCAAAAGACAGGCCCAGCGGATGAGAGGCTAGTGGCTAATGGAGCGGAGTCGGTTCAATTTCCCTGGAAACTACTCACAGAGGAAAGCCAGGAGACAAGGAGCACTGCTAATGTCCTTCTGGAATGCCACTGTTTCCCCTGCACAGGGCAAAGCCCTCACTCATGCCCTCTGCTTCCCACACCACAGCTCCCCAGGAGTCACCCCCGCACTCCAGTGTGAGGGAGAGGAAAGCAAAGTGAAGCAGGAAGGATGTGAGCCTGGGAGCAGATCGATGGTTTCAGAGAGCAGCATGGCTCCATGTCAGGGTTTTCCCTCCCACCACCATTGCCTTCATAGCACCTGATGTAAATCCTCACTGGCAGGGTAGTTAACCTGCTTTATTAAAAGCAGCTCTATCAGTAAACCTTCAGCCATTTACGGAGTCTCTTCCAGCTTGTTGGGTTTTTAGCTGCCACCGGGGGCTTACCTCCTTTTAGCAGCATCGCAGGGGAACTATGGAAAGATGCTTTTCTATCCCAAAGACACACATGGCAAGACCAGTTCACACAATGGCTGCAGCATTCCAGGATGTAGCATCTCCATCACGCTGGGCACCCAAGGAGCCTGTCTGAAGCCGAGTGCCAATAAACAAACTTGTTTGAAGAGAAAGGGTCCAATCCTTCTCATTTGGGACTCGTTAAGGTCAATGGAAAAAAAAGCTCTTTTTAGGTTCTTTTGCCTCTTAGGTCTCATGCCAGCTTGACGTCAGTGTAGTCACTCTAGATTTATGCCAGTCCAGAAGAAGGGAATCCATTGTGACAGGTCCCATTGAGAAGAGGGGAGAGCTGGGTCCTCTGACCACAAAACTCACTATCCACATGGCTAAGCAAAGCACTCCTTTTTTACCTCAGGCATCTGAAATCGCATCTTGATGCATTGTAACATTCTTCCTCTTTCTTCTCCGGAGGTCAGTACTGTCCACTTCGTGTGCATGCTTCGTACCTGCTTCAAGTTTGAGAGGCCTGTTGCTGATTACAAACAGCAGGAAGTAAAGCATATATAATTACTAGATCAATATTAAGTAGTAAACAGACCCTTGCAATAGCCCTTGAAGGACATCAGCCTGAAATGGTGGTTCACTTCCTTCAGGCTCAAAATACATTTGTCTTTAATTTGGCTGTATGCTGCTACCAGTAAGTGATTAAAATAAACTACTCTGCTTTAAGAGGGGTCAGCAGGGAGACAGCATGGAACCCTTTGTTTGTGGAGACTGCTGCCCACCACACACTTTGCTAATCCTGGAATCATTCAGGTTGGAAAAGATCTCCAAGATTATGAAGTCTAACCTTTGTCTAATCACCTCTTTGTTGACAAAACCGTAACACTAAATGACACATTCAGTCATTCCTTGAAAACCTCCAGGAATGGTGACTCCACCACTCCTTGGGCAGCCCGTTCCAATGCTTGGAAACCCTTTAGGTGAAGAAATTATTTCTGAACTGGCCATCCTGCCTGTGTCTGTGGATGTTGCAATGGGTCAGGGCAAAGCCACCACAACCCATGTTTATCCACAGAGGTTTGCCCTCCCTGAGGGCTCTGCTACGTGTTGGTGAGGAAGGAGCTGCCTCCCACTGGTGCCCCAGCAGTGGGGAACACTGCTTGGCTCTGCACACAACTGTCCCTGCATATTTGGAGCACGGGGGTTTAGCGCAGAGGCTGAAATATCACGCCTATCAGTAGGGCCCCGTGGACAGAAAATAGCAGAGGATCTGGTGGCAGCTTCCTTTCAAGACGTACAGGAATAGCAGCACACATCTCTGCCGGATCATGTGGACTGAATTCCTCAGCCGAACTCCTTTGGCTTTGAATTCTACGAAACAGTTTTTCCCTCCTTGGCTTGTTTGTTGTTTCAGGACCACTAAATTACCAAGAATGGTTTACATTATATAACCACCCTGTCCTTATTGCATTTTGAGGAGGAGACTCTGACAAACAGCCAGATCCAATTTGTACTTTAAATTGGCTTCTAGGCCAGACAGTCATGCCTTCCAGATGGAAAATCCAGTTGCACTCACCAGCAGATATCCCAGTGCATTCAGGTCCCAATCACCTTTGTGCAAAGCATGCTCTGGCATGCAATTTGATTTTTTACACCCTATGAGAGGCTAATGGTCGCTTCAGTCCCTGGTGAGGCAGCATCACTTTTTGTCACCTGTACCAGTTCAGCTGTCAGCTCTGCCCTGCTGTCCTGTTGTTTTTCCTAGAAGCCTATCCAACAGCTGCAGCAGCTTTATAACTGCCAGATTTGGAATTGGTCTTCCTGGGAAAGTCCTTTCAGGTTGTCTTTTCCAAGGGTGACTCTCTCTGCTAGGCTTGGTCAACCTATTTAACACTACCCCAAATCAAAAACAATTTAAAGAAAGCAAATGCCATGCTGCTTTTGGATTTGGATTCTCTAGTCTCCTGCCAGGACAGAATCAAGGATACATTCAAGGCTGGTTTAGGTTACAGCCAGAGTATGACCAGTGGAACGCTATGCATGGGACGCTAACATTGCTGACAGCCACAGGGTGTTAAAATGCTGCCATTGACAGCAAAAAGCCTGAGCAGTCACTTGCTTTGTTAGGCACTAGTGAGGCAAGGTGGCAAGTGCCCTGAGGGAGCCCCCAAATGTGGCTGGGAGCAGGTCTCCAAGTTGCGCTGTTCCACATGTCCAACTTGGGGAGCTGGTGGGAATAGCAGCTCAGACTGACACAGAAACTGTATCTCACAGGCCGGCGCAATGCCAGGGGCTGACCACTTGCAGGGAATCAGCACTGGAAGATGCCCATCATCTGCAGCAGAGACAGATATAATCTGCATAAGAGAGTGGCCTCAGATAGTCTGTGGCTTGTGTCACAGTCCCTGTGACATTTTTTGTCCTATAAGCCTTTCTGTTGCAAGGCATGTATAATTCTAGGGCTCTGTGGCCTGATGGATCGACAACTTGGTGTTTTTCCCACCTCTGCCACTCTATTGCTTGGTGGCCTTTGGTGATCAATGAATGCTTTTCATTCTTGGAGCTTTCCTCCTCAGAGAAACCAGGCTACTTTAAGAAAGAATAAACCAGGTGCTTTAAGATAAACTGCTGACAAGGATTAAAGAAAGAAAGAGGTGAATAAACAGTCAGTCACAAGGAGTGACAAGGCAAAGTTATCAAACCCTTACTTTGAAAGTCCTGAATCTCATGGTACCCGTGAAGGCATCCTCCCCCGGGTCTGGAAAGGCTCCTGTCAACCAGGACATCACTTAAAAGCCTGTTTATGTTCAGCTCACACCTCCAAGACACATGTGCCATCCAGGGAAAGGCAGTGAGTGGTGCTGAGGGTGACCTGAGAAGGCCTTAGGGACACCAGTGAGCAAACCTCCCTCACTCTTAATGCTTTGAAGCTGATAGAAGAGCAATCATGCCATTGCAATGACTCTGTGCCCTTCCCAAGTTCCTCCATGTTTTCAGGGGCTGTGTCAGTCTAGCAGCATGCATGGGACTGAAGTTAGCTCTTTGGGAAAAGGTTAAGAACAAGCTTTCTTGGGGGCATCATCTCTGGGCAGCCAGAGCTTCCAAAGAAGGTCAGAAGATTGTCAGTCATGCTGTGGATGGGCAAGATCACTCCTGAAAAGCTTTAGTGAAGCCCACGCTGCAGCTGAGTGGGTGGACTCAGCCCTGATGGGCCTTGTAACAAGCGCTGCATTACACAAGAACATGACCACAGTGGCTGGCCTGGAAAGAGAGGCTCAGCCAGGCACGTTTCTTGTGTGGGAGAGCCAAGATGTTGAGCAATACTCAGCAGAGACAGGCAGATCTGCTGCCAGGTCTCCAGTACACAACCTAACAGCACCCATGCATCTCCCAAGTCTCCATTTCCCAATACCTCTTGTAGGGTTACACATTTAGCAAAGAAGTGTAAACCACCATCAAATCTGAGTGGTTGCACTTCACAGCCACTTCAGCTCAGGCCCAAACAATTACACGGAGTCCACACTAGCAAAGAGCAAGCCGGTATATTACTTGAAAGGAATAGTTTGTTTTGGTTTCACTTCCCTGCCCACACCTCTCCGAAACTGCCCTCTGTTTGTCTGGGATATTTGCAGGTATGCAGTGTTTTCCTGGCTGACTTCACAAGGGACACTGTGCTCTGCCTTTGACTCCTGTGCTGCTGTGGTCAAGTCCTCAGATTCCTCTGTAAAGTAAATCAAATAATGTATGCAAAAGCAGATGTGAAAAAAATAACATATGCAGAAGAACTGACATGTTAAACTATAAGCAGTAACTGCAGGTGTGCAAGAGAGCTCCAGGGCTGATGCTCATTGCTCCACTGGATTTAAAAAAAGAAAACGTCTGGAAGACCAGGCAGCTACAGGGTAGGATCCAAATCAAATTCAGGCAGTTTTCCCCAAAAACTGGCATTTTGGAAAGTATGGAGACTACAGTGCCAAACACTCTGAGGTTGTAAACAGCTCCCACCAGGCCCTGTCCCCTTTGATGCTTCCCTTGCATGGGACTGGGAGGCCCAGCAGCAGAGACTAGTGAGAACTGATTTCTGAAAACAGGGAAAACAAGTTTCCTGAGGGAAAAGAAAACTCAGGCTTGTTTCACTTTGAAGGTTTGTTTGTTTGATGCCTTTGGAAAAATGAAGGAAAGCAAGTGATGGCTTTGATGAAAAGCCCAAATGCAGAAAGACATAATGAAAAATTAAATATGTTTTTTGACAAAAGCATATTGCCTGGCCACACTGCTGTGTCTATGTCAGATGTAGCTCAGAATCAATGAGAGTCCTCACAACCATTGCTGGCATGAGCCACTAAAAATCCCCCACTGGCCTGGAGCTCACACCCCACTATTTATATAAATTGTGTGCAGTTCGTAGGAATGGTATGGTACCAACAGCAGGCATATTTATCAATCTCTTAATGCCAAGCTGTTGCCTGCCACACGCCAGGGTCACCAGCTCCCTCTTCTTGCTCTGCCTCCATCTAGACAGAGCCCAGGTTGCAGGTTCCTCCACTCCCACCCTACCGTGCCGTGCCAAGAAGCACCTGTTGGGGATCAAAGCCTCCTTCTATCAGGAAATCCATTTCCGAAGTACTCTCATCTGGCAGATTTCTTAGGGCTTCCAAAGAACCCTGCAAGGGTTGTTGTGGGGAGTGGTGTTGGAAAGTGCATAGAACCACAGAACGAATCCTAGAATGATTTGGACTGGAAGGGGCCTTAAAGATCATCTCATTCCAGCCCCCTCCCATGAACAGGGACACCTTGCACTAGATCAGGTTCCTTCAAGCCCTGTCCAGCTTGGCTTTGAACACGTCCAGGGATGGGGAAGCCACAGATTCTCTGGAACCTGTGCTAGTGCCTCACCTCCCTCTAAGAATTTCTTCCTAATCTAAGTCTCTCCTCTTTCAATTTGAAGCCACTAAGTAGTTAAATATTGTTTCAGGTGAAAAAACAGAGCTGTGCTAACAGCAAATCAGTCCATCAAGCTGCCTCATGCTCCCAGCCTCATGAGGACAAAACCACAATGAATGATCCAAAGAAGTAGTCTTCAATATCCACTTTTAGCCCTAAGCCAACTAATCTGCACAGTCATAAACTATATGCAATCCTACAATATACCGGAGGGAGGGATACCTTTCTTGGCAGAGCTGTGTCTCAGTTTACATCACAATTGCAATAAAATCATGCTATCTTCATTTAACTTTGCACAAATCTATCAAATCTATCCTATAGTCAAAACCTGTTTTCTCACAAAGTACACATTCTCAGTTGCAAGTGCCAAAGCAACTTTTCTTCCTCCTTTCTTAGACAAAACATCTTCTTGCCCCAGAAAATGAACACATTATGGCATTTCTTACATGATAAGAGAAACCTGTGTTGTCATCAGAGCATCTAGTACTCTGAAACTAAAAACGCACCCAAATACTTCCCTTGAAGTGAGAAAACTGAACTAAAGAGCCTTGTGTGGACCCAGCAGTGGGGTCTGCAGGGCTTGAGCTGACCTCACAGGGTCTGTCACTTGAACCCACAGCCATACAGATGAAACTCATGTTTCTGGGCTCGTTTTCCACCTTTTCCTCACATAAATGACATGACCCAAATGCAGATTGTGTTGGCTTGGAGGTGCCCAGCAGTTCACACAGTCACTCACACTCCTTGCCTCAGCAGGACAAGGAGAAAATCGGGGAGCACGTACCTGCCCTGCCATGGTGTCTCCACCGGTGGCAGCGGAGGACCCCACCTCCTCCTCAACCCTCCTGGTGCTCACCGGGCTGTTCATCACTTTTTTTCTCCCTCATTCCTCTCTATCTTCCAGCATTTCCCCTCTTCCTTACATCAATTTTCCCCAGGCGTCACACCAGCAGGTCTGAGGGGCTGGGCTGAGCCACCAGAACCGGCTGGAACTGGCTGTACCTGAGGCAGTTCCTGCCTCCCCTCACAGACACCCCCCTCAGCCCCACTGCCATCCCCGGGCAGTTCCTGCCTCCCCTCACAGACACCCCTCAGCCCCACTGCCATCCCCGGGCAGTTCCTGCCTCCCCTCAGAGACCCCTCAGCCCTACTGCCATCCCCAGGCAGTTCCTGCCTCCCCTCAGAGACCCCTCAGCCCCACTCCCATCCCCGGGCAGAGGGCATCTGCTCAACATTGGTGGTCTGGATACCTGGGATAACGTGGTGCCTGTGCTCAAGGAGCAGCCTGTTCTTCACAGGGACTACTGAGGGCTATAGCGCTTCAGCCACCATCTCTGGGAGTCTCACCCTGCGCGCACATGCACCCCCATGCTCAACACACCCCTCTCCCCACCTCAGCCCAAGTTTCCCAAAATGACAGTAATTACATTATGAACACTGCCCTGCCTTCCCCCCCCCATGTGTTTTCACTTCAGCTAAACACCAAAAATGTTTCCTGGCAGCTGTCTTCAATTGAGGGCAGGGAGGGAAGTGAGCTGGTGGAGAGGAGACCTGTGGAAGGGACATGCTCTTTGAGCCTCTTCAGAAGGAAAGAAAAGGGGAAAGGGGGAAGGAAAGGTGTCGTGGCTCAGTTTGTGATGGGAGGAATGCTAAGGACTGCTATGGGGAAGGCAGGCAGTTAATATCAGCCCCATTACCTCAGGTTCTGATGGCAAAGCCTGTGCACCCAGTGTACCCTGCACATGACAGCTCCTGCTGCAGCTGCACCAATGGGAGTCCCCGTGGGTCAGAGGATCTTTGTAAGAGGTATGGAAACTTTTCAGAAACCTGTCTGGAATAGCAACCCACTGACAAATCCCTCCAACTGCAAGCAATTGTACAATGGTAAGATGGTTTGCTGTCTTAGGGGTGAGGAGGTGCTTTCACATACTACTTCTCAAGCCTTGGAAACCTGAAGTGCCCCTGAAATGCCTTTTCCCAACTAGCACTCTCCTGTATGAGGTGTGTAGAACCTGCTGGGAGCAAGAGATAGAAGGTCATGCTGTCTTGACTTTATTCACAGGAGGCAGGCATTGCCAGTGGAAGATCAGGACAAGAAAAATCAGGGACTACAAGGTGGAGGATCAGGATCCAAACCTGCTGCATGTTGAGGAGCACTGGGAGCTGGACAAAACCTTGACAGCTCCTCTTTGGGAACGAGGGCTCATGCCATCACATTCCTGTGCAGAACTGTCCTGCACTATGAGAGCAATATGGTGAATATTATTGCCTGTAAGCAGGCAATTTCACCTCCCCTCTATTTTCCCCATGCACACATAGATCTTATTTTCCTCTCTTTCCGTCTGCGGGACACAAGGTTCTCTTCAATATTACAACACTTCCAGCAGATCCACTTGTGCTTTTTTTCATAACCTTGCTGAGACATATTAAAAATAAATAAATAAACAACTCGGCACAAAGCTGTTTTCCATGGCATAACTTCCTGGCTTCCCTTCTCCTTTCTATAATTCCAGCTTTCTGGGACCTTGTACCAAAACCTGACATTTATTTACACTTGAAACACACTCCTGCTGTGTCCCAGCCTCTGTGTTGAAGTAGCCATTTCCAGGGGAAAAGTCCAGTAATTAACAACCATCAGAACGCTGGTTAATCACTCTGCATGAGTTACATTTGCACTTGCATTTTCAGACAGCCGCATCCCTCTTCTATTGATCCCCTCATCCATAAAAGCCAGGTCCCACCCAGCCCTTTCCAGGCCACTCCAGCATTTTTCTGCACCACAGGCTTGGAGGGCAAATGTCCTATGCAGGTTTCATTATGCCATAAAAACCAAAATATCTCAACTGGGCACCTATTTCACTTCAATATCCTGCAGAAACCCCCAAATACACTAAAATGTGCATCACAGTTAAAAAAACAGGCAGACACAGCCAGCCATGTTCAACACTCAGAGCTCTACCTGCATGGGAACATCCAGAAAATCCTAATTTTACAATGTCCTCTTTACCTTTCATCTTACACTAGGCCCCCGGTTCCACGATGGGAGAAGCTGAGCCCCACCTTGCCACACAAGCTCTTCTCCTTAGTCCTTACAACAGCATGCAAGCAGGAAGGTTACTCTTGCTGCCACACTTCCTGGTGGTCCCAATTAATCCCATGGAGTCAGAATACAGCACGTAATTGGGGGCTGACCCGCACAGTCGGCAACTGGAAGCCCCAGACACACTGTATTTATCTGTAAATCAGAGTGAAGTTAAGCAGCTCCCTGGCCCTGACAGCATTGGTGTGTCTCCCAGAATGTTTTACAAATTGCTTCTATGACATGCTCAGTGTCTTTCCACATTGGACAACATGTTTACTGAAGGGTTTCTTCTGAAAAAAATGCCAAGGACAGCCTGTTGGGATCAGAATAAATTCAAGAGGATATGCTGTCCTTTTTTATTTTTTACCCATCAATAGCTATTGTGCTGTTTGAAGAACTTAGAAGAGTTTTGTTACTGGAAAGCTTTTCAACACTTTGATTTCTAATTTTTTATCCTTCTTTCTCTGCAAAATGCCACTTGCAATTCCCACCCTTTTATTTTTCCTGGGTGATTATGCTAAAACTTCTGCTCAAAGGCTTTTGGCCAAATTTTGCCCTCAGATATGCACAACTGCCAGTGAAATTAGTGGCTTGTTTGCATGCGAGTTGGAGGAAGGAATTTGGCTTCATTGGCAACATTTTCTGAGCGGTCACAGAGCACATGCACACCAATTTTTTTGGGCCCCTGCTTCAGACACCACGGCCAAGAGGCAGCTAAATTCCCAGCCCACCTCAGGTTGCATGCCAAAATCTTCGCACTGGTGAGTGGTGCAGGAAGCATACTCAGGCCTCGGCACTGGAGGGGCTGTGACATATCCCCATGGAATGCCAGCATGGGAGCCAGATGCTGGTTTTGCTCTCCAGGACCTCCCCATGCCTTTTTGGTCACAACCCAGCTCAGCTGCAGGTAGGGTCAGCATGGACAAAAGTTGGTGTTACGCATTAATAACATGCATTATCCTCACACTGAGGATCTCCCTGAGGTTCTTGGTGGGCTCGTGAGTGATTCACCTCATGTAGGAGCAGCTCCCTTGCTCTCCCGCTGGTTACAGAGAGAGATGAGTATCTCCATGTGCTGCCTAGAGTTATTTCACCAGACATCCACAGGCTCAGATGTCACATCCCATCAGCTACCCCCCACAAAGGCAGAGTGGAAGGAGGTTTGCTTTCATCCTTCCTGGCATCTGGAAATGTAACAGCTACTCTTTGATCATTTGCTCCCATTCAGGCTGGTACCTTCAATGTGTGGAGGCAGCAAAAAGGACCTCAAGGGTGGGTCTTCCAGTTGACCCTGGCAGGAAGAACAGGTCACAGAAAGGCTGTTTTCAGGACTGTGGCAGACTCTGGTAACAGCTCAACTGACTTCATGCCCAAAAGTCAGACACGGCGAAGCTCAGACCTTTCCCACAGACATATGTGCATTTAAATGTGAGGACATGCACACATATAAATACATACAGGCAAACATAAAATTAACATCCCTCAGCCCTTATTGATTTTAGTGAAAAGGAATTAGCATGCGAGCTAGCCTTGTGCTGGGATCCTGGCATGACCAAGTCGTTTTGTGGAAGCTTGGCTCCTTTCCTATGGCTATGCCTGCCTGGTGGTCTTCATGGACAAATCTGCCACTTCATGGAAATCAGGACAGAGGAAGCAGTGCTGTAAGCGGCTGGTCCCCTTGTTATTTCAGTTAGTGGCAATGAATGGTAATGAATTCCAAGATGGGTGGAGAGTGGAAAAATTAACCAGCCCAGCTTTAATCCCTTTTGTTTGTTCAGCTAACAGCATAATCTCCAAATGTCCACAGACAGTTCTTCAGAAAAAGGAGGATAAAGAGCAAAGCATGTAACATGCACAATACATTTCCAGTCAACGGCCTTCCTGGTACTTGTGTCTAGCTGTGTTCCAAACCACTCCATACTGAGATGGTGTTTTTTCCCCTATGTATCTCTGATCCAGGGCCCAGCGAACCTACTTTTCAAACTTGATTTTTCCCTCTCTTAGGTTTTGGGAACCGCCCTAAGACACACTGAAATTTGCTGTTTGTAGAGATCTCTCAAGTTAGTTGTCGAACAGAAGATACATAAGGCATTTCCAGTCTACAGAAATGAATCCTGCTTTTTGTCGACAGGATTTCTTAACACCTCTGGACCAGCACCTTCTTCCAGAAATACCCAAACAACTCAATCATTAAGGCTGCTAAATCTTCCAGTCATTCAGTTGACTTTCTTGGCCCTCATCCTGCAGTTCATGTTCTGCAACAGTCCCACTGACCTCGTGGAGCTGATCATTGAACAAACGCTCCTTGCCGTCAACAAGAGCATCAGAAGGTGACTTTGTAGGAACACACAGGATTTACAGACTTATTGGGATAGTGCAAGACTTTCAGACCTTCTGCCCAGACAGTGCTCACAAATAGATTGCAACAGCTTCACTTTGATTTTTGACCTGGAAATATTTCTATTCTTCAGAAGTCTCTCTACCTTAGTAAATGTGAGGGGTTTTTTTTTTTCACTGAACTTGTCCTCTGGCATCCAAGTAGTCCCAGTGGAGCTGAACCAAAAAAAACCTCAATAAACTGCTCAACTAAAAGAACAAAAATAATTGCCCCCAAAGGAAGAACCTCTCCAGTGTCATGGCTGCACAACACAGTGATAAAACTGAGCAAAATTCGTCTTGGTCTCTGTTGACTCCTGAGACCTGGATGGATTTTGTTGCCACCACTTTGAACTGGAGGACACAAAAGACCTCATTTATTCTTACTTCTTCGTTCCCTGCCATAAAAGCCAGGAAATGCAGTAATATGGCATTTCCAGTGCCATTTCATTCACTTTGTGCCTGAATTATTTTTATTTCCCAAGGCAAATGGAGAAGCGTGAGACAAGCATCCGTCCTTAATTCCAAATTTCCTGCCATTGCCCATTTTAAACCATAGATTTAGCGTTGTTAGGACAACATTTTCTTCTATATGTGTCTTACTATTGATGTTAACCACTTACTGTTTATTTCCTACAGCAGCTGGGAACATGGAAACATGTACTGAAAGGACTGAGTCACCTCCCTGTTGTCTCATGTTAGCCTTGCACGGCTCAGTAAGGTCATTCTTGACTCCAAATTCAGGAGCCCCTCATTGTGGCTGAGCCCAGACCTTCAAAGAGAAGAAACAAGTAGCAAGGAGCCCTGCCAAAACAGGGAAGGCCAAACAAACAGCGAACAGGGACAGACAGTGGACCTTAAATCCCACCAAATGCAAAGCAAATAGCACTGAAGGAAAGGGGTCTCCTGCTACTCTGTCTGGTTGTCGGAACAGCCAGGATTGCAGCTCTTTGTGGAGGACAAGAGCTGGCAAGGATGGGGGAGAGCCTTTATTTCCTCCTCAGTTTACACCACCAGCTGGAGGCGAGCCCCCAGCAGCAGCCCCTGCCACCAGCCTGAGGACCCCTCCATGGACCCAGCTTGGGTTAATGACATCCATCTTCCCTGGGAGCTAGGGATTTGTTGTGGAAACCCTGCCAAAAAAGCCTAACTTTGGCTTCTCTTCCCAAACATTTGTGGAAAGGCTGCAAAGCATCTGCTAGGGCCCAAAGCTGAAGATAAGCCAAAGGCAAGCAGGGATAGATGTCCTGTTAGGATTATAGTTTCTCCCAGAGATGTGGTGCAGCATCAGACCCTAGGTCTCCTGGGTAGGGATAGGTAGAAGATCCTCTCCTTCCTTCCCTACTTTTTTTTCCAAAATCTTCCTCCAGGAACAAAAAAGGGAAAGGCTAAATCTAGGGGGCCCATAGGTGAAAGGGTGAGAGCTCAAGGGTTCCTTGCTGCCCACACCACTTTTGCACATCTCCCTTGGTAAGGAGAGATAAGCAGGGTGCACAGAAAGTATAATTACCTTCCTATTTTTTTAGGGAAAAAAAGGAAAACAAAGATGGAGGATATGAGACTGCCAGCAGGAAACCAGGTCTTGGCAAAGTGAGGTGTAATGAACAGAAAACACGAGTCCATAGGGCTCTCCACAGGGGATGGTCACAACTGTAATGGAGCCATCAAAAAAATATTGTTTTCCTTACAGTAACACCTCAAGCTCAATTTACTACAAAGAAGAGAGAGCTGTAAAAGAGTTGGAAGTCTCTTCATCCACTGCTACTTCCCAGGGACTGCATGAGGCCAGTTCAATTTGCACCTTTTATCACCCCCGCCTGCGTTTCACTTGTTTGCAGGAACCCTCACCCCTAGGCAATAAAACCAAAATTACTGCAGAAAGCAGAATGTGGAAACTACTTGCTTGGAATCCAGAGGGGCTTCACTGAGGCGAAAGCTGCCAAAAACACTGTTGGATGCCTCTGCCCCAAGTACCCAGGAGCCCTGATCCCAGTAGCACCCTTCACACAGCACTGGAGCAGCGCAAGCTGAGCTCCCCCATTTCCACGAGTGCCTTCCTATCCATACATTTCCTTCTACCTCCGCTTGAAAGCCCCAGCCCAACAGGAACTTGGAGGCTGACCCCACCAACACAGGAAGCTTACCAGCTCTACTTGGTTTTTCAGCTTGCAAACTTTTCCCCAGCTTGCCTGCTTGCTCTTGTCATGGAAGTATAGACCAACCCTCCAAATTACAGCCTGTTTTAGGGCCCAGCTGCTAACCACGAGAGCAGCAAGCTCCTCTCAAAACTTTTTCCATCATTTGTCTTCTCCATTTCTGGGAATTAGGGTCCACACAGCTCCCTGCCTCTCTCCCAGTGCAGCACTGCTGAGGATATGAATTGCCTCCAGGAGCTGGTACAGTCATCAGCCAGGACACATAGCACCTGCATGGAAAGGCAGCAACAGGGGAAATAAAGCTTTTTCCCAGGGGGGTTTATCAGGGTGGATTTTTAGGTGCCTAACTGTGTTAAGGATCCACAAGCAGCCAGAAGCAATCCCCAGCTTGCTTCAGGATGCCAAAGGCATTTTTGCCCATTACCTGCATGGTTCTGTAAAGGCAAGAAATTAGAAATACAAGCAGCCCTGCTTCTGTGGGCTGATAATTGCTGTGAGCTGATAAACAGCAGCTCTTCAGGCTGCTGTGACCTGCCAAGCACCCCTTCCCTGACCCAGAACTCCTCTCCCACTCAGCTTTGCTTTCAGGAGAAATTAGGCTGAGTTTCAAGCAAACCTGGGCTGAGCTTCAAGTGAGCCTGAGCCAACTCCTAATTTATGCTGTCAGCGTATTGTTTGGGGTCAAAACCATAAGACACATGGAGGCTTTGCCTCATTTCTGCTCCAACCTGCGAGCATATCTGTGACATCCTGGCTGCAGCTCTCGGCCAGCAGTGGTCTGGATCACAGGACTCAGCTGGGAGCTAAAGGCAGCAGGTCTCAGAGGCCAGGCTGGAGCAGAGGGTTAATGCACAGGGGCCGAAGTCCAGCCCAGGCAGTTATTTCAGGGTCATGCTCCAGAGTGATGAATTTTCAAAAAACCCCAAACCTCACTGCAGGGAAAGATGCTGTTCCTCTTAATTAGGCAGAGCTGCACCTTAACGAGTAACCCTTTGCCTGCAAGGGTGCTGCACGTAAGGTGAAGTCAGAAATAGGCTTCTGAAAGCTGTAGAGGCAGTGCAGCTGGGTGTTACCCCCAGTTAGCAGGGTGCAGGGTGCAGCGCTTGGAAGGTAAAGATCAAGCAGGAAAATGCTTTTTTATTTAAGGGTAGCCCAGCGACTAGTTGCATTTTACAGGCACTGGGGTATCAGAGAGGTTATCATATATGTTTGTTACACTGCAGGCATAAGACACTGATGATATTTAGCTTTGCCCCTTTTTCTCTCCTCCCACTCCCTTTTGAAACATGAAAAGTAACTCTGCTCCTGGTCACTTTTTGTGGGGTGGGACAGAGGAGATTTGCACTGCACAAGGGCCATAAAAGCCACTGACTCATTTCCACAGCAAGGGGAGGGCTGCACATCCTGAGCCCCTCTGCTCGCCACACTCTGACTGAGACTACTTGCACCACATCACTGATGCCAAAAAGGCAGTTCATAATCCAGGAAAAGGTCTCTCACCTCATAGCAGATCTGCCAGGTGAACTGAAGAGAAAAAGTGTGACTTTCTCCTCTTGAAACCTCTATTCCAATCCTATAAAATTCACAGAGAAAGATTTGGCACCATAAAAACCCAAACCACCTTAAATTAACAAAAGGAATGGTAAATTAAACCAGTATCAGGGCACTAAGGTGGGACACCCCCACTCTCATACATTTTAGCAACAGCACAGTTGGAAAAATTGGTCAAGCTTCACCAAGAACATCAGTTCCGTGCAAAAATTTCCATATGCTGGTGGCATATTGGTGTGACATACAAAGTACATTCAAGCCGCCTCTTCACGGCATCAGCACAAGAGGCAAACCGTTGTCTGCACTGGCAAACAAGGGGTCTGTGACTGCTTTCACAGCAAACACTGGCCTGAAAGTGGCTACCAAGATGGTGTCATGGAGGTTGCCATCTCAGTGGAGGAGGACAGAGGAGAACAGCTCTTCTCCTCTGAGAATTTTGCTCATTTCTATGAGAAAGTTTAGTCTTGCTGGGAGGTTGCATTTATATTGTGGCTGAAGGACTGCTCCAAACTGGAGACCAGTAAGTTAAACAATCTCCCCAGCTTGTCTTTGTGCTGCAAACATGTTCCACAGTGCTTCAGTAGTTTGGGCAACAGTGGGGCCGTGGGTCATGTATTATTTCTGTCCATCTGGAACAAGCATTAACCACAAATAAGCAAATTTGCTTGTTCTTTACTGCAAAGAAAGAAGAGCCTTGCCAGAGCAATGCTCATTTCCACCGATGACAGATGTTTTGGGCATGCTTGGGTACCGACGGCTGCATGTAAACCAAGAGTCACCCTCCTCCACCCTGAGGAACCACCAAGTTTTATGGGCTGAAATTCAGAAAAATGAGAAAGAGAGGGAAGGGAAGGGAAAAAATATTTTTTAAAATTGACTTTTTAATATGATTCATGTTTACTTTTTCCCCAGATTTTTGACCTGGTGTCCCTGTGGAGTGAAGCTTACCCAGTGGGTCTCTGCTCCTCCTTGCCCTGCCAGTTTTTGCAACCCTGGGCAGCTTGCAGGCGAGGTAGAATGAGCTGGCCAGGAAGGCTGCCTAGCTGAGGATGGAGGCACAGGCACAAAAGCAGGGCCCTCCCATGGGCCATCTGAACTGGTGCTTGGGGAAAAAAAAATCCCCAAATCAGGGGATTGCAAACTTCAAGTGCCAGCCCCACATTCCCTGTATCCATACATGCTTTCTCCCCCATCTTCTCATACATGTACAGGCGTCTGCTCTCTCATTTCCAACCTCCCACATGGGCCAGGGGGACAAAATGAAATCAATAAATAACCACTGTTAGCTCCTGCATTTTCAAAATGGCACTCAGGGATTTGAGCACGTGCAACTTTCATTAACCTCATTTAGAGTCAAAAACATAACACCTTGGCCACCACTCTGCAAACACCAAGACCCTTGGCCACTGCTCTGCAAACGCCAAGACTTTGCTGCAAGCCACTGGTGCTAGCAACCCCTCGCTGTTTCTTTGCCCAGACCAAGGCTGAGATTTGGGGGATTTTTTTTTTTATTGCTTGCTTGGTTTTTTGGGTTTTTTGTTTGGGTTTTTTTTCCAAAGACGAACAGTTGCTGTCCTGAATTTCTCATTCCCCCATTATTGTTTCTGAGTGCTGACATTATTCAGAGGGGATCTGAGATTGAAGACCATCACATCCCCACATGTCAAGGTTTCAGCAGCAGGCTGACAAAGTGCTTTGTGCTTTACTGCTAAAACTTAGGTCTGCTTGGAAGGGACACCCAGACAGTCTTGTTTCTTGCAGAAGGTGCCCCAAAATTGTGTGAGCCAGGAGCTCCTGGCTCAGTGCAGGGGAGGGTTTAGGTACATCCTCTGCTTCCTCTTCCAAGGCTTGTACATATACAAATGTTTATTCCAGGATGGGGGCAGAAATCAGCAAGAAAATAAAATTGACAGGAGGTTGAGGCTTCAGAGCCTCCAAAATACTGCACCATTGCTGCTGCTCTCGCAGAAGCTGGGAACACGTACAGACACATTAACCTCATAGTGCAGCTTTTGGAGAGCACACCTCCTCTCCCCATTCCACAAATCCAGAGGATTTCCACAAAGAGCCATAACACAGCAGAGCACTGACAGCAAGCACTGCCACCCAGAGCAGGAGAGCAGGGAGCTGTATCCCACCCAGCTTTGGCAATCAGGAAAACACTGCTGCATCCCAGCAGTACAGGCATTTGTCATTCCTTTTATAAACAACCCTTTCTTACACCAGGTAAAAACCAAGGGCTCACTTGCTGCAGGTGTTACTGCAGCCTGAAAGCAGAGGATTTCTGATTTCTGTATTTTTCCAGCCTTGATAGGCAATGGATGCAATCAGCAAATTAAAGCAATCACAGAGTTCTTTGTATTTACTCTGAGTGGCACTGAGCAGCTCTCCAAACCACAACTCCAATAGCACATTGCTGTACACTTATACCCTGATCAGCCCAGACTTGGATTGTGTATTTTTAGAGAAGCTTTAGAAGATATGGCAACTGCCTTACTCTTTAGGAAGTCCTTTTCAAGAATACTAATTTCTAATCAGGTCTGGGTGCAGAAGAAAGGATCCTTCCAGAGGAAAGGGCCTTCAAAAAGTCTTCCAAAATGTTCAGCAGCAAGTTTGGGAGGAAGGTGAATTGTTCATAGAATCCTCAAATGATATGGGTTGGAAGGTACCTTAAAGATCATTGTGTTCCAAACCCCTGCCACAGGCAGGGACACCTTCTACTAGACCACATTGCTCCACCTGGTCTTGAGCACTTCCAGGAATGTGGCATCCACAGCTTCTCTCAGAAACTTGCAGAAGTGCCTCACAGTAAAGAACTTCTTTCTAATATCTAACCTAAATCTACTTTCCTTCAGCTCAGAACTATTCCCCCTTGTCCAGAGAATTGCTACAAGGTTTTCCTTTGTACTCATTTTCTCTTCTTATCTCCTAGAAAGCAGACAAGAAAAACAGAGAAAATATTAATTTCTCTAAAATGACAAAACAAACCCAAACATTTTTGTAAGAAAAATAGCAAAGAAAGAAACATGTACATGTAAATTTCATGTAACTGAAAACCCTACTTCAGGTAAAGATACTTCCATAAGTTCATTCCCATGGAAGAAAAAAAAAAAAAGCCAAACATAGAACATTTGTAACACTTTTGTCAGAATGTTTTTAAACAAATGCCTTTTGTTTAAAAGAAATTCAGCTGCATCTCGAGCAGTTTAGCACATGTAAAGAAAGTGTGCAGGCTGTTGGCAAAGTTATTTCTCTGTCAGAGCAGTTGCAAGGATTTCTTATTAAAGAGAGTAGCTATGGGCTCTTTTCCTCTCCCTTAGCGTCACCAGTGTGGATGATGAATCCATGAGCTGGGTCAGTGGAAAAATCTTCATTATGCTATGCATTAGCTAAAAAAAAATATGCAAAGACTGGTTTTGCTCAATGAATGACTTGTCTTCTGATACACTTACGCAAAGCTTTCAGGTCATGTCGGGAGATCAGTGAACAAACCCCCAAAAGCTGTATTTGTACACATGGATGCACTTTCATACACCTGGTGATAAAAGAACAAGCCCATCTACACAGAACAGAGCCACTGGCACAGGAAGATACACGCTGTTGTACACAGCTGTGGAGCAGTGGAGTTTATCAAACCCCATTTACTACGTCCTCAGACATCTGGCTTAGCCTCTCTGGTATCTGATACAAGTTGTACTCACACAGTGTTCCCCTCGATTGTGCTTTTATTTTAACCTTTTTATAAGGTCACTCATTTTTTCCAAACCCTGAGAGAAGTGAAAAGCCTTGGGGTTTTCTCCCTCCCTGCCCTTAGCTCAGGCTGAAGCCAGCCAGCGGGGAAGACACATCAGATGCCCGTGCACAGAAGTGCTGCTGTCGTAGCTCACTTCATTTCTGCAAGAAGCTGACCAAACCCATCACCAGACACAACTGTGTGTAAATACCGAGTCCCTGCTCAATTCTGCACCTACATCCAGAGGCAGAGGGATATGAGTCACAGTAGAAAACACTACCTGGGGTGCAGGAGCACACACCTCTCTCACCATCAGCCTTCTCCTCGTATAGCACGGGATCTGCCACCCTAAAAATAGGCAGCCGTCCGACAGCTGATCCCCACACAAAGGGCCCTCCATATCCCAGGAATTCCACATGGCTGACAGGCAGGGGAGCAGCCCTGCTTTGCGCCCCGAATACCGCTGTCAGCCTGTCTGTCCCTGCCTAGCACTGCAGCATCCCCACAGCTGAGCTCGCTGCAAGCCCCAGCAGCCCCACACGCCCCCACAGATGCCTCTCCCC
Source organism: Corvus brachyrhynchos (assembly GCF_000691975.1). Lineage (NCBI taxonomy): Eukaryota > Metazoa > Chordata > Aves > Passeriformes > Corvidae > Corvus > Corvus brachyrhynchos. The sequence continues at coordinate 805,571 of NW_008246060.1, forward strand.
ATGCCCTGCTGCCGAAAAAGCCAGCATGGATTTACACCAGCACATAAAAACCTGCGCTTTTCTTATTCTCACAGGCCAGGCTGATTTTCCATAGAAGAGGTCTTTCCACTCCTTTTCCTTCCTCAGCTAAAACTGTTCTTTTCACCAAGTCATTGTAGTCCTTATGATGGTGCTTTACAGCATCCATGCAAACTACTCAGGGCAGGGCATGCTCATCATAGGAGCCAAAGCCTGCCGAGTCCAACAGCAAGTTAGGAGACAAACCCAGACCCCAAACGGCACAAAGCTGCCTGAAAGGCATCAAAGTGGTGCCACGGGCAATGTTATGAAAAGGTACGGTAGTTTTGAAAATAGCCAGCAAGCTTGGAAAGGACTTGCTGCCTGCTAGGTGCACCACTCTTAGTACTTGAAATATCCTTGTACTGCTAGTGCTGCTATGGCAAAACATTGCAACACCTCGTCATAGTCTTAGCATTGTTAGGTTGGTGGTTTTGTTCCTACTCTGAGAGCAGGTAGGAAATGGAACATCTGGAGACCTGAGGGGGAAGCACAGCCCAGCCAGAGAGGGAAACAGGGGAGGAAAAGCCTAGGTGAAGCTGTCCAGAATGACCAGTGGTCAGGAGGACAAGCCAGGACCACACAAAGAGCCCAGGCACTCTGCAAGAGCAGTGGATAAGGCTGGATAAGCCTCAACTTGGGGCAGCACATGGCAGGTATCACCATAAATTACAAGGGATAGAGCTGAGACTAGCAGGGCACCTTTTTAGGACAGCAACAGCCTTGTGTAGGAGCTGTCTGAGCAGTCAAGGCAGGAGCCAGCGGCTCCCCAAGCTCCAGGCTCTGGCTGGGGGGTCCATCTAAGTGCCACCTGCTATGGCCAGTCAGCACCGCAGAGCAAGCCCACCGCAGATGGACAGAGGTCCATAACAGGCTGATAAATGCCTTATCTTGTCATTACGTTATCCACATGCACTTAAATCCCAGAGCAGATTTCACTGGCTCCCCAGCTGCATTTCCCCACTTGCGCCTGCCAGGCTGGGCAGCAGAAAGGTGCGGGAGCTGCTCTGACACCAAATCTCTTTGTTGTCTATTTATACCCTGCCCTCTGGAAGCAGCTCACTAGCGGCTGTCACTTGGTGTCTTATCTCCTCTGCTTTGCAAACCGTCTCTTGGCAGCCCATGGCACCCCTGCCACCGCCTGGGAGGCTGCTCCCTTCCAACTCACTGAATTTTTGTTAAAAAGGAAAAAAAACCCGGAAAACATCACAAGGCACTGTTTGGTTAAAAGGCAAAAATCCAGGGCTTTATTCTTCTTTGTCAAAGGCATAAGGGTTTGCCAATGATCCCAAGATCCAAGCCCTTGCCTTCATTTCATTCTTGCATGCAGAAGTTGATGCCTCCTGCTGCAGAAGTGGATACCTAAGGCAGGGCACTGAATAAAATTAATCGCAATGAACTCCAGCAGTCCCTGCTTGCATAGCCTTAGATCTCAGAACCCTTTTAAAAGAATTTCAGTATCATTATTCTCGTTTTATAAAAGGCAAAACAGAGTCACAACAGAATCAAATGACTGCACATATGCACTCAAAAGCCATGATCCCAAAGCCTTTGAGCTTGTAAGAGCACCAGGTCAGCAGTGACTGACCCATGGTTTCACATAGCACCCACCTCCCTTCATGTCCCTCGCTGTCACCGTTTGAGGCCTATTCTGTTCACATCTACAGGGACTTCCAAAGAAGCCAAACCACGTTCAGCAACCATGACACAGTATTTGACTCAGCCCAGATAAATTTCCCATTAACCATCTCACCAGCAGTGGCTGATGACACAATCTCCCTCACACAGGAGGCCCACAGCGGCACTGGAGCCCAGCACCACATGGGGATGAGTCCCAGGGAAGGACCATGGTGCACCCTGCTGGGAACCAGCCCCCAGCCCTCTCGTTAATCCCCTTTTTCCCCAGTTCAGGCAGCAGACAGGCATCCAGGCACCAGGACTGACAGGGGATTTTATGAATAGCCCATGTCTCTGCACCCCAGGGAGCCTCCAGCTGTCTCTTGACCTGCTTGCAAAGCCACAAGGCCAGAAAGTGTCAGCTGGGGCTGGGGGAGCCCTCCCTCCCCAGGTCTTGTTGCACAGTCAACCGGTGGGGAGAGAGGAGGATGAGGAGGGCAGCCCCATAGGAAGCAACAGGGCTGTTGGTACCTGCTTGTCACAGAAGAGCAAAACAGCCAAAACAGGGAGTGAGTAGGAGCAAAGCAAAATTCGGGGCTGTGGCCCAGGTGAAAGGAAGGCAATGGGGTGCCAGAGATGAATGATCCCACCACAGCAGCAGGAACATGCACAGGAAGAGTGATTATCCCCCAGGAAGAGAGAATCATTACATCATGATCAGGGTTGGCAGAGACCTTAAATATCATCTGGTTCCACTCCCCAGCCACAGGCAGGGACACCTTCCACTAGACCAGTTCACAGCCCTGTCCAGCCTGACCTTGAACACTTCTGGGATGGGGCATTCTCGGTTTGTCTGAGCAACGTGTGCCAGCGCCTCACCACTCCCACAGGGAAGAATTTCTTCCTCATATCTAATCTAAATCTCTCCTTTCTTGGTTTAAATATGTTCCTCCTTGTTCTACCACTATTTGCTCATGCAAAAAGTCATTCTCCTTCTTTTTGTAAGCCCCCTTTAAGTACTGAAAGGCAGCACTGAACACCACTGGGGACAGGCTTGCCCATCAACCCAGGATCCCCCGCTGTCACAACAGTCACTATTGCAGCTCCCTCTTCCTTTCACCCAGCCTGGTCTTCTCTCCCCACTATTCATTCATCCGGCCTCCCAGCTGCCTATCCTCAGAAACAGGCTGGAAATGCGGTCCCAGCTCCGAAAAGCTGCTGCCATCTCCTGGAAAGAGCCTTCTTCCCTGGAGAGTGGCGACAGCGTTCTGGGACCGCCAGGACGCATGCCAGAGTCAACCTGCAGCCACCGGCACCTGCTGCTCCAGGGATGGCCTGATCCTCCCGCACAATGTCACACCTCAGCCTGATGACCGAGCGTGATGTCAGAGAACAGGATTACAGGCTTGTACCTCAGAGAGAACAGGTGCAGTCCGTGGGGACAAGGGCTGGGGCCACCCTTGATGTCAGCACAGGCTTCAGGAACACGCTCCTTCCAGTAACCTTTAACCAGTACAACCAAGACTGAAGGCACAAGGACTTCCTTCTCCCCCTCCCAAGTGCAAAATCAGAGCTTTTGAGGAAAGGAAACAGTGCAAGATGATTCCCCCCCCCCACCAGGAACCCCATCACTGCCAGAAGGCTGAGGGGGAAATCATTGTGCTGCCTGGGTCTTCTTTCCTCTGCAGCACCCTGTAGGCTATGCATAGCTGCCCAAAATATAACCTGCCACTTCCACAGCTCCACACAGAGATAACTGGCAGTCCCAGAAGCCTCTCTCTGGTACTGATAAGCATTTTCATAAACACATCTGGCAAACAGTGCTGGGATGGCCTTTTTTTTCCCCTTAAAATAAAAAAAATCTAAGCCTTGTCTTCCTGATGCTGCTAGACTGAGGAGCTCAAATTGCCTTTCCTGAAGAGTGGCGCCTGCCAAGGCACAGCTGATGGCCCCACAAGCAGGCTGCTTGTGCCCAGGAGCCCTGAGCTGGCCCGAGTGAACGTCAGTGCTGTATTTTTATCCTTTTATTACACTTTAAACCACTGGGGAGAAACAGGTGCAGAGCTGTCTGTGAAAGAGTGGCCAGCAACTACCCCCCCCTCAAGCCGTGAGCTGTTATATACACCAGCACAGATACACGCATGAGGGAGGACAGAGCTGGACCTTTTAAATCCCTACTGAGTGCCAAAGTAATGGATGAAATTAGCCCAGGAGGAGGACACACACCAACTCACAGTAAAGATCTGATGGATAGATCAAACACAATTAATCTGACAAGGACACCCTGCTTCAGCCCATGCAGTGGTTCAGAGGGGTCACAGTCAGCTGGAGATACCCCCAAGTGCCTAAGGGAATCTTTTCTGGCTTCTTCAGCAAATAAATCACTGCTGCCCTTCCACTGCCACTCCAGGAGTGCAGTCTTAGGGGGACCTGCTCTCTCAAAGATGCCCAGAACAGGATGGAAAGGCCATTCATGGTGTACGTAGGGCTTGGGCTGTACCTCTTACCATGTTTCTCAGCCAGCAGTCCTGTGGAGGGTTGCTGGGGTGAATATGTCATTCCTCTGCAGAGAGGTAGGGATGTCTCCTTCAGGATAAAACTCTTCTGGACACAGACCAGGCTCTGCCCATTTGAGATCCTCTGAAAGCTACCCATCTTCTACCTTAGAAGGAGGTTGGTTGGCACATTTCCTCGAGGAATCTCCAAGGAAATACCCTTTTACAAACCAGAGTGGAGCCACAGCATCCTCCAGGGAACCAGAACAGAAGCGTGGCCCAGGATGGGTAGGTTATCGCACTCACCCCAGGCAGGATGTCACCATCTAACCTGAACTAAACCTGACCCAGACCTTCCCAAGGCAAAATTAAGGGACAACTGGAAGATACCAGTAGCTTTTTAGCCTGAAGTCAGCTGGAACAAGAGTCAAGTGTCCTCACTGAGCAAATCAGCCGTGCCACAATTTGAGTTGTATCTGGGGACACGTCCCAGCCCTTTCCAGCCAAAAGCACATTGAGAGGGAGCACCAGGTAATGTCTTCAGGTTCACAGCTGGCTGGCCAACACTCACCTTTCCTTAACACAGGTGAAGGGTGGTATTAGGATTAGCAATGTAATAGCCCAGTGCCTCGAGCCTGCCTGGCCTGGGGCAGTAGCAAGCTGGGCAGCAAAATTCAGTAGAAGCACATGGATTCAACTTGCCTGGTTTTCACCGGAACGACATAGGAAGCCTTGGACTAATTGATCCAGCATTAATACTTCACTGCTAGAAATAAAAGCTGAGTTTAGCTTTGAAACTCAGCTTTAATGGATAGAGACATTACCTAGTGCTGCACCATACTGTATTACCCCAGAGCAGGATAAATCCAGGTGCCACTGTGACAACTACTATACTGAAAATGAGCCCTTTTCCTTCCCTTTCTTCCCAAGCAGGGGAGGAGCAGGGGAGATCAATGTCACAGTCCCCTGCAGAGCCAAGCACCTCATAAATCTCCCCTCTGGAAAGCAGGGCAGCCCCACTCTGCTCCCAGGGAAGAAAGCGGGTATTGTTCAGCCCAGGCCTAGGTGCGCCACAGGGAATGTCTGTGCCGAAGCCCAAGCGTGTGTGCTGTGGGCCAGGCTGCTGCAACAGCCAGGGCTGACAAAGGACTGCAGGTTTCCTCCCCGCCAGGCTCCAGAGAATTGTGCTTCCGATTCTTGCATCACACAAGAATAACGATGCACTTTGTAATGTATGAAATGGAAATACTAAGATCAAGTTCACCTCCACCATTCCCCTCCTGCACATGTGATGGGGGTATCTCTTGCTGGACAAAGCTGGGGGGTTTCATTTCCCCCAGCACCATCCCCAGCAAGACAGAGCAAAGCTTTCATAGCCCACTTACCAGCATCCTTCTCCTGGACTTCAAGGCAAAACTCAGGGCACCTTTCCACCCCAACGGCCTGGGTTTGCGGATCTATATAACATCTGGCTCAGCAAGGGGAGACCCCAGTCCTCTGTGTCACTGCCATGGGGAAAATGCTTCCTCTCCCTCCACACACCTCCCCTGGGAAACCAAAGGTCGGGGGAGCCAGAGGGAAATTTATGGGCTTCCCCTCCTAAAAGATTTCTCCAGATGGCTCTCCAGTGGTGGATTTTTTTTCCAGGTGAAGGGAGAGAGGAGGAAGGAAGGAGAGGTGGGGAGATGGGTAAGGACAAGACCACAGGTCACGCTTTTCTTCTCACAGCAAGCACATCGGGCAGAAGGACCAGCAAGCAGCCAGGCTGCTATTCCCTCTCAAGCTGTGGTGGCAGCAGATGTCAGGCTCAACAGTGTGCACAAAGCCAGCCTAGGCTCTGCACTCTCAGCTCATACTAGACCAACAGCAGAAATCCCCATGACAGCAGCCAGCAGCTGGACTTGCCCCCTGGAAAAGTTCCTTGTGCACACAGCAATATTTTGGTGATTTGAAGCAATAGCCCACACTGGGAATAAGTGGTGTTTGAGTTTCACAGAGGCACTGCACTGTGCAACACTCTACCTCTATTTCAGCCAGACCTGCAAGCACCAGCTTCACCAAACCCCTTGGGCAGCAGGGCAGGGGTGACATTATTTCAGTGCCCCTGCTCTTCATACCCATCACCTGCAGGCAGCCAGCACAGCAGGACTGCAAGCATCATCCAGCCTCCCTGGGTTGCCTGTCAGGAAGAGGAAATGCCAGGCATTTTCCAGCTGCTTGTACCTGTGCCAAGTCTAAGTGCCACCCCTAAAAATACCCACGGGAAGGGGAGACATGTAACCGGCCGCTCACCCACTGCAGCCACACGGATATTTTCAAATGAGGCAGCAAGACGAAGTAGCTGAGCAAGACCCAGCCTGGACTTTTGCTCCTCCCCACACGGGTCAGACGGTGACAGCCCAGCATTACCCGCCACAAGGCAGCAGCAGAGCCACGGTAACACATTCAAACTGGCAGGAGTCAACATCCCAGAAGCTGTTCTCGGCATCCACGGGGCACCCCAGGGACTTTGACCTGTGCTTCTAATTAAATTAAGCTCCTGAAATGCTCCTGTCTGACCAGTGGCCAGCCCTGCATTGCTTTAGCCCAAAAAATGTTGATCTCTCTGGCAAAAGACCCCAGGCACCTTGCTGGCTTCCCCAAAAACCACAGCCTCCACTCCTCAGTAGAGATGGGGCAGTGGCATCCACACAGAGCAAAGCTGCTTTGTTTGCATCAACATCCAGCCACAAAAAGCATTTCTCAGCCCCAGACAAGTGCACCCAGTAGACCACAGCCTGGCTGGAGCAGCTCTCCTGATTTTTATTTTTTTTTAACTGGATAGTGCTTTATTTCCAGTTCTGACTTATTCTGAATAAATCAAGATGAAACCATGCAACTCACTAAGAGTTACCTTCTTGTTTTCAGCTGCTTTCCTGCCCCTAACAGGAAGAGATGCTTGGGACCATTCAGGGAGGCATTAGACACCCCACAGCCCTGGAGGGGCACATGGAAGGGCTAAGCTGGGTGTCATCTCCCTGCAGCCTGAGCCACTCCTCTGGGAGAGTTGCACCTCTCAAAAACTGGCACAATCCAGGGCTATCGCATTGCTGGCACTGGGCAGGGAGAGCTCAGCAGTGCCTCTTGCCTCCCCTCCAAAACAGATCCCTGCAGCTGGAGGTACCCACATAATTCTCCCTGACATTGCTCTAAAATGAGGGGGAGCTTTGCCATTTGCTGTTGAAGCAGTGCCACCCTCTCACCCCGGCTCCTCAAAGATCACGGTGCAATCCTTCAAGAGCACCCACACACAGCAAGATGGACGAAACACCTTGGGAGCACCCAGGGGCAAGAAAGGCAACAGCTTCAGCTCAGCAGCCTTTTTGAGGGGGTCATCTGGAAAGGCAGCAGAGCCCACCTCTGCCTGCACCCAGGATATAGAATAGGCAAAACTTTCCTGCCCAATTAATATAGATAATTTAAGGGTTTTAACTTGCAGAGCTGAAATGTCAGGCTGGCTAGGCAGGACTCCGCAGTGCTTATTTAGAGCAAAATAATGTACTTTTTTCTATGCAATGCACTCCTGTCACCTCTTTGAAGCCACCTCAAGCCTTGCTTGAATGTCTGAACTCAGCAGGCCCACCTGATGCCTGTGAGCATCCCAGGACAAAAGGCTTCTGTGAGGATGAAGCGGGTGTCCAGGGGTGGGAGTGTAGAGGCCACCAGGGGCACATGTGCAGCTGCCCAAGATCCAAAGGGATGCACCAGCATGATGGGGAAAATTGATGATGATGAGGGAAGTCCATCAGGCTGCGTGCTGGCCCCACAGATTGATGGCCTCTGCAACGAGCCACACATAATGGCCAAGTTCAGGCTGCAGCAGCCAGGAGCTGAAAGGCAACAGCCATAAATAAGCTGGGAAAAAGAGGGAAGACAGAAAGCTGGCAGGGATAAATAAATACCCATGCTGCAGCAGGGCTGGGGGTAGGCATGGGAAGAAGGGCTGCAGCACCAGAATCGGATGCAGCCCACACTGGGATGGAGATGCTGCCACAGAAATGGCTGGTTTGGAGTGAGATCTCCCCATTCAATAACACTGAGTTGTTTCCTCCCCAAACCATCTTTTCACTCAAAACCACAGCCAGCTGCCAAGTGTGGGGAGGGAGGGTGTCACATGTCCTCCCCCCAAAATATAGTGCAGGGGGACAAAAGTAACCAAAGGGGCTTGGGACAAGGGATTTTAGGGTTATAATCCCACTATTACCAAAGCTCCAACTCACTCTAAGGCTTCCAAGACCTTGGCATCTCAGCAAGTTTCTCCCTGACTGACCTGGCCAGCTGGGCTTTCCTCATCACCTTCCTCAGCCGACAGTATCAACCTCAGACTGTTTCCCCTTTCAGTTATTGCCCAACAATGAATAGGGGAGATGGGGGTAGCGGAGGGATCGGAGATGGAGTTTTCCCTCATTGTCCCCCATCTGCTTCATTCAGGACAGCTACTCTTCTCTGGCGTAAATAAGCCCTTTGCATTTTGTTGTGGTCTTTTCTCTCTTTCGCTCATCTCCGCCGTTTTGTCAGGAAAAACCTTGCCCAAAGAGCCACTGTGATTTACTGCTGCGTTAACAAATGTCAGAGCTCAGGAGCCTTGTAGGAACCGCTCGCTGGCAGCCTGCCTGGACAAACATACTAAAAGTCAACCCTGGCGTGGATACTTGAGGAATTAGTGTCCATACAAAGATGCATTAAATACAGGGAGAAAGATGGGGGATTTTTACAACAGAGGCTTGAAAGCTTCCTCTGGGCTATTTAACATATGGTGCTTCTTCCCTGCACCTGCCCCTCACTAGAGCAGCTCCTGGATTCCAGTCCTTGTCACTGGACCCAAATGCCACTCGAGTTACCGTTCCCAGTGGGTGCTGCGGGTCTGGCAGGGGCTGATCCACCTGCAGGGTGGGGGTTTGCACATCCATGTGTTAACAGGTAATTTTGCCCCAACCCTCTTAACCAGATGAGCTTTGCTGATAGTGGACACATCATAGAGCCCTGCTCAGCCAGGCAAAGTTCCCCACTTGCTAACAAAAATATTTTTTTTTATAATTCAACACATAGAGAGAAAAATTTTTTTAAATCCATAAATCAAACATTTTGCTCATGAAATCCTTACATCCAGCTCAGCCATAGGGGAGCACAGACCCAGGGTACAGGCAGGGAGAACCATCAGGAAAACAGAGACACAGTGGCAAAAATAACAATGTTTAAAAGCTGTCAGCATTTCCTCAGTGGCTGCCAGGAGCTCCTTAGCCCTGCCTGTGTTTGGCTGGACCCTTGTTGCCTTCAGCCCAGGCCAATCATGCATCCCACACAACCCCACCACTCTGTTATTGTCATTTGCTCAAATCCCAGGTGCTGCATTAGAGAGGACTATTTTGCGTGTGCGTTGTCTGTATGTTTTAAAAGTTAATTCCTCCTCTACCACCTTCTGCTCAACAGATTTTTCCAGCATCACTGTAGAAAGCAGCCCTGTGCCAGGAGAGATACACTCAGCCTTGCAAAGCATGGCCAGGCAATGTTCCTTGGCTGATGCCAAATTTCCAAAAAACCAAAAACAGAATATAGAAAAATATCACATCCTAAAATTAAAAAATGAAGTAAAATAAATACCCCATGGGGCTCTCAATTGCACAAAACATTTTTCCCAAGCAAGTCCATTCCCATATATGCACTGTCTGGGCAGTGCATGTATGGGAATGAATTTGCTTGGGAAGCAGAGGTGGATGGGGAAGGCTCTGGAAAGGCAGTCGTAAGAACCAATGTGCTGTAAATCTCCCGCATTAAGTGGGATATCATAACCCGTGGTAATTTGGCAACTTAGGAATCATCATGTTTACCCAGCTGACGTGATGTTACCTTAGCTTACCTCTACGTTCTGCCTCCAAAGCAGAACTCCTCACCCATCAGGCAAGACCCACAGGAGCATGCAAATAACCATCCCAGGAGTCCTGTCCCTGCTGGGGTTCATCTTTGGGGGCCTCACAGAGCTGTCTGCCCCTATGCTGTGCCCCTATCACCATTCCCTGGTTAATCCTACACCCAACCCCTCGGCACTGTTGGATCCAGTGCAGGATTAGTGCACACAGACTTTCCCATCTGCAAAGCTTAGTCCAAAGCCACCCTTGCTCTGCAGAGCATTCACTGGCTGAGCCTGCTGTGATCTGTAGGGCAAGGACTCAGGGCAAAAAGCCTATTTATTTGTCCTGCCAGGCCGACAAAGCTCAGCTCGGGCATGAGCCGAGCCCTGAAGCACAGGGAAAGCTCTGGCTGCACTTCCCGCCGCAGGAAGCCCCGGCACCTCTGCGGGGCCATTGGCTCTTCCCCCAGCCACTGGCAACCCAGGTGCCAGCCACATCCGGCACATCCCAGCATCACCAAAGCCACCTCTCCAGCCAGCGCGGGCTGCGGCACCTCTGACAAAGCCCAGTCTGTTCCTCGCCTTTCCACCGGTGCCGCGTATATCACCAGGCTGCCCCTCGGCTATTCCATGGGACACGGCTCCGCGATGAATGGGTCCCTGTTCCACCCTTGCTATGGGACAAGCGGGAAGGTTTCAGCCTCCGCAGCACTTCCTAACTCGGGATTTTATTAGCCCCCGGCCTCTCCGATTCCGAGAAGCTCTAAAAAGAGACTTTGATTTCCATGGTCTGTTTTTTCATTGGGAGTTAAAATATCTTTCATCATCACGCACAGCAGAGCAGAGTTATAGAAGAGGGGAGGGGAGGGAAATTAAAGTAATTGGGAGAAATTACTGGTATGCACAAGGCCTCTCCAGAGTCATCCCTGCCATGGGAAAGGAGCTTCCATCCCATCTCACTGTGGCAGGAGGAGCTCTGACTGTCCAATAAGCATTTCTCAGCTCATTTGAAGGACACAGAGAAGCTCCTCTGCACAGACCCAAGGCAGAGGTGTGGTAGGGAGCCCTTAGCAGAGGCTTGGGGCTTCCTGCCATGGGCTGCTTGCTCCCAAAATCCAGCTTTTCAGAGCTTTTACAAGCCCCCAGACTCTCACAGAGGAGGAGCACGGCCATTTAGTCCAGGTGAAAAAAGTTTTTCAGCTGAAAAGTAAGAAAAAGAAACTTAGGAATGCTGACTGGAGTTAATATTGTCATTAAAACCATATAAACAGTAATAAGTGTTGAGAAAGGGCTCTTTAACTTCTATTTTGATACAAATATTAAACCAAAAGTATGTTGCTGTGCCTTAGTGGTTGGAGTACACCCATCAGGTTGTTCTGACAGAGGTCGTGCAGTTTGGCTCTGGAGAGATAAGCCCCATGGCCAAGGTTTTTTATTGAAACGGAATTCTTTAAAAATCTTGTAGGTATATATAAAGATATAAAAAGAACTGGGAAAACAATCTGGCTTCTAGGAATATGAAAATGCTGGGCCAGTCCATACCTGGCTGATGCCCTTCCAAGGTGTCCTACAGGGCAGAGGTGTCTTGGAGGAGCACAGGGTTCCGAGGCTGAAAGCAGGGCTTTAATCCAAAATGCTCTGTAGCAAAAATGCAGCTCCCCAGCCCCGCTTCTGCCAACTCTGTTTCCACGGGTTAGATTATCCTGGGAGGGGTTACACCAACAGTAATCAAGAAGCCACAGGGTTCCCCCATCTGTGTTTTACAGGGCTGACCTTGCCGGGGTGAAAAGTACAGGGGGAGCAGTGGGAAAGGCAGTGCAGCCCCTTCCCCTCCCAGCTGCTTGGATTTTTAATTCACTTTCTGCAAATCCCCACTTCTGCACCAAAGCCAATTCATTGCTGTGGCCTTACCAGGGCCAGCACTGCAGATGTGACAGTGGGAGATGGGATGGAGAAGAGCAGAGAACAGGAGCAGTGCCAGTGGCAGAGGGGACAGACATGCTGCCTTCCCACAGGAATCCCCACGCCAAAGGCAGGCGTGGGGGAATGAGAGGTGGCAAGCATTGTCAGGGCACAAACTCAGGCCACAGAAACCAAAGCTGGCCAGCGCTATAAGAAACGCATGTTTTCCCCCCTCAGACACCTCCCCAACGTTTCTCCATGCACCATTAGCAGATCTTATTTCTGCCTGGGCCAGCCTGCTTGGGAATAGTGCAAATGCAAAAATTGAGCAGTTTGATGAAATAGTAAATTACTGACAAATAAGTAGATGAAGAAATATGTGGGGAGCTGCAAACGATCTCAGCCACTCCAGCAACGAGTCTGGACAGGACAGCCATAGCCATGCCATGGCACAGACCTTCAGGCCGGGAAATGGTCTAAATCAGGCTTCTTCCCTGCAGTATCCTGGGCTGCTTCCTGAGATATTGTTGTTGTTCTTCACCCTCTTGATGTATTGTCCTGCAGCATATTTGGGGGCTCCCAGTGTGTGCCAAGAAGCCTCTGGCTGTGACGCATCAGCCTGTTTTAGGCAGCCAGCAGCTGCTCCTTCCTGCAGGAGCCAGGAAGCCAGGGTTCCCCAGGGTTCCCCCACCCTCTGGTCCAGGGAACCTGATGCATTCATTTTTAACACCATCAAGGGCTGTGGAAAATGGCAATTTGAGGGAACGAGGACTATGAGCAGCATCTCTGTGGCCCTGTGAATTGTCTGGAGCTGTCTGAAAAGCAGGGCCCATTGCGCTGCTCCAAAATGTAAGCCATCCCCTGAGTTTTCCTGGATTTGGTCAAATAAAGATAGGGAAGGAAAAAAAAATAAAAACAAGCCACACCTTTCCTCAACGTGGTTCCCAGACAATAAAAATGTCTTGGAGCAGGAGCCCTGGCTTCACAGCTTGGCCAGTGACGCAACTGTGCTGTGAGCCAAGGCAGCGGGGAGCTCACCTACATTGCTTGGCTTTGCTTTTCCATAAGGTGGATTTTGAGGATCCCAGTTCCCAGGCAGCATTGGCAGAAGTCATTTGAGTAAGGAAATTAATGGTCTTCCCTTCCTAATGCTCCCACGGACCCCTTCTCCTCCTCCCTGTCCATCACCTGCTTGGAGCACTGGTGAACCCCTGCAAAATCCCATAGCTCTCTTGGGGACCATACACCCGGGGCACATTTTTCCAAGTGTCTCTCCAAATATATATGTCAGCTGCAGAGAGGGGAGGAGAGCAAGAAAAAAAGCATTTTGTGAGTATCCGTCTGTTTGCAGATCATTAATTCTCCCTGGGGAGTCCCAGAGCTCTTTCATCTGCTTTTTGCTAAGTTCAGGTCACAGAGGTTTTTGGGTGCATGTGTGGTTCAGGGAAAGGCAAAGGCACTTTGGGCTTTAACAGATCACTGAGGAAGAATTTGGGCAGGCAACAGGAAAGCTCTTTCCCCGGCTGGGAGGCATCCAGTCAGGACAGAAACAATCCTGGCTGCTGGAGGCTTTTACAAAAGTAAGAATAGATGTTTACTCGCAGGAAAGCGAGGAACGGAAAAAGTTATCAACACCATTGTTTGCCACAAATAATTTCACCTTCTCTAGTCATACGGTGCATTCAAAAAAAGCCCTGCTGTTTCTTATTTAACATCTCATACCGGGGGCAATTACGTAGCCCTTACGTAGCTGGGCTCACCCCGGCCAGCCCTGAGGGCTCAGCTCGAGCCCACCCCACGGCAGAGCCCGATTCCCATCACCTCTACATTGCTTTCTTGCTCCCCAGCGCCTGGTGGCCAAGACGACCTGACCTGAGATCCGGTTTTATGACGAGCTGCCCCTCTGCGGCTGCATTTAGGGAGCTGACAGCTCTGTAATTGCCTTTTATGAAACACCCTTGCACAACCCCGAGTGCAAGGAACTTCTCAGTGCTCAGCTAAGAAACCGTCTCTAACACATGCTGGCTGCAGCATCGTTTGCCTGGAGTCCCTTCCCCAGACTGCAGTGGGTTTTGGGGTTCATGAGCGAGCTTAGGCAATGTCAGAGCCGCAGGGGACCAAAAACCTCCCAAAAATACTGCTCTTCAGGCAGAAGTTGTGGTCTGTCCTTCTCTGAGGCCTCCCCGGCATGTTCCTCCTGGGGAAAGGTCCTTCCCGGTCTGAACCACAGCTCCCTGCTTTTCCATCAGGACCTTGTGGAGGGCTCCTTCCTCTCCTGCCATGACCTCCCCCGTCCCCTCGCAGCCCGATGGCTCCCTGAAAAAGGCAGCGTGCCCAAAGCCCGTGTCCGGCCAAGGCCAAGGGCGCGGGATCCCAGCACCACCTCCTGGTAAGGCACAGCCATGCACGGCCCGCAAATCCCCCAGCAAGCCTGGGGACCACCTGGAGAGATAACCCGGAGCTGCGCAGACCCCAGTCTTCCGCGTGTCTGGCCAAGCATGGGCATCTTCCCCTTTGCCTAGCACCACGTCCGGCCCCGGGTGGCTGCGGGCGCAGGACCGCCGGTTGCATCCCCCGGTGAGCGGCAGCTGCCTGCTGTGGGGTGAATAGCGGCGCGGCTCGCCCGAGAGGGGACCGAATTTAATTTGAGATGAATGGGCACCTCCCTGCAGCCCGTGACATTTTCATTGCGGGCTAACAAGGGTTGAAAAATCCAATTAGGTGACAAAGACGATCCCTAATCGGCCGTGCAGCCCGGCGTGGGGCAGCCAGGACAGCACAGCATCCCACAGGCGAGCGGGGACAGACCATGGGAAAACAACAAAACACTCCAAAAGATCCCTCTTGCGATAGTGCAGAGCCCATAGTGCAGGATGGCAAGTGCACTCAAAAAATGCATTTATAGCGTTGCTATTTGCACCCCCAGGGTCCCAGCTGTAAGCCTCCCAGGTCACTGAGATAAAGTGCCCCAAAGTGAGCTCGGCAAGGCAGGGACATCTCTCAGCTAGAGATTCCAAGGGCAGGGGTAAGTAACCTGCAGCCAGAAGCATGCTGCTCCTCAAAGAAAATATTAATAAAATTTGGCAGATTCCTCCCATGGCACCCACCTGCCACCAAATGTTGAACAAAACCAAGTTCCAGGAGCAGGCAAGGATGAACCACACCTGGGTTTATTACCGCGGCAGCTTTTTCAAACCACAAAAGGTTTTGGATAGCCTGGATTGCAGTTTTTTCCATCAACAGGTGCCTTTTGACAGTTTGAATGCATGCAGCCAGCAGTACCATTTATCTGCAAGCTCTGGTGCCTCAAGTGGGGAGGATTGATGGTGGGACCCCCACACATGCAAAGCCCCCTCCTGCCAAAATGTGGGGGCATTGGGGCATCACAGGATGCAGCAAGGGCATAGCAGAGCACTGGGAAAGGCAAGGGGGCACGCGCATAAATAACAGCTGGGGTTTGGAGGAAGGGTGATAAATGGGAATGCCGCAATCCCTCGGGAATTATTAACGGTGGGGGAGGCTGAAACCTTGGCTTTGCCCCAGGAGTCGGGCTGTGTGGAGAAAGCCGATGGGTGGGAGCGGGCAGGGGGAACAGATGGCTGGGGGAGGCCTGGGGGTCCAGCCGGGAGCGGGGGCTCTCCACCAGCACAGTGCGAGGAGCTGTGGTGAGGTACAGCAGCTGCATCTACCCCAGGACACAACTGGGCTGCACTGGGGGAAGGACTCCTGTGCCCTCTCCTCCCTGGAGCCCCTCAGGTGGCTCCAGCCACAGCTCCAGGTGGCCACCGCTGAGTATTGACCCAGTGCTATCTCAGCTCCCACCTTATCAGGGCAAGAGCCAGCTCTGGGCACCAGCACCTGCCCCATTAATCTTCCCCCTGTCCCGCAGGCGTGAGGTCTTGGTGCCTGAAACAACCTGCCCAGGGGGGAGCAGCCGGGCTTGGGCCCTGGTGCCCAGCACCTGGGGATGATGGATTGGTACCTGGGAGATGACAGGGAGAGAGTTTCTCTTTTCCTCTTCAGCTCATGCTATTGTCCTTGCCCTAGAGAGGGGATCACCCTTTATACCAAGGCATATTGGTGGCAACTTTTTCCACTGAAATGTGTGTACTGAAGACTGGGGATGTGGTGCCTTGTGGAAGAGAGAAAATGAGCTCCACTTGTGAACACAGGGTGGGAAGGAGGGGAGAGATAATTCCCCTGCAGTTTCGATCTGAAATAACAAGCTGAAGCTGGGCGAGCAGCCCACATTTCACCCACAGCCTTTAGGCTTAAGGTGAAGATGTGCCAGAGCTGCACAAAGTCCAGGCAAAATCACATCTGAGGCCCCAGAAAAATGAGGTAAAGCCTCACAGCTCTGGCTGAAATGAAAACAAAAGGCAGTGATTCTTCATGGCTGCAGCTGCAGAACCACTGGCTTCAAGGGTTAAATGCACTCAGAAATATCAGTGGGGACCATTAAGCACAAAACTTCTGTGTGTCCCTCAGGGAGAGAAGCCCCATGCTTTGACCAGGCAGAATCCCCAGCGATGATGGGGGGGCTGAGGTCTCATCCCCAGCATTCTGCTCTCGCCTGTGCCCCAGGAAACACTGCTATGGGGGTGTATGGAGCTTAGAGGAGCCAGAAATTTCCTAGTGGGAAAACTCATACTCCTGCTTGTCCCCACATGGGTTTTCTAAGGACATTCCAGGTGCAAGTATAACCAGGAAGGCAGGGTGACCCAAGGAAAGGCAACACTGAGCTTTTGCCATAAAACCCACCAAAGGACACTGTGTGTCCAGCAATGGAGAAAGATGCTGGGGGTGTTACCACACACCTCCTCACTGCCTCCTCTGGGAAGGAAGAGCACCACTAAATGGTCTAAGCTGGGAAGGGTCCAACTAGCCAGCCAGGAACTTGGATTCACAGGCAGACAGGACCTGCTCAGAGATTAGTTAGCACAGTCTAGCCCAGTTCAAAATACAAGTGCACATTTATCTACCCTTCTCCTGTGCACTCTGAAGCCCACAGCTCCCAAAGGGCAATGCAGAGCAGTCTTGTTAGAAAGCAATGCCATCGCATCAGCACTGCAAAGCCTTTGAGCAAAGCAGAGGACACTGTGGCAGAGAGGCCGTGTCAGTGGCTGCTCCTCAGGGAGCTCACTGCTTGGTCAATGCTTTTGTCCTCTCTTTAAAAGCCCCTTAAACCCTCAGGTTGTGTTTCCTTTGACACAGGAAGGCCCAGCTCTTTTGGTGAGGGCACCACATGAAGGCCAGGCAAGGCTTAAGGTGGCTTAAGGGTACTGACACCCAGTACTATACCCCCTCGTGCCCTCCCTGTCTATGCCATGCAGACGAGATGGAGTTTCCCACTTCCTTACACAAACTTGGGATCTCTTTTCAGCCATTGCTCTTTTTTTGTATTGATTTTTAAAAGGAGGCACTGCAGCTTTAAAGAGCTTCCCAGACTTGCCTTTGTGACCGGAGGAGAGGGTGGGGTGGTGGCGGAGGTGGGGACCCAGAAGAATGAAATAAAGAGAAGTACAACAAAAAGAAGTTAAAAGTGTGAGTGACAAGTTTTCGGCAACAGGCTTCAGCCCCTGTGGGGTCGTTTGGGCGAAGAATGGCTACAAATGAACAAATGAGCTGGATTTTCATGCTTGGTGGACGGTGAATGAATAAGCATCTTTTAAAACCCTATCAGGAACTCTTTGGATTGTCATTATGGCTGGGAGGAGGGGGGGAAAGGCAGACTTTTGAAGGCTGATCATGTGAAAGAATCCCAATTCTTCGCCTTTTTCTCTGCCGGCAAGCACGGCTACACTGAAACGTGAGGATAGTGCAGCCGCAGCCAAGCATCCTGCCATAGCCCAGCACAGAAGCACTTCTGGGGGACACTGGTGTGCCTCCATGCACTTTGGAAGAGGTGAGAGGGTCTGCTTTGCTTGCGGGAGCCCCCGCTGGTTCCCAGTGTCCTGGAGAGGACAGGCAGTGGTTTGCAACCTCCTCCTCCAAGAAACCTGACTGCAGTGTCAGCGGCAAACAATGTGAGAGGGCAGGAAGCAACTCACTTAAAGCCATATTTAGAGCACAGAGTGGAGGCCTAAGGTCAAAGGAATTGCCCCGGGATTATGGGAATCACCTTCATTTTCTTGCCAGCCTTCAGACACGAGGGAGCCGACCAGGAGCAAGGAGGAGGGGGATGAGTCTGTTGCTGAGGGAAGGACCTGGGTGTTTCCCCTTCCCTGGCCCTGACAATGAGCCTGGCCTCTCTGAACCATGCAAATAATTTACAGCCTGCGTTTTCAGCTGTTTGTTATCCTCAATCCCCCATTTTAACCTAGACTAGAACAGAGCATTGATGAGACAGTTGCAGGAGGCTTCACAGCCAGAATTTGCTGAATACCTGCAAAGCCAGAGTTCAGCAGCCACAGAGGAGAGAGAAGATTCAGAGGGAGACAGGTATAAAGTCTCCTTATTTCTGCAATAAATGATAATACCGTGTATTCAAAAGCTCATAGAATTGTAGAATTGTTAAGGTTGGAAAAGACCTTTAAAATCATCAAGTCCAACTGATATTTAGACTTTCTTGTCTAAACAAAATGGGACCTAAAACTGAATATTGAGGGCATGAAAATATGAGGTTGTAGCGAAGCATTCTCCCCTGGCTGCAAAAATAGAAGTTGAGTTCACCTGGCAACCAAACCTGGCAGGGCCCAGGTTAAGTTGGTTTTCATCCTGTCGCCTGTAAGTATGTGAGGGCACAAGCCTGTGCCTCTGAAATGGTCGTGGTCCCAGCAGCCACCTGTTTCTCCCACATCAAAAAGTCCGGAGGCCGTTACAGCAGCCGTGGTTATAAAAGCCGGGCACTGGCGCTGGGACTGCCCCATCAAGAGAAATGAGACCATCATGCACTAAACATAGAGAAAAGATAAATGGAAAAGGAGTCTTTCAGTCTTCATTATCAAGTTTCCATGGGTTTGCCAAAACCATAGCAACCAGTTCAAGCAATGATTAACCTAATAATGTGGAGGCAAAGAAAAAAACCGCATTCAAGCCCCTAAAGAAGAAGTCACTAGTTCTCTAGAGGTAGTAAATTCGTCCACCACCACCCCCCCCCATCCACCCCCAACCTATAGCCCCACGGCTGGAAGACCAGCCACATCCTAAGTCTCCAGAAAAAAAGAATCAGCAGCACAGTAAAACCCACTAAAGTGACCACTCTCAGAAAATATAGCAGTATAGACATCTTTGTGAACTTTTGTAATACCTGCTCTTCACTGGAGGACTGTCGTGCTCTTCTTGCTCCTTTTCTTGCCCATGTCCACCCTGAGCTCTCTTTTGCCATTTTTCACAAAAATTATACTTTTGCAGATAAGTGAGTGTGTTGCGATCCTCCTCAGTCCCACAGTACATGCAGATAGCAAGGACAATATGATACCTCCTGTAGGGAGATATCAGAGTGGAGCTGCCCTAGCAGGGAAAAAACATTAAATGATTTTATCACCCAAATAATGACGGTGTTTCGCCTGTGGCCACACACAGAGGCCTTGGAGCACTTTGCAGACTGTTAGAGTACGAAAACAATACACAATTCAGCCAGAAAGGGGGGGATCTACGACACAGATAGATCACGTTCGGGACTATAAGAGTACACACAGAGATAGGCACACACGGCCTTTTCCTAGTCCTCAGCCTTGCCCCGTGGCCTGTGTTTCTCCAGCAATGTGGGTATTTCTTCTCAAAGCAGTGAATAGGCAAAAGAGGGGCACTCTGCATAGATGGGCAGGTCCCAGAAGGCAGCAGAAAGTGCTGATCTCCAAAAAAGCTCAAGTAGTATGTGAGATCTGTTCACCTGGCCTGTCAACACTAGCACAGTGATGCCCTTGCTCCCTTCTCACGGGTGTGTGGGACACCTGGAGCTCCTCTCCGTGGGAGTTTGTTGACCGAGGCTGGATCAAGTGCACAAGTAGAGGTCACTGCTTCTCCAAAATCCACCAAGCCCCATGTGTTTTCTGATCTGCAAAATGTCTGTCTGGTTAACACCAGGGCCATGCCGGCCTCTCCCTTCACCGCAGGACTGGGTGATGTCCCCAGACAGCCCACCTGACAGCACCCCAGCAGCTCCCGGGAGAGACGCACGGGGAGCGGCTCTGTATCAC
>NW_008246060.1:829776-830468 GCF_000691975.1 Corvus brachyrhynchos
GAGGATGAATAGGAAGGGCCCGGCGGGGGTGGGGGGGTTTTTTTGTGCCTCTGCAATTGGATGACAAAAAAATGTGGGGAGCGAGTTTCCAAGCCTCAGACTGCCCACTTCAAACGTCCTTCAAACAAAAGCTGAAGAGGAAAAGAAAGCCCCACCTGGTACCGCTGTTTGCTAAAATAATAATAAATAGATTTCGTTTAATAAATAATTACAAGAGATTGTAAAGTGGAGTGCTTTGGGAAGCATTAATCATGGGGCTAGGGGCAGACATCACCTGCTGGCAAACAAGACAACTTTATTGTTAAATCACCTTCCCACTGCCACTTTCCGATAACTCTCTCCCGTCGCCACAAAGCCCGGCCGGGGATGTTTACTCATAGTTAGCATAACAAGCACCATATTACCACGAACGTGATAAAAACCTGCGGGGGCACTGCTGCGGGCTCCTGCTCACACCTGGCCGGGCCGCCCGGTGCGGAGCTGGCACCCAACGGCCCTTCCTGGAGGGGCCCTGCTGCCGTTTACATTGGCCTGGTTTATGCTGCTTTATAACAGGTTTACTGCAATCCCTATCTCCCGGCCCTATTTGTCTTATTTTATTGAAAACATATGGTAACCAGAGCGGCCCCGGCGCATCCCTCGCCTGCCAGGCGTCGGGAACGTTTGGCGAGCCGGGGCTCGGCCGCCGTCCG
>NW_008246060.1:830814-831030 GCF_000691975.1 Corvus brachyrhynchos
GCCGGCCCCTCCTGCCCCTCGCCCCGGTGCGAGCGCGCTGCTCGGGACACAAGGAGCACAGATGCCAGGCGCAAGGTGCACCCGATGCACCCCTTTGTGAATTCAAACAATATTTCTCCCTTCCTCCCCCCCTTCCTCCTTTTCCTACAAGAGTGAGAGAAGAAGAGGCGCAAAAAGAAATATATATATAAAAAACAAACTGGAGAGGAAATGGGA
>NW_008246060.1:831129-837683 GCF_000691975.1 Corvus brachyrhynchos
AGGGACCAGGAATGCTCGCCGGGATGGAAGGAGCCGCCTCGGGAAGTCCTTCATTACCTGGTGAGCGCTGAGCTGGGCACAACAGAGCACGGTCTGTCCGTTTAATGGGCAGCTGAGGGGTGGAAGTTCCAGAGCGAGCCAATGTGACCAGTCCTCAGCACTTGTTACATTATCATGCATCCAAATGCCCCTTGGGGCCACGAAAATGCCCCAAGAGCTGGAGAACCTCTGCTGTGAGACAATCTGAGAGACCTGGGGGTGTTCAGCCTGGAGAAGGGAAGGCTCTATGGAGACAATATGTTAAGAGCCCATTCTAGTGCCTAAAGGGGCTCCAAGAAAGCTGGAGAGGCCCAGGCACAGGTTGCCCAGAGAAGTTGTGGCTGTCCCATCCCTGCAATTATGCAGGGCCAAGTTGGACAGGGCTTGGAGCAACCTGGTCTACTGGATGGCATCCCTGCCCATGGCAGTGGGGAGTGGAACTAGATGATCTTTAATATTCCTTCCATCAAAACCATTCTATAATTCTGTGCAAGGAGAAATAAGCCCTGGGATAAGGAATGCTGTCACTTCACCAGAAGAGAAGCCCTGATAGAAAGCCCAAGAGTTTTCAGTGTGCCATCCCACTCTACAATAAACCTCTCTCCATACTTATGTGCCCTTAAAACAGCCTGAAAGGAGATGCCTTCATAAGGCTGCAAGAGCAGACAGCTGTTCTGAGACATTCTGGGTCAGAATGCAACAATCTTTAGCATAGAAAAAACCTGAATTATCTCTGGATAGGAGAGAGGAAGGGAAAAGAAGTACCGTGGAGAGAAAAGGCAGGGAACCAATGCCAAGTACAAAAGGGTCAGTTAGGTTCTGGTCTGTGATGCCTACAGGTGAGTCCTGTGAAACCTGTTATCTTAAAATATTTACTCAACCATCCAAGCATCTACCCAGGTAGAGAAGGATGCTCCTCACTTCTCTGGGAGCCAGTCTCTGCCAGGCTTGCTCACCTCCCCATCGTGGGCAAGTGGCTCCTTGCCCAAGCCTGTCTCATCTGCCAGAAAAAAGGGTTTCTCCTCCACCCTGATGATAGCCTGAGCAGGCAGGGTGGGTTACACATCTCCCTCACTTAGGTGTTCCAAGTTCTTTAAACTTCACACCAAGTTTGTGGTGAGATCTGGCAGAATCCAACACCAGCAGCAGCAGCACTCAGACTTCACCAGCTGGCAGTGGTCCATTTACCAGCTACCAGTTGGACAACACAGGCTTGAGGCTTCAGTATATGCTTTCATCAACTCTCCTTTGGCCATCAGTGAATAATTACAGACCATGGATATGTTGAGCTCAAACTGCCACCTTCCTGACCAGCCCTTCATTCCCATAAGGATAAAAACATAACTTCTAGCATTTTGATGCATGGTGGGGTTATAAGCACAGCAGACTGGTCATATGGGCTCTCTGAAACTCCTCACTCTGCAGCTGCCCATCAAACAGACAGATGGTGCTTCCTGACCTCCAAAAATAA
This sequence comes from Corvus brachyrhynchos, assembly GCF_000691975.1. Classification (NCBI taxonomy): domain Eukaryota; kingdom Metazoa; phylum Chordata; class Aves; order Passeriformes; family Corvidae; genus Corvus; species Corvus brachyrhynchos. The sequence goes on from NW_008246060.1 coordinate 832,640, forward strand.
ATAAAGATGTGCTTTCCTCTCTTGATTTAGAGGCTCCACCTGTCAGACTTTGAACATAGCAGAATGCACCAGAGCTGGCTTTAGAGAAGCAAACAAGTTGCTAAAAGCCAGGAGTTTGGAAGGAAATACTCTGTCCAATCTGGAAAAAAGGGCAGAGGTGCCCTGATGGACTCACACATCACTCACCCCTCTACAGAGCTTCATCGAAGCCCTCAACATGAGGCAGAGCAAGATGGGGGGGCTTTAACCCTTTCTTTGCCAACTGAATTTGGTGCCAGGCCGCTGCCACCACAGAGAGATGTGCCCAGTGTGGTGCAGGGGTCACTGCTTAAGCCAAACCCCTGCTGCCAGGAGGGATGTGACTCAAAGTTGTGGTGTGGATATTTTCCCACTGGCCTCACGTACTTACTGGTAACCCCATCGCCATTCTCAGCTGTGCCAGCCATATCTTGTAGCCTACAGTGCTGTGATGACTGGCCCACAGGGCTGAATGTCCTTGCAGCCCCCACACCAATCCCAGCAACACCCACGCTCCCGGTGCATGACCCCATCCTCTCCCTGACCAGCCCTGTGCCAGCCTGGTCTTTTCCCATCTGCTCCCTTCTTTCAGTCTCAGGAAGCATCATCCCTTCCTCTGCTCCAGCTTTGCTCCCTTCCCCACATCTTTACTCCCCTGTTCTGGTACATCTTGCCCTGGTGTCCCTGTCAGGCAGCCATGGTGCTCCATCGCAGCTTTCCCCAGACATGCCTGCCCATCTGCACACACCCTGTGCTGGTACCCCTCTCCCAACCCTTCATCCAGCACTGGGCTGCCTCTACCAAATCCCTAACCTTTGAATTGGAGCCTTCTCGTGCCCTGCGCTTCTGCAGTGCTGAGAAGACAATTTTAGATCCAGATGGGACCATTTCCTTCCCAAGTCCAGGTGTATAAATGAACCTGGGGAGTCCATAAGTAGCAGAACCCCTCCTGCTAGCTCATGCCAGGACCTCTGCAAAGGTGAGCACCCAGCCTGACTCCTGGATCTCAGTAAGAAATTATGTATTTGCAACAAAAATTAAAAAGAAAAGATCCGTGTATTTTCACACAAAACACTGCAGTTGTAAACCAGTATTTTAGCTGCAGCCCAGCTCTGCAAGACAAGTTACCACCAGCCAGTGTGTGTGATTTTGGTGAGCCACAATCTAAACTCATGCCAATAGGTTGCAGCAGGAGAAAGGCAATGATCTCAAGGCAGGTAACAGCAGGGAAACCTCGAAGCACTCGCCACCTGCGTGCGGCCAGAGCACTGCCACCATCTGCCCCAGCTGCAGGGAGGGGAGTGCAGGACCAGCCCTTCCCGCGCAGCTGGGCTTGAGCACGAGCTGGGGGGGATGCTCCAGCCCTTGTCCTCAGGGGTCCCAGCAGCTTCCTGGGTTTTATCAGCAGCCTCATAATTTTCCTTCATTGTCAGGCGCCCAGCCCCAGCTACCCCCCGCAGCTCCCGGGTACCGGTGTTTCTCGGGGTCTCTGGCTCCAGCAAAGCCCCCGTGCTCAGGGACACATTATCTGACATCCCCTCATCATCTGACATCCCCTCTCTCCGGGGGCTACACCTCCCTCCCCCAGCTCTTCACCGCAATCCCCACCATTTTCCACCATCATTTAAGTTTCTGAAGTAATTTCTTTTTTCTTTTTTTGTCCTTTTTTTTTTTTTTTTTAAGCAAACCATCTACCATATGTTCTCCCCTGAAAGGGGCAATTGTTAACAGATCATTAAAACACCGTGGCGAGTGCTCTGAGATTCCTTCCCTCAGTCTTACGCATTATCCCGTCTCTGTCACCCTTTCAATGCGGCTTTGAGGGCTCTGCTTTTCTAACTTCCTTCTCGGGGGGGAAAAAAAAAAAGAAGAGAGAAAGAGCCACTAAAATGACCCTCTTCACAGCTCTCCTTGCTTTTCAATGTCTTTTGCGACACCCAACAATAATTGGGGTGGGGGGCTGGCGTGCCGCTGCTGCTGTCACCAGGCTGGGGGTGGCAGGGCCACATCCTGCCCTGTTCACAAGGTGCCAGGGTTGGGATAGCAGGATGAGGGGTAACAGGGGTGCTGCAGGCACCCCGTGGGTGCTGACAACCTCTCCTTCCACTGCTGGGCAAGGGGACTGCTTGTCATGGGAGGCTCAAACAGCACATCCCACCCAGCCTGGTGCTGTCCCTGTGCCTGGGGTGGGGGCTGTGGAATGACCCCGTGACACACACGTGTACTGGGCTAAGACAGACAGTATTCCTTAGACAGCTCATTCCCTCAGGTGCATTGGATGCTTTCAGCAGCACAAATACATTTCATATGGAAATAAGCTAACAGCTGGCTGGGAACTGAGCTAAGCCCAGAGATGGAGCTGTTTTGGGGGCTTGGATATTTCACCTCCCTTTCCTGGAGAACTAACACTATTTTAGGAAACGCCAAATGATGGGAAGCTGGGGACCATCAGGAGATGGACCACTTCTGCCTCAGCTTAGTGGAGCACGGGCACAACACAGGAACCTTCCCAGGGTTGTGCCCATGCACCTCCCAGCCCCACGTGCAGGGAGAGGGACCCTGGGAGTGCTCCTTGGATGAGCCAGGAGGACTTGCAGCTTCATGGCACCTCACCACCAAAGTGGGGCAAGGAGAAGACCCAGCAGGGGCAAAGGCACATCCCAACCGCAGCATTACACAGGCCCAATTCCAACGTGAGGGCTGCCAAACTCACCATGAGCACCAGCAGCATTTGGTTGAGGGGCACTTCCTGCAGGCTCTGTACTCTTGTGATCAGGAAAGACAAGGCTTTCAGAACTCACACAGCAGTTCCTTACCTGCATTTTCTCCCCTTCTGCCATGGATTTGGCCATTCCTCCAGAGGATCATGTTCCCTGACCCATCCAGCCAAGCTCTAGGCACGGTTTGTACCTCTGCTCTGGCACAGCCACCTTTCCCAGCAACCAGCATGAGGCCCTTTGAATTTGCACTTCCCTATCCCAGCAAAGGAGTGTGCTGCATGGGACCGGAGAGAGCACAACACCCCAGCTGGCAAAGAGGGGGAGAGGTAGCTGTCCCAGTCCGCAAAATCCAGTTATGTTTGAAAAACCCAGAAACTTCAGAGCCCTGCACACAGACTTCTCCCAGAACCAGTATTCCACAGCAGCTCAGCAACTTTGCCAGTGCCTGCATGTAGCTCCAGGGACCTCAGAGGGCTCCCTTCCTCACCTGGCAGCCTAGTCCATTTCCCCCAGCTCTTGCCCTTCAGCCAGGAGGTTTTCCCCAGTACCCTCCAAACCCCTCAGGGTGTTACATTTATTTTAACCCAGGAAGGTGTAGCCTCAAGCTGGGGGAAATGGTGCTGCTCCTGCTTTGCTCCAGCCGAGGGTTCTGCCCTGAACAGATTCCACTGCAGAGTCCCTGAGCATCCTGGGAACACTGCAGCAAAGCGATGCTCAGCTGCTGCCAGGAGATCCTTGTGCTTGCCCAGGCAAAACCTCCCATCCCAGCACCCGCGGTGCTGACCCACAAGGAATTTCCAAGCAGGGCTGAGCACTGTGGTGGGGGTGGGATCAGTAACCAGTACCCAATGCCCGGAAGGATGAGGCAGCTTTGTCCTGGCGTGCACATCCCAACCAGGTCGGCTCCTCTCCCCCCCTTTCCAGGATGGCAGCTTTTAGCTCTTCATCAAGGACAAAACTTTCTACAGGAAAAAAGTACCTCCTTCAAAGAAGCACACTGGAAACGCAGAGGACTCCCACTTTCCTGAGGGGATTTAACAGCTGCCTTTGCCGAGGGCTCTTAACACTGCTGTGGGGCAAAATGTTATCCCTTAGAGCTGCAGAGACAGACTTCAGGCCAGGAGCTGAATCCAAACCCAAGCAGTACTTTCATCCGAGTGCAAAAACAGATGGAGCTGTGTCAGTTTTAAGCAGCACGATGGACTGAATGTAATTTTGACAAAACAAACAGCAGCGTGGCTCTCCCACTACAGATGATGACGCCGCTTTCTCGCCCCCCTCTTCCCCAAAAGGCACAGACATTAAATGAGGATGTAAACCCAAAACACTCTTGTCCTTGTGGTCGAGGTGATCTCCCTGGCCCAGCACAACCCACAGGGTCCCAGCAAGTGAGAGCACCTGCCCTCTGCAGTTGAACACCCACCACATTATTTCTTAGCGAAAAGCAATTCCTGAGCCCACACAGGAACCTTTGAATAATCAGCTGGTGCAGAAAAGTTGTGAACATTGGGAAGTCCTATTGAAAAAAAGAGATTCAGGAACACAAATCCACAAAACTTTTAGCTAAATGGGCTTTAGATCTTAAACACTGATATTTTTACCCATCGAGGGAAATTAGCTCAACCCACCTCCGAGGCATGTTTCCCGGGTGAAGTTGTAACCAGCAGCTGTATCCCGAGTGTCCCTCTCTGCCTCACAAACAGATGATAATCACTGCAGAGGTTTGGCCCTATCGAGGGATGTCCTTGGAAGCTGTGCCTGCACAAAGGGGCTCTTGAAGCAGAGCAGGGGAAAGGGCCACTGAAGAAACCCTGGTGCCGTATGGATGTAGAGATTTAATTCCCGGCGAGCAGAGATTTAATTAGTGCCTTGCGGTATGGCATATCCACACCACCAGAGGGAGATCTGCTTGGCCTGTCTCCTCCGGATCTGTGCTAGTTAAAAGTTTTTATTAAGTAGCGGCAGCAGCATATGCAGCAGACACTGCGCACGATGCTCCAGCCGGGCACGCAGCTCACCAGCGTGCATCGCCCAGGTGCTGTGCCAAGTCTGTGCCTCTGTGGCCTCTAGTTACTTGAAATAGAGAGGTAAATCTCTTTTTCTAGCTGAATGGTGATGGAAAGCAGGAACACATGGAGCATGAACCACTGGCAGCTCACAGTTGTCAGAGCGCTTTAAAATTATACTCACAGAAAGAAAAACAGTTCTGGGATTTTGTGGAGTCATCTCAGTCTTTTAAACAGCAGCCAAGGACCATTTTCTTAAATCAGGTTAAGGATGCATCTGTGAGGAGCAGCCCAGCTGTG
>NW_008246060.1:837811-854922 GCF_000691975.1 Corvus brachyrhynchos
GGCTGCTCCTGCCAGGAGGACAGGGATTGAATTAGATCAGCATTCTTCACCCATCTGAAGTCAATTTTCTCATCAGCTCTCTGGAGAAGGCAGCTGAGCAGAGAACTGCTGCATCTCTCTCCTCCAGCCACCTCCCAAGAGGCATCATCCCTCCCTCCAGTCACCATGGGCATGTAAAGCCAAGAGTTAATTTCCTCAGATTCGAGGGAATGGGAAGGGTCAATAGTTTTTGAATCAATCCATTATTAAACAAAATCACACAGGGCTTACTTTGTGATTGTCAGGGTGACATCACTCCCACCCAAATACTGTGAATGACAGTGAGCACTGGGGATGGCTGAAAATTCAGCACAGCCCATAAATAAAGCAAGTTGCTCCCTTGTATCCCCAAATACTCTCCCCATTACATTTAAACCACCTAAAATTTAACTATGCTTCTGTCACCTCCTGCTTACCTGGATATCTCATATTTCACACCACCACCACATTTACAAGACACTATTAGGTAAAAAAAATACTTTTGATATTTGTCATTCCCACCTTCCCAGCCCACTCTCCCCAACAAACCAACTTCAGCTTCAATTTTCCCACCCTTCCCCAGCAGTCAGCTCCGTCCTCCCAAGATGCTCCTCCTTTTCTCCTTCCTCTCTTTGTACACAAATCCACCCTTAAAACATATCTCGCTTCTTAACTTACTGGAACACATTATCCAAGACCGAGACCAGGAAAATTTGGGTGACAAGGACATGGAGCAATTAAGTAAGTAGTAGCCATGTGCAGGGCTCAACGCTAGAGTGTGCTGTGTAGGAAACGACCTCGCACTGCCCGTGCTAGACTGGGATCTCTCTTCCTAGAAACCACCAGGAACACCAAAGAACTGGATGAGTCCTTTTTTGGTTCCTGGAAGCCCATGAAGTTTGCTCAGAAATTCTTGGTGAAGGCAGTGAGTTAAGCAGCAAACGCTGAGTTTTGAAAAAAGCAGAAAAAAATATCCAGGACAAGAACATTTTTAAAAACAACAACAACAAAAAGCAGCAAGGAGAGAATAGTATCAGATATTGCCCTGTTTTTCTTAGTGGAGTGTTCAGAAAAGCAGAGATTTAGATTCAGGATATAAATCTGCTTTATTCTCATCCTGGCTTTGGTTTAATTGAAATATTATGATAATTAAGTTTTGCATTTTGCCTGCAGGCCTGGCTGGGGCTGGAGAGGCTGCAGAGAAATGCTCAGGACAAAAGAACACCAACAAAAACCCCAGAGCTCTTGGTAGACTTAGAGAAGCAAGGGAGGCACAGATGTTCAGTGACTCTCCAAAACCCCAGGCAGGCAGCACCCAGGCCAGAATCACAGCTCCTGCTATTTCTACCTTTTGATTTAGTGTTTGAGGGACAGGCTTAACTTATCTAAAAGAATAAAAAGCATTTTAAACAAAACCTATGTGCTTTTTTTTTTTTAAGAAAAACAACTCATTGTTTTTATTTTGACAGTAAATTTTAGAAACATCTGACATACAGAACTCCAAAAAAATAGAAGGTCATAAATCATCTAGTTAATTTACTAACGGGGAAAAATACAGTACATCCAAGACTCAAACATCCTGTAAGTTTATACAAAAGCCAGACAGTAATAAACTGCATTAAAAAATATATCAAGCATTACCTGACCGATTTGACATTGGCATTTGCCCCATTATTAAAAGGCACAGAGGACTGAGCAATGAAAGCGATCAGCATCACATCCATTATTGTCAGTAAATTCATCATGATTAGCATAAAACTCCATTATTAAACACATTTAATATTCACCATGTAGATCGGTAAGAAATCTCTCTTCAAAGGAGTAAGAAAATAAAGTTGGAAAAGGACAAACACTTAAATACGACATCCCAAGACGCAAAGACACTTCCTAGAAATCGACGTTCATATCTTCCCAGAACAGATTTTCTGGCTGTGTTATCACTCAGCAATCACTCAAGAGGAGATTTAATGATCCACAGACCCACCCTCCGGCAGCACCGCGATCTCGTCGGCAGCGCAGGGCCCTTCCGGTGTGTCCTGGGTCGCACCCACCGCCGGCTGCTGGCTGGTTCACCTCCCCACAGTCTGCAACAGGCAGCACGAACCAAAGCTGGTGGGTTTGCCTGGGTTTAGCTGCGTTTTGGGTTCCCCAAGTCACCCCGGGTAACACATGCAGCAGCCAGCTCCAGCTAACTCGGGGGCAGATCTGTGCCGCACATCTTCGAACAGGCTCTCGCTCAGCTTGTGCTCTGTGATGATGTCCTCCACCCGAGTGATGTACAGCAAGGACAGCAGCACTCCCAGGAACTGCGAAAGGAAGGGGCAGCCCCAGTCAGACATCACATGCAGCTTATTCCATCAGAGCATTAGAAAGTCCCAGTTGTCACAGCTAGGGGAAGACTCAAAAAAAACCCCAAGCAAAAGCAAATTACCTCACCAAATCCTGCAAAATATCACAGTGATGCTACTAAATTACCAGCGTGCCACCTCAGCTTATCAGTTACATTAAATTCTAAAAGAAAATGACAATTACAGTCAAATGAGATTTCACATACCGTAGCAACAAATCAGATGTTCCCTCTCACAGTTAATGCAGTGACCCTCTCTTACCTGGGGCAGCAATATGCCGAGCAGCACGCCAGCCATGATGCTGTAGTTGTCCAAAAACCAAATGAGCACAGCATTCGTGCACCCTCGGACGTAGATAACATGCTGAACACTCAAGCGCTGCAAAATATCAGAGTAAGGGTTCAAGAGGCAGTTCCACTGGTATGTGATACATGTGGCAACTCAAAGTTCAGGGAGGCAGATTTGCCTTCCCACCTCTAAACCCACTGAGTTTAACAAAGACCTCATCACTGATTCTTCCATCTGTTGTTAAGCTGTTCCCCACCTCAACAAATTACTCTATTTTTTTTAAGTTATTCTACACTTGAATAAGTTATTTCATTGTCTTAAACCTGTTTGTTGCAGCTATTTTTCTACAAGAAATGCGCCCAATTCTCATTTAAGACCACTTGGAAAGCAGAAAAGTCTCTCTTTAGCTTTCATCTCTGCTTCCAAGTTGAAAGTACAGCAGAGGAAAAATATAAATTGTGGACCAAGTGCTTTGCAAAAAGACCCTAAAAAGGGCAGGAACAAGAGGATCTCGGATTCAGTCCTGCAAGCTGTGTTGCTCTGTGACCCCAACCCATAATATAGAAAGCACTTGAGGCTGCAGAGGATCCTAAGCAGATGAATGGAGTAAAGTTAAGCATATGCTTAAGTGCTCCGTGTTAGAGCCCGGCTGGAGCGTTCAGATGATTAAGCCATAAATCAAGGAATCTAGATGAAGATAAATTGTATTTAAAGATAACCGGTAATCCCAAAAACCAACAACCGAGGCTGGCATTGTGCTCCAAGTGCCTCAAATGAACTGGGGAGAGCAGCTTTTTCACCACCACTCCCCCCCCCCCGCCCTGCCCCAGCACTCCAAAGCCAGGAGTGGAGAACTCAGGGCAGATCCAATTACTGATTTCCCTTCTTAATCACTCCGCAATTATTGCCTTGAGCTGGCAGTCTCTCCTCTGGAGTCACTGGGGCTATTCCCAAAAGGGAAGGCTGAAGGAGGAGGCCCCCATCCCACTCCTGGAGGGAGGAGAAGGCAGCCAACACAACCGGGGAAGTCCCACTTCTCTTCCAGGAATAACTATTATAGGCTTAAAAATAAAACACCCACTACTGGGATATAAAATACTTAAGACACAGCTAAATTGGCTTTATCAATGCCAATTTTACTGAGAAACTTTAGCTTTTAATACTAAGAGCTTTCCCCAACTCAAGTCACTGCTTAAAATTAAGAAAGCAGCTTTTTGTGCATTAATTATGCAATTAACTTGGAGAAGTTGTCAACAAACAAGGAATCGTTGAAAATGCAAAAAAGGGAAGATACAAAAATCAAACAAGATTAGTTTTTTCTCATAGATAGAAATTATTCTGGGGAAAAAAAAAAACATTTTAATTGCTGATTTAACTGCATGGCAGATTTAAGCACACAGAAGACAACTTTATAACAGACCAAAAAAAATGCAGAGAAGCAGCCCTCTCTGCCATGACGGAGTGGGCACTGGCTATGTTACCTCTTGGTCGATGGTTTTGTATCCGCACATAGTGTTGATAATGTCTGTCTGAAAAGAAAACAACAAATATTAACTGCAGCAGAAAACTAAAACCACAAAAATATTATTTTTACTCCTTTGTTCACCCAGCTCATGTAACAGCAATGGCAGGGTTATTTCCCAGTCTGATACCAGTTTATCCCAGCAGCCCCAGTGTCAGATTTAGTTAGAGCTCTACACGATTTTAGAGGAACGAGTATTGTCAGCGTGTCACAACACAAGACATTTGAACCATTTCTAGCCAACAAACCCAGGGTGGCACCAGCAACCAACACGAGCTATGACAGAGCTGTGACACAGCTGTTTCCACAGAATGAACAGCTGGATTTCATTTTAAAGCCTTAATAGCTAAATATATCTTATTACTAAAATCAGGGGTTAACACGGCCTTCATGCCAACACAATGACAAATTTAAGCTTGGAAATATCTTCAGTTTCAAATAATTTCCAATATTATGAATGCTTTTTACAAGACTAAATTCATTACAATATAATTTTATATGCCATTATATATATGTTAATATAAAACTCATATATTTAAAAGAGACTGAGTGCTTGCATTCACCACATATTACTAATGCATTTTCTGTAGCCATGTAATGTCTTCCATGGGTTCTACCTTGAAAGCCTGGAAAAACGAACCTGAAAATACTGTCCACTTACAAATCATCCAACATAAAACCCACCAGCATAAAAGGAAGCAGCGAACAAAGCCAAAGACATGCAGGAAAATGAGAATATGTAAATGAGGAAAATAAAGCAGAACGAACCCTGCATTATTGATATACATTCCTAGAATCCTAGAATGGTTTAGGTTGGAAGGGACCTTAAAGACCATCTAGTTCCCACCCTCCTGCCATGGGCAGGGACACCTTCCAGTAGACCAGGTTGCTCCAAGCCCCGTCCAACCTGACCTTGGACACTGCCAGGGATGGGGCAGCCACAGCTTCTCTGGACAACCAAAAACAGTCCTTCAAAATTAAAACAAAATGTAAGAATGAAGATTTCTAAATGCTGGTAGCCTCTGAGCAGTAGCCTGGGGGTGCCAGGTTACCTTCCCAAGAAGGAAGAGGAATGTTTTCCAAAGATGGAAGACGGATGGTACAAAATGGCAGGAGTATCAGTCAGGGGCAAAGTTTTAAAGACCCCGAAAAAAGCTGAGCTCTCACCTTGAACGTGCAACAGTCTGACAAACAAGGTTCAGCACATTTCTAGAAGAAAAAGCTCAGACTGTTCCACGGGGCTGTTGGGAAACTGTGTGGGGTACCTATCTGCCAACCACAGGTAATAAATACACTTGGAAGTCAGTATCAGTATTAGGCACCAGCATGCTGCGTTGGCTGTGAGTGATTTCATGTTCCCAAAACTGCTGAAGCCTGACTGACTGACACATGGTAACTCTGAAAATATGTGACCACAAGGAATGCAGTCCCACCATTTAATCTGAAACACAGAATTTGCTAACAGGACATTGTGGCATAAGCAACTGTATGCAGAGGAGATAAATGCATTGAGAACAGAGGATTATAGGCATTTGGGACTACCTTCTATCTGCTACACTAGTGTAAGTCTTTAATAAATAATTTGACTTAAACAGTTCCTTTAGAGTCCCCCCAGTATGAGCTGGCTCATGTTAGCAAAAGGCTTTTACAGAGGATCAGAATCCAGCCACCAACATTAGCGGGAGTTTTCCATGACTACAAAACCAATGAGTAATCACAAACCATATCTGTAGCTTTGCAGGACAGAAACCAGCCTGTATTTGGACAGATTTGTCAAACATATAAGACTGATGCATCTTCTGGTTGTTTTTCCCCCAAGGCAGCCATGCACACAGCCCTGGTGCTGGTGTCACCGTGCTGCACTGCCCGGACTCCACATGGCACAGCAACAGCATCCCCCTGCTGCAGAGCCACTAGCCCTCACACACTGCAGCATCTGGAGGAACTACACTTCAATTTGGGGCTTCTCCTTGCCTTTCAATTAACTTCTCTGAGCTTAACACTTCATGGGCTACAAGCAGCCTAATCCCCCCATCCCCAGCTGTCAATGAAGCATATGGAGAATATACTCCCCCTTTTTCCTTGAAGAAGTTTTTATTTCAGTGCTTTCCCTTTTCTGAAGGCAAAATCCTGAGTTGTTCTGCTCCATGCAGCTGCAGATCAGCAGGTACTACTTTCACACACACACACTTCTTCCTCTCAAACACCTAAGACTCAAAGCATAACTGTTTAGCTTTGGTTTCTGAGAATAAATCAAAGCTCATTGCAGATTTAAACAGACCCATTCTCACACACCAAAAATGTGTAAGCATACGTAATAAACACCCTCCTATGATACACATTTCTCAGCAACACCTAGCAGGGTTACTGACACAACCATTGCATTTATTTTTCCTTTTTAAAAATTAAACAGCCATGCTCAAGGCAGATGTTGAAAGGGCAGCCCAAACCAGGCAGCAGCAGGATACCCATCATGAGGTCTACTCTGACATACACCGAATCTCTCTGACTCGTGTTCAGACCAAAGCCCAAAACCCAGTGAGACGTACTGGAGTAGTTGAGGAACAGTTGATAAACAGTTGTTTATCAAATTCAGCATTATATGCACCCCTCAAATGAAGAGCAGTGAATTACAAAATTTAATTAAAACACATTTACATTAAAATCAATGCCTGCTCCTAGGTGCTGTCAGCACCAGTTAGTACCAGTTCATCACAGACTGAGAAACTGGTCCAGACTCCAGTCCTTCCAGGATTTTAGAGGCAGGTAGTTCTCAAGGATGGGTTGGGGCAGACCTGTGCCCACAAGCATGCCCTGACTCTGAGGTCAGTTGCCCACATTTTTTGATTATTCTGGAGATGACAAGGTCATTCTGTTTGGTTTTTAATTCACACAGTAGCTGGAGCACATAACTCTGACCCGCACCCACAGCAGCAATCAGGTCCCAGGCTTCCTGGCAAAGCTGGAGCAGCAAACCCTGGGGAAAACACCAGCAAAACTGAATTTTAAGCAGCTTGGGTTCAGGCAAGCCATGAGATTAGAGGAGCACCCAATATCCCTTCTGGGGCTGGGAAGTGAGTCACTAAAATGGACCACAGCCAACACATCTAATCCATTATTTTCTCCTTTGCAAGCTGTCAAGACCCACAGATCCACTAGGGGAGGGAAGGACCCATTTTCCTTCACTTCTTACCCCAGACTTCCTAAGTCAGATACCTTCTTAAGTGAACACCAGCGATGCTGAGATGCTGGGATTTACCTTATTTCTGATGCAGCAAGTGTAGGGCACCCCACAGGCCAGTGGTCCTGGAGCTGCACAGTTGTGGTACACGTTTTGGGACCAATCTCTATAATCTTCCCCACCACAGCACTTAAACTGGATTTAAAAAAAAAAAAAGATACCAAACTCAATGATCTTAAAGGTCTTCTCCAACCTAAATGGTTCTATGGTTCCAAAAGGAAAAGGAAAAAAAACTTTTATCTTAAACTCTTTGAATAAGTAGAAAACAAAGTAAGAATAAAACAATTTTAAAAACCCTGAGCTACCAAAAACTTCTTTTGTTTTATCAGCAAGGCATGTATGAATATATATCATAAATACAATTTAAAAGAATTAAAGATATAGGTAATATTCCTCTGTCAGTCATTGAACTATAACCCAGAGTGCCAGAGCAAAGTACTTGGTGCTAAGTTCCACCTTCCATATTTTCTGAGTTGAAAAATTATCTTTCCAGGTCTGGACATCATTAAGCAATGTTTTTACATTGACTCTATCTTGACCTGTAATCTACCTCTGCAGTTGTTTTCAGGATTATGACTACATTTCCAACTGGGCCTAAAAGACAAAAGCGTTGCTATAAGGCACAAATTAATCTCACCAAAACACTGTGGGTGTAATTTAGAAGAACTGAAATCCAGCAAACAAATACTGTAAAATTACACTGACTTAATATAAATATGCTCTTTATACTTTAAACGAAGGGAAAAGGAGGAATTCATTTAATCACTAACATGTACATTCGCTGTACGTATCCATAATTTTGGGCAGTGCATGGAAACTTTAAAGCGTTATGAAGTCTAATGACAAAATTTCCTCAGGATGGTCTGCTTTTGACAGACTTTCCATGCTAACTTTGTTTTTCAAAGCAGGCTGCCATCTCCATAATGATGTCCTAGAGTATATGTATCACTTCCTAAGTCAATTTTTTTTAATAATCACTACTTGGCACGGTCACAGACATCACATGGGCCCTGACATCACATTTCTGAACACGTTTTGCTTCTTCTATGGTCTCTGAACTGCATGGCAGAGCTCTTTAATAACCCAATAAACATTTCAACAGACTAGCCTTATTAAAAAAAAAAGGCTGTGAGCCAACACCATGTGCCATTACGTAATGCTCAGCTGGGCTCACCACAATTCCTGAATTTTAATTACAGGTAGATACTCTTCCACTGGTATTTCCTCCCAATAACCACCTCGTCGAAGAGCTCTCTGCATGCCCTCAAGCAGCCACACAATGGCCCAGGCTGTAACAGCCTAAATGCCACCTCACCTCTCTCTATCCAATGCCTCCTGTTAACAAGAGGCTTCTCAATGTCTTGGACCAGCCAGAAACGCTTAGTGCAAGGCCGTGGGTGGACTTTAGACTGAATTTGTCTGAATCCAGCTGTGGGGCCCCTATAAACCTAGAGGTTTGTAGGATCTGACCTTGAGCATCTGAATTGCACCTGCCAAGGCAAAAGCTGCATTTTGGCCCTCTCTTTTGCAGTGAGGTAAGAGGGTTTTTAATCCAGCTGGAATGCTGGATGAGCCCTGACCTCAGCAGCAACACCATAAGAGATGACACACGAGATCTCATCCCCCTCATCAGTAACAACTTGATTGTCACATCACTGGAAAAACTCAAAGCTGTGGCTGAGTTAGTCCAAGGAAAAAAAAAAAAACCAGCAAACCTGCTTTTGAACAGAATCCATGATGTTCTTGAAGTCTAAATCATCATAGTAATTCTCAATTCCTCTTCTAATGTTATCGTTCAAAAATTTGATTGTCTAAAATGCAAAAGGAAAACAAGATTTATGCGTTGCACAATGGGCACATGGGCTGGAACAAAATGAAGAGCATGATAAAGTCACAAGTGTAACTGATGAGCACAAAAGAAAAGGTGCTTTTTTGGCCTTTTTTTAGAGGAAAAAACAAAACACTAGTTAAAAACAAACCTTAGCACAACCCTGCAGAGACCAACCATCTGTTCTCTTTTATAGAAGCAGCCTCCCTGCTGGGTTTGGGCTGGGAAGTGCCAGCAGTGCGACTCCTCTCATTGCTGAGACTCTCCAAGCATCTCCCAGAGATGGTCCCATTATCCCCAGGCATGATCCCTCCCACTGGGCACTGGGGACCCTCACCATCTTTTGGGTGACAGAGCAGTGGGTTTGGGTGCTGGATCTTGGCACTGTGGTCTGCACCACGCCCTGAGCGACAAGGCTTGACTGTGTCACCACCATGAATTTTATTTTCCATGAATTTTCCATTAATTTGATTTTCCAAAGAGTCCATAATTGCCAGATGGAGAGCTTTATTCCACATTAAGTGGAAAAAAAGGTGTATCTGTATGTTTTACAGTGGTTGTTTTGAGAAATATGGCAGTGGGGCGATGGCAGATATAAAATGGCATCTCCTCAGCATGGCATATTAGAAATTAAATCAACAAAGTGTTTTTAAAGTTCAGAAGATGAGTGAAAAGAAAAAAAAGAGCATTTAGTTTTCAAGATCCAGCACAATCTCAGCACAGCAAAACCAGAGACTAATCATAACCAGAATGTAACAACTTTTCTTTCAATCCAGCTGCTGAAATGGACAAAGTTAAAGCCTTACAGGTCAGAAAACCTGAAATACACCCACTCATCTTCTCAGTATTACAAACTGCAACACTTACAAACTAACCAGAACAAAAAGGATTATTGCATCAGTGACAAGAAATAACACGGGACCCTCCTAACTGGTCAAGAACCTCATTTAGTCTCTACAGATTTGAAAAGGAAGTAGAGAAAGGAATGGGAAAAATGGATGAGACATGCAAAACAAATAGAACTTAAATAGAGGCTACTACCCTAGCGTCCATAAATGCTTCCTTGCCCTCCCTACACTGACCCAAACTTCTCCATTAACCTTGAAAAACAAGGAGAGAAACCTGTCCCTAAGCACAGCTGTCCAGCTATAAATCAGAGCATAGCAATCTAGTACTTGCCATAGTGAATACATTTATGTTTTAAAGCATTTCTAACTTTAAAAAATAGTCTGCTGCTTTCTGTGCAGAAAAATCAAGGATTTAACACAGTTATAGCGTGCTTGTCAGTGATGGAGTCTCCTATATAAGTTAGTTATGTTGCTTATGGATGTGGGCAGGGAAGAGCTGTCCTTTAACTGAGGCAAAACATTTTGGCCACTAACAAACATCCATCCAAGTCCATCTGGAAACTTCCCAAATCAGCAGTCAGACCCAGACGGCAAAGCAGAAGAAAGCATTTTTTCATACACGAAGAGCTGGAAACTCATTTTGCCTGTATTACACATTTGTAGTTACCAGATTTTCTCCAAGTTCTTTAATCCAGAATTCATCTCCAGAATGGTGGCAAACCCCACCATTGCTGAACCCTGAAGACTCTGTCTGGAAAGTCTGGACCTGTCTTCAGACCTCTATCAATTAGTGCTCAGGTGACAACTTGAACAGCTGTTATTTAGCATAGCTGAATGACATCAAAACCTAAAGCAAGCAGCTCACCTGGTTCCTGAAGATCAGGGCCACCACTCCGCCTGTCAGCTCGATCAGCAAGCAGATACCAAGGATGTACATGAACTGCAGGAAAACAAGTGCAAGTGAGTCATTAGACAGAACAACTCCAATTACTCTTTCAATTAGTGCTCTTACATCTAGCATTCAATTGCCAACAGACTTGGCTTTCAGCATGGCATTTTAAAGGAAAATATAAAATTATGGGGTTGTTTTTATAAAACTGTCAGTGTCACAAGAAAGCCTTTTTTCCTCACTTAAACTGTTCCGGGCTTTGCCCAATTGGCAAGCACATTATTCTTCTGCTTTGAACAGACTCAAAACCATTAGATCTAATTACCCTGCCGAGATACTCCTTTCCACAACAGCATCCCAGAGAAACACATTGATGGACTGCTACAAACCACACCAAACTTCATGATTTTATGTCCCCTACAAAACCAGTACTTACCTGTTAGCTTCCAATTAGTGGATTAAGCAGCACCTTAGGATAATCCAAACCTACCACATTGCCAGTGCTAAATCAAAGCAAAATTCCAGGCTTTGTACCTTTTAGTGCTTCCCAAATTTATTTACCTGTGTATATACACGTGCTCACAAATGCACTCACACACAACCATGTGTGCACCCATGAGTGCCCACCAAAGCGTGTGTAAAATGTGAAAAATATGAAGAAATCCACAGCACCACAGCTCTCGTGAGAGAGCTGCAACATGCCAGTACTTTAAACGTTTTTCCAACCCTTCAGGCATAAAAGTTGGGCATTATGTGAATTCAGGTCTGCTGTGTAACAGTGAACTGCATCAGGTGTGAAGTTTTATGATCCCTCATCTGAAAATAATCCCTAATTCTCCCCTCTGAAAGCTGCTTTAACTTCCGTGTGCTCAGTGTCAGTGTCAGGAATTCGCCAGACAGGTATCTTTTCTCCTGCTAAATCTGGAATCAGCCTGGGAAGCTGGCACCAGGGACTTGCTTTGTTGAATACCCAGCTGGGTTTGCTACCAGAATGGGAACAGAAAATGTTCCCGGCATCTGACACACCACCACGCTCAGTGGGAAAGGAGCCTAAGGAGGGGCTCTCAGTAAAATTCCAGTATAACTTCAAAATCCATGGTTATTTCTGGCTTTGCCCTCCATAACAAACCACGTATTTAGCACTTTGTTAGACTGAACTGACATGACAAGGCCAGGCTGGGCTGTGTCTTGAGCAACCTGATCTAGTGGAAGACGTCCCTGCTCACTGCAAGGGGGTTGGACTAGGTGGCCTTTAAAAGGTCCATCCCTTCCAACCCAAACTCTCTGTGATTCTATGCAGGTGAAAACTAAGTTTGCACACTTTAATTTTAATTAGTCACACATGCAGCTTCCATCTGCAACCACAGCGTTACCCAGGAATTTCCCTAAAGTTCACCTTTTCAGAGGCACTGGGGAGAAAAACCACGTCCCTTTCATTTCACCCTCAGGGCTCTTCTTGCAAAGGCCCGAGCTGCACATCTAACTTTGAACACACATCTCTCCATCTCCCCACTCATTCCACTTCCCAGGGGAGGACAGACAGACTCCAGCTACACCGGCCTGCCGGACGTCAGCCTGAGCCAGGCTTTCTCTCTTGAGCTACTTCCTCTGGGTTGAAACAAGAAGCCAGCATCAACTGGTACGTCAACAGCTGAGTTTGCACAAGATACACACCGACTGATAATTCACATTCCTGATTATTTTCCATAAAACCTTAACTACTGGGAAGCTGCTTTTCTCAGCACTGGGCTCGGACTCTGGCTGGTTCTGTTGCTGGCAAGACCGAATGTTGCTGCTCCCTGATGGAGGGACCACGGCCACTAAATTCAGATTTAATTAAAATGTTTTAAAAAGCAACTTCAGTAAAATATTTTTCAATGCAGACACAGTTCTGGATATGAATTCAGAGGACAGTGAAAAGCAAAAGCAACAAGCCTCAGAAAGTAGGAACAAAAATCCCAACACTTACTGCTTGCAGAAGGCATAAATTATCTCTTAGAGAAGCCAGTACACCCACAAAGGATACCAGGAACATTATAATGCCCAAAAGTATTAAAATAATTGCTGGGGCTAGAAAGGCACTTTCTAGAGTTTTGTACTTCTGTCTTTCAATTTCTGCATAAATCCCAACAGCAAGGACGAGGGCTCCGATCACCTGGAAGAGAAACAGAGGAGAGCACGGATGTTACTCTTTCTCACAGTAAACACAGAGGTGACAGGTTGTGAGTACACAGGAACCTGTCACTGCTCACTTCAGGATTCATTATAAACAATGAAACTCCCAAAGCAGAAGTTTGGATCAAAAAAATTTTAAAAACCTCAAAGACTAAAGCAGAAAAAGAGATGAGTTGGGAAAAAAATGAAACTTGCTCATTTCAAAAACATATTTCATCATGTTTTAACATTCTGGAAGTTAAACAAATCAAAATGTACATCACTGGCTGAAATGTAATTTATTGCCACCTGAGATCACATATATTACGTATATGAGCAACTGCCATGGCATTAATGACCCTCCTCTGCGTGTCTGTCTGTCTTTCTCTGTGTGTGTGTATAAACATATAGAAATATATATGTGTCTCTAAAATAACACAGTTTCTAAGCTGGTCTGCAAGCAGCCTATCTGTCCCTTCGTATTATCTCCTATTGCCTTTAGGCTCAGTAAATACAGTCAGGTATTTCCTATACCTCCACTCCTCCTGCCATCAGGGGAAAGGCACCAGATAAAAAACTAAAAAAAAAAACCAACCCAGGTTTGAAATTATGTCACTTTCTTGAGCAACTATCAGATAAAGCTGACAAGTGAAATAGGAAGAGACATATTTCATTTAACAAGGTAAAGCTATTTCAATCAAAATAATTAATTAAGTTAAAATCATTTGGTATTAAAACTATGGTGTGCTGCAAATTACTTTGAATTATGCTGAGTTAATTAAAATTAAAAATAGCCCACAATACTTAATCACAAAAATTGCAGTGGAAAAACTTTCCTGCCGACTCCAACAGCCAGACACGTCCTCAGGGAAGAGACCAGACAAAAATCAATCATTTTGGCAACCTGATAAACAACATTCCCCTTTCCTGACCTGACATTTCCACAGGAAACACGAGTCTGCTCTCTGCACACCAATGCTTCTTAATTATGCTTCTTAATTTTTAATTTCACTTCTTAGTTTTGGGTATGACACACTATAACCCGAACAAAGGGCTAGAGGGACCCATAATGTGAGTTACAAGTTCATGAGCCAAACAGGTGAAATACTTTTTAAATTATGAGATATGTTAAAATAAATAACAACTTACTGAAAGTTCTTGATTTTCTATGGGAATGAAAAATAACACCAAAGGACAATATGGAGGGAATGCCACCAGCTTGTCATTTAAAGAGAGAAAATTCTCAGAAGGGTTCATCCATTAAAAGTAAATATACTGGAGCTATTTTAAAAGCAACTGAAAATTTGACCAAATTGAGAGGAACCCCAAAACCAGATTCTCCTGCAAACACTAAAGTGCCACTAACAACAGTAACTCTTGCCTGGTAGATCCCTTGCTTAAAAAGTAAAAAAGCCAAACACTGGACATAAACCTCAAGTATTAAAGCTTGATAGGGATGGTCAGAATTTCAGGAGAAATTCTTGTTGTTTCAAGACGAGAACTTTTTACTGAAATGTCTTTTTCTTAACCTTAGTTTTCTCATCAAAGCATTAAATTTCAAGGGGTTTTTGACTGAAAGGTGCCTGTAAGTAAAATACAAGATACTTCCTACTTTAAGAGCTTAAGATACATAAATGCATCTTTATGTACACATATCTTCACCGCTTTTCACTTCCATTTTTGCCCCCACACCCTCCAAGATTTAGGCTTTCATTACCTTCTATTTTTTTAAGCATTTAATAAAAATCTTTTAAACCTTTAATATGGTCAAACCAGCAGCAGCAATTATTTATGGCAAGCAGATGTGCTAACCCAGAAGTCATCCCTCGAAGTCTCTTCTCCGATCTGTGCTCTCCCTTCCTGTGCCTGGAGGTGGAACACAACTCTTACATCGGGAACCCACTGACACACAGACTGTTTACATCCTGCATCCTTCACAACAGCTCCCAGCTTGGCAATTCCAGCTGCGTACACCGGAAACATCAACCGCCCTTGACTCACATTAAATGAGCATCCACCAGCAAATACCAGGGGATTTCTCAGGGGCTTTTGCATGCACAGAAGCTGCTTTCCCAAGAGAAAAGAGAAGCATTTATTTATTTATAAGCAGAGGCATTAACCCTGTATTTACAGTTCTTTTTCTTAAATAAAGCTCAACAACAGCACCTTCTGTTTAAAATGCTGGATTTTGTTTCAGCTGGGCAAGTAAATTACATTACAGCCCCATTCACCAGCAAGAGTTGTCTGGAAAAGTTACAGTGACAACTAGTTTTTTAAAAAGCCCTGGGTGACAGGGGAAGACCACAAGGCCTGTAGCAAACATCCCCTCCAACACTCCCAGCAATCCTTTAATTTTCTTTCTGCTTTGGATAAGGCTGATCTTTATTTCCTGGTGGTTTAAAGCCATCCTGGGGCCTCAAATCTGGGCGTTCATCACTCATAACGTACCAGAGGCACAGCAACAGCAGGGAGGGAATTGAATGAACTCAGCATCCAGCAGGTCAAAGCCCCAAACAGCAGCAGAACATCACAAACCACCCAATGTTCAAGCAAGCCAATACTCCCACAGCCAAGCTTTACTTCTATTTACACTAATCAAAGAAAAAGAAACAAAAAACAACAAACTCAGCAAGAATAACAGTGCTGAAAAGAGAACGAGGCGACTGACATTTACAGCTGATGAGATCTGCTTCGCTAAGCTGGAATAAAAGAAAATTCTGAGAGCAAAGCCCACACGCCTCACACAATCCAGCGTGTGCTCGGCCCCAGCGCCAGCAGGATGCTGCCCAGCGCCAGCCTTCCCAGGGAAATTCCCCGTCATTCCCCATCCTTCCTTTCCCCTCTCGCAGCCCCCATCCTCCCCCCTCCCAGAGCAAACCATCTCCCTGGCACAGCCAACAAATGGAAGCTCTTGCTTGTAAACGAAGGCAGAGCATTGAAAATCCAGAGCAAGCAACTACAAAGAGTAAATAAAATCCTCAGGCTGCCTGAAAGAGGCTTTGTCCTCCGAGGACACTCTGAGAATGGTTTCAGAAGGGCCCTTTCTCTGCCACCAGATGAATGTTTACATCCCACCACCAAGGGCCCTTGCTGTCAGCAGAAAACGCAGAGCAGACAATGCACACGGTCCTTCAAGAAGGACATACTGCGAAAAAGGGGTTTGAAAAATAACAAATTTGAATTTCTCTTTTCTAAAACTCACAACTGCAAAATAGCTGTGGAGGAGCACGGGGAGTGCCAGGAGCCTAAACCTAAGGGTTGGTTTGTCTGCTAAGACAGACAAAGGATAGCCAAGATCCTGAAAAGCCTGAATTACACCTGAACACTTTGCATTTCAATCTTTGTTCATAAAATCATAGGTTGAATCTGACACTCACTATCAAACTTGCAGGATCTAAGCCTCTTCTCCCACGCAGCAAAGCAAAAGCCTTATGCTTCCAACTGGTAAATACCATGTCAGACAGAAACAGACCAGCCAAACTAGAACTTAAGCAACGTTTAAAGTGAAAACGCCAGAAAGAAAAAACCCTGCCTGAGCACCTCTGACATCAGCACCACCTGAAGCCAGCATGTTCCCAATACCCTAGAGACTGAAAAAAAGCACCTTTTAAAATCACGGTGCTTACAGAGAGTACATGCAAAGAGCCCCAGGGGCTCCATCAGCCCACGGGGTGCCTGGTGTGGATTTACCACATGTCAGAAGTCGGTGGTCACAGTCTGGACCCATCATCTGGGACTTTCTGGCTTTACCAAACAGCTGGATGAGGACAGCAAGTGCCACACATCTGTAAACTCTGAAGCGTGGCAGCCTCACCCTGCGAAGGCTCAGGAGAGGACATACCCAACACACCGAGGAGTGACGTTGTAGGGCAAAGGCTCTATTTTCCCACCTCCCCTGCAGGAGAGAGCTGCATTTTAATACGCACATGAATGATTTTTACCTGCCAAACTTCCAACCTCTGCAAGTCCCCATCC
>NW_008246060.1:855762-859718 GCF_000691975.1 Corvus brachyrhynchos
GGCTTCTCCTTTCGTCTTTTTCTCCTCTTCGCTTTTTCTCTTCTTTTCAATTTCCTCGGCAACATCCCGGCCACTCGGTCGGGATTAGCCCCGCAGCTGAGGCGTCAGGAGAAATAGATCTGGCTGCTCCAACAGGAATGTCGCAGTACTGCCAGAGCCCTGCACGCATCCCCAGACCTCTGCCATCGCCATTAAAACAGCCGGGACAAAAATACAGCCATGGGAAGCTGCTGCATGGACGCTCAGATTTTTGGTCGAGCATCCAAAACCATGGGAAAGCAGAATCCCTACACCCTACACCAGCACGAGGAGGCATTACCAGGGCATTTACCTCTCTTTATGTCACCTACGCGATTGCACATGCAAAGAGGGTCACGTCCTGCCAATAACAACAGCTACTGGGCATATTGCACCGGCCACGTTTTGTGCCTACACCGACGTTCATCCACGTCCCGCTGCTGTGACAGTGGGTCGGTGTTGGATCTGACACAGCGATCATGAACTGCAAACGCCATTCATGCCTCCGAGATGAAATAAGCCCTTTCAAGCCCGCAGTACTGCACTCCTGTCCCACAAAGGGCTATTTTCCCCCGGGGAAAAAAGTCTCATTCAAAGTGGCAGACAACTGTCACAGAGTTGGTTGTTTCATCCTGGCCTAGAGCAGAGACAGATGGCATTGAAAATCAGTGTCTGGTGTCAGAGGAGATGAAGTGGGGCAGCATTTATCCTTAAGTTACCTAGCAAACAGACTGGAAAACCTCTGAGCTGTGTATGAGAACTGTGTAAATGTTCAGTCACACATCATTTCTTTAGGTCATACAATACACCAAAACCCCGTTTATAAAGGCTAAAAACAATCCCTGGATAATTCTATTATTAAAAGTACCATTGCTATTGCATGCAGTGCTACTACATTCTGCTTCTGGAAAACAAGCCAGCCCAGGACACTCCCAGCAACAGAATAGCTCTTCACCGCTAATGTCTCTGACAGTAATACAATGTACTAAAGCATTCACCCTCTAAAATATCAACAACTTCCATTTTCAAAGAGATTTGCAAATATCCCTGACACTTAGCAATGGCAGGCTGGAAATCTCATCACATATAGTTGCTGGGAATTAGAGTCTGTCACATGGTCTTCATGTCTCATGGGCATCATTCATATCCAAGCATGTTCCTGTCAGGCATCTTCCTCGTTTGAGTATTTAACTAAATTCATTGTTCTGGTTTGACTTTTTTAATACCTTACCTTGTCATTTGTGCTGATTCCTGCACATGAAATTTCAGGACATGTCCTACTGGATGGGGAAGCTGAGTAAAGCTGTGCCTGTTTTCATGTTGTTTTCCCTCTGAACTGAGCCAATGTATCAAAACAGGTTCCTGTTATGAAACTGCATGAAAAAAATTGAGTAATCCCTTTCTTTTCCTGAATCCCAGACTTCGTCTACACAAACGGCAAGATTTCTGGACACAATTATAGTTTAGCAGCAAATGCTGGTTAAACTAAGATGTTATGAACTGCCTGAGGGTCCGTCATGGCTGTGTTCTCTCCCCCTCAGCCCAGTGCAGCACAGGGCTGCAGTTTTCCAACCAAGAGCCTGGCAGATTGTGCATTACAGTATCTGCTCCTGGGACCATCCAACAGCTCAACTAGCGGTGGTTTTGTTTTGTTAATATTTGTGATATTAAAGATCAGTAACCCTCACATTTCCTCACTCATCTCCAGGGGTTGTCCTAAAGACAGTCACCTAAAGCTATGGACCTCAGAGCATTTGACCCAGGGCTTTAGGGGCTCTGCAGAAAGGAAGTGAACCACAGCTAGCCGTGCACCAAACCATGTCAGAAAGACCCAAAGCCTTTCAGTGCTACCAGAGGCATTTTTGCTGCTTCCTTCCATCCCACATCTGACTGATGAAGTTGCAGGCCAGCTGCACTTTGTCCCACCCAAGGTGGATGCTCATGGTCCTCACATCCTGCTCTCAGAGCTGTTCCCTGAACAAAGGTTCTTCCTCCAAAAGCAGAGTCCAACTTGCAAAACAATTAAAGCCTCTACTGCCTACATTATCTGGTATTATGTTTCCAAAACACCCCTTAATCACCCTTCCTGACCTTGCAGACCCGCATCTTTTGTTTGCATCTCTCACCCTTTGCTCAAACCTGGGATTGGTGACTCAGCACGGTAACTTTTGGCCTTGACAATCCTGCCCGTAATAAAAGCAACAGTGAAACCAGCCAAACCCAAACCCCCTGCTCTCAGACAGTCCCTTTCTCTGGTATAACTCCAAAACCACTGGTGAGGCAGGTTTACCCACTGTCTCAGGCAAATGCGACTTCCCTGAGGAATCTGGAGCCAGCCTGTGTCAAAAATTGCTCCAGTTTTCAAGTCAAAAGTCTGATAGCACACACTAAATCGCTGGCTGGGCTCCAGGATGATAACCTTGTCAATGCACAACCAGCAAACGAATAAAAGGTGTGGGTGTGGATACAGGAAAGCAAATCCCTCCTGACTCATATGATGAAATGTTGACCAAAGGGTGGCTGCTCTTCGATTATCACCTGAGTAACAGATCAGGGACCGGGGCAGATGGTTCAGAAGAAGGTTCCTAAGAAACCTGAGCACCTTGACCATCTTCAAAGTCAGCCAAGAAAGGTTGCAGCTTCACCAGTGAAGGGTAAATAAGTGCAGCCCTTTTTCTAAGTGATTGCTTGTGTTCTACTTTCCGTAACTGATAAAGCACTTTAGTGCACTCCCAGCTGAATGTACGGAGGTTTTGCTCCTATTCTCCTTCAAATTTGCAGAGATTTGAGAGAGAAGATAAAAAAAAAATCTGAAGAACACTATTAGCTGTTGAATTCGTATTGCAAGTCATGAAAGTCACATTTGCCCTCCTGAACTGTGCGGGGAAAGTGAAAGGTCCAAAGCTGTTTAGTGAGGTGTCAGTGTAAGACTTTGAAGAAGCACCCAGAACAGCTTTGCAATGCACATCAGAAGATAGGTACAAGTGCACCTTCTCAGTTTCTGGGTAGGGAAGTGAGAGGGATTACCTGCAGGGAAGTCTCTCGTGAAGAGAAGGAGACATTACATGCAGGACTACAGGTATTAATTTCTTTAAAAACACCACTTGGGCAATATTGTATCAGAGAAAACCTGTTTGAAAGAGTTGGTTAGGTGATGGGTTAACTCAAGGCTGCCTCCAGAAATTAATGAAGCAAGGAAAGATTCCAGGCTGAGCTGGTGCAAAGGATCCTGAACTGATAAACACTGCCCTGTTACAGGAGAGCCTGGCACAAGCTGCAGCTCCAGCAGCTACAGGAGCTGGAAAACTACTGCCATCCCAGCACAGCAGGCACTTCTGAATCCTGAAGGCAGGTCTTCATACCTGAAACACCTTCAGCTTCCCATAGAGCAGGCATGAGTCAGTGCCAAGTACTCTTGGAAATCTCAGCCTCAGTGTGTCCCTTATGTTTATGTCCTTAGCTTCAAAGCTGACAGCAAGCAAGAGTGCTGTGCTCTGAGCAGAGTCAGCGGTTCCTCTTTCCTACAAGAACCTGAAATTTCTGCATGTATGCGTTCCTACAGCAGACACTGGGAAAGGGGATGCAGCCATCCAAAAGGAAGGGTCTTGCTGAATTGCACTGAATATAATTTCTCTCTTACAATGGGAGCTCACAAGAAGTCAGGCAGGGTCCTGGAAACACGAGGATTGCAGGACTGGTAAGCCTGTAAAGCCCTGATAAAGCAGCATGGCCATTTCAGAGATTATTCAAAACTAACTGAGAGTGGGGATGTGGGGGGGAAGCTTCATGTACCACTTTGCCACATTTCTTTTGATGTCAAATTGATTGTTTAGTTTCCCCTGCAAGAGACTCCGCCTCCTTTCAAAGTCCCCTTAAAACCTGCAGAGATTTTATCCCAGTGCAACTCCTGCTTCGCGCTTAATAGTTACACAGGGAAA
>NW_008246060.1:859861-863729 GCF_000691975.1 Corvus brachyrhynchos
AGTCCCACTGCAGAGGATTCAGACACCTGGTGCTTTAGAAAACTGCTGCCCTGACAAAGAATTTCTACTTGCATTGAAGTGTTTTTTGGCTTCCATTTATGTTTTCTTGACTCTAAAAATAATTTAAAGGAAGGCATCGCTTGTTGCTGGCCTGGAAAACACCTTCCTTTCCCTTTTTTTTCTTCCTTTTTTAGAGTGAAAAGAAACCTGAAGAAGAGAGTTGTTCTTTAGTTTCTGCTCTTCAAGTGTAGGTTAAAATGCCAGGCAAGAAGGAGGAGGCCCTTGGCATCGCTCATCTCCTCCTGGAACTGCATTGCATCACTCGGAAAACAGGGCGAGAGGACATGAGACAGCTCATCCCGATGTCTTTTTAACAGCTCTTGGTTAAAGGCATGGAAATTCATACCACCAGCATCTACTGCAAGAAAATGAGCAGATGCCAGAAGATTTTCTGTTACAAGGAATGAAAAGCCATGGGTGTGTTTTCTGTTTTTAACACCAGCAACATTTCGCAGGCTGACTCCCTCGAGGACAGCGGCAACTGGACGGCAGCAACCCAGTTCACCCAGCCAGGATGGAGGATTGCTCTGTGGGCCATCACATACTCCTTCATTGTTATCACATCCATCATTGGCAATGCCACCATCATCTGGATTATTCTGGCACACAGGAGAATGAGGACAGCTACCAATTACTTCATCGTTAACTTGGCTCTTTCAGACCTGCTGATGTCCACTTTCAACACCATCTTCAATTTTATCTATGCCAGTCACAATGTCTGGTATTTTGGTGAGGAATTCTGCAGGTTTCAGAATTGGTTCCCCATCACTGCAGTGTTTGTGAGCATTTACTCCATGACAGCCGTGGCTGCAGAGAGGTAAGAGGCGAATGAAGAAGAAAAGGTCCGAAAAGATCCCCTGCAAGTCATAAAAAAATCATTGCAATAGTTTGTGCAATTGGCCCCCACTCTGTCAGATGCCTTATCAGCAAAGTGGGAAGAGGGCCAGACTGTGGGGTTTGATGCCTATTATGGCATGATCTTCTGTTTTATCCCTGGTCTGAAATCACACCTAAATCTGTAAAGAGGGGAAGTGGCTGGTATTTTGTTGTTCCCACATTATTGACCATAAATTTTTTCCCAGTCATCCTGAACACTCTTTTGTGCGTTTGTTGGGTTTTTTTAAACTGTGAGACAGATATACCCGGAAAAAGGAGAATATGCTGCAGGCTGCTGAAACTATCAGCACCCCCAATCCTGCTGTGAGTCCAGCAAACCACTAGAAATAATGGGAGTTAGATCAGAAATGGCAGAATCTGCTCCCCTGGTTCACTAGAATGACTTATTCCAAGAGGGAGGGAAGTAATTACAGTGATCCTGTTTGACTTCTGGGGTAATTTGGTATTTTCATAAAATTCACTTCCATCTGCCAAGTCACTTTTACTTGAGCTTTCATTTCTGGAGTCTGACTGTGTTTACAGCTCATTGTTAAATAGCATGAAGCTGTTTTGCTTTTTACAAGAAAGTGACCAAAAGTCTATGGAAATTTCCTCTCTTAAAAGCGATAGTGTGTGCAAGAAGCAGAGAAGGTTATTTCCCTTTAGGCTCTCTACCCTCCTTCCTTCCATCCCTCCATTACTTCCGCTCTCCCTGCTGCAGCCTCACGGTGAAGGACTTCCCTGGGGCAGCCTGACCCGGCACCCAGGAATACCGGCAGTCCTTTATCGAAGCCCTGCTCTTGACTTTGCAGTTTCCTTCAGGTTTCCTGTGATCCTTATCAAGCGCCCATATCCACAAGGGTCCTTCCAGCTCCCTCGGGAGGGGAGCCAGCGTCCCTCTGGAGCCGTCCGAAAACTGAAAAGCATTGCTCCCTGAGCCATCAGGGTCACTTCCCCAACTCCCCCCCCAGCTCGCTGCTCAGATCACCCCGGCACACCCAGCCTCAGGAAGCAATCACGGACCAATCACACCAGATAAACAGGCTAGGAGAGGGAAAAGGGCTTTTCCGCACGTGTAATGCCCGCTGACACCTGTGCAGGAGTTGGGGGCACGGCACAGTACAGGACAGCTCATGAGGACAGGGCTGAGGGACGTGTTTATCAGCCTGCAGTTGTCCAGATGAAAGCAAATCCCTATTTAGAATCAATGGCAGCTCACTTTTAGACTCAAATACTCTTTTGCTGCTCCTGGCTGTAAACCAAGGGTTGTTGATAACTGCTATTTTATACATGTTGTCTGCCAAAGAATACATTTAAAAAGCCTGTCCTCATAGGTTCCTACTCTTGTTCCTTGGGGATTTTTGGTGAAAGCACCTATATAGGCAAAATCTCTTTAGTCACATGTCACGGATCAGAAAGAAAACTTGGCACCTCACTGCAAACCATATTTAGCTATTCTTTGCTTAGCCTTAAAATAGATCCTGACACAGTCTCCTGGAAACTCAACACTTCCATTTATTGTTATGAGAACCTGTGTTCACTCCAGCTCCAATGTTTAACTTTGATAAAACAACATCTTTTGAAGTGGTTTATTTTAAGGAAGGAGGCTAAGAAGTGACAGCTCCAAGTGATTTTTGTCTGCCATGGAGAAGACCCTGGTGATATTGCTCACCATTGGAGTTTCCCCATTACCAAAGCAGCTGTTTCCACTGCAGCACTCAAGGCAGAAATGGAGTCTTCTCAATCAGCTCAAGTTTCACATTCCAGTTAACAAAGTCCCCTATGACCTGTTTGGAAAGTGCACAGGAGTGTCCAAAATTCAGCTTGTTTCGTCTACATGGATGAGGACCAGAGAAAGCATGCTAAGATTGTGGTCCCAGCATCCTGGGATGTCACACTGAGAGAGGGCACAAGGAGCACAAGCAGCAGGGGAGCAAAGGCAGTGCTGCCACACAGCATGAGGGACCAGGAGATCTCAGCAGGTCTGGTAAATCTCCCAACTTGCAGGAGCTTGCCTTGGGGGTGCATCCCTGGCAGAGTGGGAAAGCCTCCACCCAGCCCTGAAACACCTTTGATGTCTGCAACATGGGCTGCAGTGACAGCACAGTGGCTGGCATCATTTATTCCTGGGACTTGCCATTCATTGAGGGCCACAGATCATAGTTTCAGGCACTTCTGTGGGCAAATACTGGGGAGAATATCCACCAGTGGATTCCTCCCTGACCAGACTCGAGCACTGTGTAACACTGCCTGTGGCAAGCTAAAGAAAAGTGAGGTGACATGAAAATTTTATAGCTAAATAAGGCCCTGCTGCTGTGCAGCCCTGGACTGCTCACTGCTGCCTGTCCTGCAGCAGTGGCTGGGCCAGAGCTCCCTACCAACAGCCTGGCCAAGAGACAGCACAGTTTGTCAGATTTTTGCTATGAAAACCAGGAGGCAATGGGCATTTTCCACTCTATTTTGCCTTTGTAACATCCATGACAAAGAATAGGGAAAGCATGACAAGAAATGCATAATTGATTATGTACTCATTACAACACTGTGCATTTCCACGCAGGGAACTTAAAACCAGAGAGCGCCCCGGGCTCGTGAGTAATCCAATAGTCAGATGTGCCGTGAGGGCTCGGAGCAGGTGTGGGATGGAAAGACAGCCCTTTCCTCTGCTGCAAGCACAAGTGCTCAGGCAGTCACAGACAGAGGTAGACAGCACAAGTTTTCCATAAAAATCAGCGGGGGAAAAAGTCGAGGTAAAGGATACTCGAGACCCCAGTCTGCTCTTGTGATAATATGAAGCATCAGAGATTGACATAATTAGGAGGAAAGAGCACTCTTGGGTGGGCAATTTTTGGTAAGGCACTTTAAAAAGTAATTAACAAAAAGAGCGAGAATACTTTTTACAAGGGCCTGAAGTGACAGGACAAGGCGGAATGGC
>NW_008246060.1:863971-884294 GCF_000691975.1 Corvus brachyrhynchos
GATAGGATACTGGGAAGAAATTCTTCCCTGTGGGGGTGGGGAGGCCCTGGAACAGGGTGCCCAGAAAAGCTGTGGCTGTCCCATCCCTGGAAATGTCCAAGGCCAGGCTGGATGGGACTATGAGCAATCTGGTCTAGTGGAAGGTGTCCCTGCCCACGGCCAGGGGATTGGAACTAGGTGATCTTTAATGTCCCTTCCAATCCAAACCATTCTGGTATTCTGTGAAGAATTCCATAAAGGGAATGCTTGCAAAGACTATATGCAGAAGACGTAAAGGACTGCTTCCTCCTCACACCAGAAGCATCCATCCATGTGGGTTTGATGTATCCTGCCCTAAGACTTGCTATCATTCTCTTCAGAAAGAATTTAGTTCCTTATTATTTATGGCCTGGAGCCTATCAAAATGTCTGTATTGATAAAGCCCACTATGCTGTCCTGTGAGTTTTAACACTTGCTGCATTTGTTGTAAAGATTGCCAATTTCACTGTAAAAGCACTACATGTTTCTTGCAGGTACATGGCCATAATTCACCCCTTCAAGCCCAGGCTCTCTGCTGGAAGCACCAGAGTCATCATTGGGATAATCTGGCTGGTGGCATTCGGGCTCGCCTTTCCGCAGTGCTTCTACGCCGAGATCATGATGGACAATGGAACCATGAAATGCATCGTGGTCTGGCCTGATGACGTTGGATCCAAGCACCAGCTGACGTAAGAGAAGTGATAAAACTCCCAATTCAGGCAAAAGTTAACCAGGAAAATAATTTCATCTCCAAACTGTTGGTTATGAGGAGTGCTGGGAGAGAGAGCAGGGGGATGTGGGGCTGGGGCAGCCCATCTAAGCTCAATTTAAGCCAGCTGTGGAAAAAGCTGCCAGGTGATCATGGGTCAGGGTAATCCTGAACCTGCCATCCTCCCCTGCTTTGAAAACTGGTTATATTATCTAGAACCCCTACATACAGGGCTCAGGGAATTGAAAAGAAACCAGGGCAAAAAGTCTCTAAACAAGCAATAAATCCTGGTTTCAGAGATTCTGGATTTTCTTCCTCCATCAAGCAGGAGGAAACTGGGTATCTTTAATGCTGAAAAGTCACATATTAGTTAAAAATTATGCTGTTCTTTGTGGGGGTAAAAGGAAAATAAAACCCGAGAGCCGCATGTTTCAAACATCCTAAGGTTTTATAGACAGATTTATCTGGGTACACATCTGCGCTCCCGAAAGCTCCTAAGCCTCACAGCTATTTCCTCCTGCTTGAAAGCAAGATTGTTCAAACAGATGAAACAAGCCATGCCCCGCACTTAGGGGATCTGCTGTGATTACTCGTTATTCAAAGCACGCGATGCACGGAGCAGTTTGACAGCTTTATCAAGCAAAATATATTTATACAAAGTAGCAATGGAAGAACTGAGGAACAGCAACAAATCGATTAACAAAGTGGAAACAATTTTTCAAAACCAAAACCCGTTGTGAAGGCTTTTGCCCTGCTCCATGCACGTGGGACATTTTCCCACACTCAGTCTTCATCTCTGGCAGACAGCTGGATGCCTCCTCAACTTAGCTATTACCAAACTAACTGGTTTTCACACTAACATATGCCAGTTCCATGAGCTTTGTATAATTTTGGCCAAGCTGCAGCATATTCAGCCAGTGGTTGTCAGTTGTTCCCAGTTCAGCAAAGAGTAAAATCAGGCTCGAACCTCTCATGTTGGGTGATGCTCCTCCTGGGTGTCCTTGTTGGTACCCCTTGGCACAAGCTGGGGAACAGTGTGCGCCAGGCTCCTGTCAATTGAGGAGGAGGGAGAATAGATAAACACTAATATGTGAGTCACTGATGACTATTTCATTCAGATGAAAGGTGTGAGGTTTATTTCTCCCACATCCATGGCATGGAAAGGACTCAAATGAGTTCCCCAGCATGCTGACAAAATCCCTGTGGGCTGGAAAGGCTGGTCCTGAACATGGCAAATAGCAGGGCAGATTCTTTCTGGGATGTCCAGCTGAAGAGCAGCAGCTCCTGACCAGAATACATCACTCACTAGCTCTCTCTCTCTGAACAGCCTCAGATCCACAGGTTTTCATATCTTTCTAAGAAAGGAAGTTGGAAACACCGCTCCCCAGAAATCATACTGAGTGACAGGTTTGTTGGGACAGATGCCTGCAATACAGACCATGGAGAAAAATCCATGTGCAGCCATTCATATACTAGTCCAAATAACAAGGAAAAGAAGTATTAAGAAACTCAAAGAAAAACAAAAAAAAATTGAGAACTGGGTTCCTATGTTGACTGTGGGTCCTCTGAATCCTTTGCAGTTGACTAAAACCAACTTTCAAAATTTCTAGACTTCAGAACAAAGGAAGATCTTTTTCTGCAGGAAAAATGTGTTTAATTATGACAGAAACAAGTAAAAAAAAAATTTAAAAACCCAAAGAATGCACTACTGACTGCCAGTGCCTGAAAAATATTTGATATAAAGGATATAGAAGTTTAACCAGAGTAAAGAACCTTAACCACACAAGATTGGGTTTTTTTTTTTCTGGTAACAGGTTAACTTTGCAGCAAAGTAGTAAAGCTACAAGACTAAAAGTTTCTTTTTACATGTGCCCAAGCTTAGGCTCCCATCCTCCCTTCCTCCTCCCAGGATGGGAACCCTAAAAGGGCTTTGCTGCACTCCACACACAGTATTAGACCTTCAGAAGAGGCACCACTCTGCAGACAATAAGAAAAAGTGGAAGACGGGCAGGGACAAACTCACCACATTTCACAAATACAGTATTTTTCCTTATGCAGCCACCAGTCTGGTATTT
The DNA here is from genome assembly GCF_000691975.1 of Corvus brachyrhynchos. Lineage (NCBI taxonomy): Eukaryota > Metazoa > Chordata > Aves > Passeriformes > Corvidae > Corvus > Corvus brachyrhynchos. The sequence goes on from NW_008246060.1 coordinate 866,774, forward strand.
GCAGCCACCCCGAGGAGCAGATACCCCTGTGGACCCAAACACTCATTCCAACAGTGCTCTGCAAAGCAGCTGACCCCCCTCACTAATGTCAGGAGTAACCCCAGAGCCTTGTCAGACTGAGAAAGACCACTTGCACCCACCCAGCCTTTTGGGGTCACTGCCAGCAGTGTATGCCACAGCCCTCCCGCCTAATCCTGCTTTTCACACTGTTTATGTTAATTTGACAGTTGCTGTAATGGAGTGAGCAGGTTGCTCCCTTCCCATAAATGGTGGTTGCTTAAACTAATCAGCCCCCAGCATGAGGGAACCGGCAGAAGTTTGTGGGGTGACATGGAAAACTGGAAAGGGCTGAGGTAAAATACAGCTGAAGGGGATGCCAGTGCTTTCAACTGGAGCAGTAACTGCGTAGCCTGTTGGTGATACATTAACCATGTGTGCTCACACAAATAAAAACAGCCAGCTACACAAATACAGGCAACATCCCTTCCTCACTGTCTGCATCTTTGTGCACCCTGTTAGCAGCCAGATACCTTCTGCAGTCCCTGATCCAGCTTTTTTTCACTCTTGCCACTACCACATTCATCAAGTTACTCTGTAGTTTTTGGACTATTCCTTTTCCATACCTGTGATTTAAGGGCTTGTACTTTTAGAGCTGTCTCTCTCTCCCGACTGCAGTGGGATAGCAAAGCTCAGTGCAGGTGGCCATGGACTGCAACCCTCTGCTAAAAGATAGGTGATGTTACCCTGTCTTGAAAGAGCAGTGAATCCAGCCCAAGGACTCCTCATCACACCACAAGAGAGAGATGAGCTTTTGCTGCTTACAGAAGTCCCTGTAGCAATAATTATAGGCAAAATTTCTTCTTTGTGGTTTTGTTACTAGAAGCCAGCATATATATCCAAAAGACAATTCCTGAAAGAGCCCTCCAAGAGCCATACTGACTGTGAAAATCTGCTTGTTCTTCTCTTTCAGGTATCACATTGCCGTGATTGTCTTGATTTATTTACTGCCTTTAATGGTGATGTTTGTTGCATACAGCATTATAGGAATTACTCTGTGGAGCAGCACGGCTCCAGGCAACCACCTGAACAGAGTCTGCTATGAACACCAAATTAATGCCAAAAAAAAGGTCAGAAGTGAAGCTTAAATATAATTAACCCCAGCACACTAGCCCTGCTAGTTCCAGTTCCAAAATGGAGTTTGTGTTTGATATGAAATCTTGTGGGATTGGGCATGAAAGGTTAACAAAATATTTTGGGTCCAGGGTAAAGGGCATCACCCTGCAAGTTTGAAAAAAATGGTCATTGCATGCACCAGCCAGCCTTCAAGGAAGAAAGACTCACAGCAACAGGCTGGCTGCCAGCAGCCCTTAGAGAGTAAAGTCTGGTGTCCAGTGAATCCACAGGTTGCAGGATAAACCAGGGTAAAACTCTGGACAGGGTGGAGCAGTCTCAGTATAACAGCTGATATCTCATTTCCCTGCACATCTCTCTGATGTAGCTACAAGCAGTTCCTCTACAGAGTCCACTCAGTGCACCAGGAAACATTTGCTTTAACCCCTCCCTGTTCCCATCACCAGGGCACTCCCTCCCTGTTCCCAGTTTTCATTACCAGGGCTGGTTTCTTTGCCACAACAGTCCGGGTCTACATTCTATACACTGCACTTTGGGAGAGCAAACCAGACTCAAAGTGAAACCAGCACTTCCCATTGTCCCAGCAAGCCCAGTCACCCAGAGCCCAGCAATAACCCCTTGCTTTTGTTTTCCTAGTTTGTGAAGACGATGGTGGTAGTGGTGATCATTTTTGCTGTCTGCTGGCTGCCCTATCACATATACTTCATCCTGGGGAGCTTCAAGGCAGACATCTACCAGCAGAAGTACATTCAGCAAGTGTATCTTGCAGTCTTCCTCCTTGCCATGAGCTCGACAATGTACAACCCCATCATATACTGCTGCCTGAACCAGAGGTGAGTAGTGTGCACACATATGCACAGAGAAAACTAAAATCTCAGCCTGAAAAAATGTGAATCTCTGGAGGTGAGAACAGCTGTGAATTTCAACTACAGTTCATAGGCCGAGTAGACAATTTATCCTCTGCTAATAACATGAGGTGGGATACCCTCTGAGTGAGGTTTTGACTCAGCCCTTAAGATTTTCTGTCTCCAAAAAAAAGCACAGACAGTAGGCATAGGATCAGCACAGCCACATTTTCACCCATTTCCACATGCAGACCATCCTACTTGCAAGGGAGGAATCTTTAATCCCTGCAATGCATCTGCTGAGCTAATGCTGGGCTGGCTCAGCCACCTGCTCCTCCCAGGTCGCCCCACCAGCACAGCCGTGAGCCCCCCATGCAGCCCTGGGCTCACCCCCATGGGAAGCAGGAGCAGCCCACGGGTGACCTATGAAGGTCCCATCGGGCCGTGTCACCATGAGGGAGCAGCTAGGGGAGCACAACCCCAGCGTGCCAAGAGATGTCCCTCTTGCTCTGCGCTGAGAGGGCTGCAGGATGCAGAGCGCAGGGAGCTGCTCTGGCTGCCCCGCGGATCTCCGTGCCAAATCCTGCATCCATAACTCCCATCTCTCTTCAGCCTCGCTGCATGCAGTGAGCTCCAAAGGTAATAAATGCTTATCAGCACATTTCCTGTGCAGTTTCACTGGGATTGCACCAGCCAAGTTTAACTCCAGAGCGGTGCTGCAAGGCTCACTCCTTTGAGCGCTTCAAACAGCATCCTTGCCTGTGAGCTTGCAAAAGAAGACAGTTTTGCAGCCTATTCACCCAAACTGCATTTAACAAGAAACACACAAACGTGTCTTCCCCCTCCTCTCTCAGAAAGCAGACAGCTTCCTCATTTAATTATTCATGGTTTTTTAAAAAGCTCCCAGTGGGTAAACACATGTATTTTCCTCAGATGCTCTGTATCTCACAAATGCTGTTACCAGCACGGTCAGCACCATCTACTGAGCACATCAAAGATCCTGCCATTTCACTGATCTTTTATGTTTACTTAAAATACATGGAAATCTGATCATAAACTCCCATTGCACCTCCCTCCACTGTTTTATGCATTTAGCTTTTCACTTCATTCCTTTGATTTCAGTAGAAATATTTATTTCCATAGTCATTCATAGGTAGAACCAAATAATGAGTTTGTTCATTCTCTGTGCAATTAGAAAGATCATTTCACCATTTAATTTCTTTTCTCACTTCTACAGGTTTCGGTCTGGCTTCAAGCTAGCCTTCCGGTGGTGTCCGTGCATAAAAGCAACAGAAAAAGACAAACTTAAACTTATGTCCCCATCTCTCTATCAGACAACTCACAGGAAGTCAAGAACAACAAGTTTCAACACAGAAACTCAGCTGAATGAGAAAGAGAAGACATCATTCACCCTCACCCGATTAACACTTTGATTTCCTGCTCCTGGTTCTGGCTCTATCCCCAAACACCATGCCAAGGCAGCAAATCTGCAGAAGCCTGAGCCTCTTTTTCTCTGGAGCAACTGTTTCCTACAGGACCTCTTTAGATGCCATCAGCATGAAAGGCAGTGTGTTGATAATACTTACATCCATGTAGGTCCAAATATCACCCAGCTATAAACTCATAAGTTTAGCCCTCCCTTACATCAACAGCTGCAATACAGAAAAGACATCATGCCCAGGAGGCCAAAAAATCAGTGGAGCAGATCTGAGGCAGGACCAATCAGTAGAATATAAATTATTCTCTTCTACATTGGGATCTCCTGATTTCTGTTCCACCAAGACACTTAAATTCAGAAAAGAGGCGATGAAGTAGAAAGGCTGGGGCTCACATGGCCCAGCTGGGATGGACCCCCGGGGCTGTGTGGGCAGCTAAGTCCCATGGCTCAGCAGCCCCAAGGCAGATAACATTGTGGACCAAAGCCTGTTTACAACAAAGGCAAATACTAACACATCCAGACTGAAAAACACAGCTTGCCCTCAAAATTTCCTGAATTCTGGGATTTTCATGCCTGCAATTTCACCAGCAGAGAGAAACAATTCCTTAAGACGTTGTCATTACATGGATTTCTACAACCTTGCCCCAAAATATGTTGTTGTCCTATTAAACTGTGCTCAAGTGACTCCTCCTTCACATTAATTGTGGTGCCTAATTTGGAGAGCAAGGCTCTCAGAAGAGTCAGTAGCCAGGGATACCCACTGGCTTGGTCAGGGCTCACGGATCCAATCAGAATCCACCTCCTTTACCTCCTTTTAGTACTAACAGCAGTGACCCATTGCTGTCTTTTTCCAGATAGTCCCTTCATCTTCCCAGACGTACCCCATATTTACCCTCACTGCTCTTCCTAGATACGAAAATAAAAGGCTGAAATCTGTCATCTTCCCAGCCTGAGGCATTATGTGCAGGCATGAAAAACAGGAGAAGCTGAAATATAAACATTATATGAGAGTAATACAGCATTTGATAGTGGTGTGATAAGTTAGCACCTCACAATCACCTTCACCTCTCATGACAGGGTTGTAAACAGTATCACAGAGCCATTAAAAAGCTCCTGTAATGTTGACAAGATCCAGTTATTTGAAATATTCTCCTTTGCTCTGTGAAAACCAAACTACAAAGTGCTGCCAGGCTTAAATTCTGCAGTAAATCCAGAGAAAAGGTTCATGGCTTGAACCAAAACAGTACTCAGGGATGTGATTTTCCCAAGCCTGTTCCAATACAGGAACCAGATGCATGTTCCTTCTCCACTTCTCCACCTCCCTGGCTCTGTGGAGACAATTATGTTATGCAACAAACTTGTCCCACTAATGGACAAGAGAGCACAGGCCCCTCTGAAAAGGTTCATCATTTTAAATCATTCCAGCAGGTAGTTCCTAGTCCAGATGTTACCCAGCCAGCCTTCTCCCCTGGCCAGCCTGCTCTTCCCACAGCTGCACTGCTGGTGTGTGAGCAGGGCAGAGGGAGAGCAGCAAGAGGCATTTACAGACAGCCACCACCAAGCCATTCTGCCAAAGGGATTGAGAACCGTTTGGGAGGGATATTCTGCCAGGCACACATTGCTGGGACCAGGCTAGACATGGCAAAGACTCCTGCTCTGAGGAACTGAAGGACCTTCTCACAGAGTTCAGTATTTGATACACATGAGCTGTACCTCCCCCTGCCCAGCCGGTGTGATTCTAAGGCCTTTAAACTCTGCAGCTTTCTAATGCAGAGCTTTTTAGACCAAACAGGCCTATCTTGAGCATCCCACCTTCCCCTCCCTCTTCCATCACACCTGAACAGCCACCCAGAGCCTATTCCAGATGCCCTGGTGTCACACATGTGCTGCCAGTGCATCCCCTGTGCAGTCCCTGACTGGCACTGATGTTCTCTGACAGCTCAAGGCATCTCTTTCTCTTGTTTGGAGCAGAAAGCAGAGGATGATTTCTTCATGTTGCAAAAGGAATTCTGTGTCCTGGAGGACTCACAGTGCAGATCCTGAGGTTTCATCCCATAGAAACAGCAATAGCTAAGGAAGCAGAGATACTCTGAGCCCTTGCTATGTGGAAGAAAAGGCAGCTCAAGGCAGGCTACCTTATTCCTGTGATACATGAGGCAACAGGAACACCATGCTCCATAGTAAGTACATGCAATTCTTCATATAAATATAGACAGGACTAAATACCATGCAGCAATAAAGACATCCAGGTCAGCAATAAATCCCTCCTCTGCATGCTTACTCGTGCTCTATGCAGCAAAGCAGTCCCTGCAGTCAGCAAAGAAAAACACTTGAAGAATCTCATTTTTATGGCAATGAAATGAACAAAAAGCACAGAACGGGGTTCAGAAGTTCAGAAACACTTTATTTTGCCTTCTGCTATTTTCTTAAGAAAACAAAACAAAACAAGGTCTGCTTATTTTAAAACCCATTCAAAAGGCTTCTGAGAGAACCCCAGAGGAGTAAGGAGCAGATGACATTACAACAGTGGTATGCAAATAGTCTTTTCCCCAGGAAATATAAGATTTTTGTGTTCATATTGCAGTAATTACAGCTTAACAGTTAAGAGGACTGTGATTTTATTCACCAAGCCTAAAAGCTTAAAGAAAGACATCTCAGTCATTGCTTGGATAACATTGGAGACATTTCTTCAGACAGTTATAGCTTGTGATTCACTTGGAACAGTTTCCTAGGGGTAAGAAGTAGTCTGGAAATGAAAATCCCACCAGGTCTCCCTTTGGAAAAGAACTGCCATGTCTTATCAAGTACATCAACTATGGTCCACGGTAGGAAAAGTTAGAAACACAAACTCACTCCCTATTTGTTATGAGCTGGATCCAATAAACAAAACGACCTATGCCAGCATCTCCAAAATTCACAGTCACCCTGAGACCAAGTTTAACTTCCACTTCTTGTTCACCCTCTATCCTGCACTGAGCCTGGCCCTCAGATGCCGAAGAGCTCCAAACCCAGGTCCCCAGGCACGGCTCACACCACCCCTACAGCACTGCCGACGGCAGGCACAAGATTTGCAAACCTTCAAGCAATTCAAATGCAACGTGTCCCCTGTGCCCAAAAGTTTCTCACCTTCTTCTGTCTCCTGTTTGGGGTCATAGCTGCACATCAAGGCTGTCAGAGATTATTCAAGCTGTAACATAAAATGGGTTATTGGAGAAGCACAGCTTCAGTGTATGAAAAAGGGGCTTTCATCTACAACTCCAACACAGGCTGTGCCAACCAGTGGTATATGAGCACCTGACACCAGGACTCTGCAGACATCAACCCTATGCACACAGGGAGCTCACAGACACGTTGTATCCATCACAAGCCTAATGTAACCACACCACCCTTGGTGCAGTGCCCCGAGGTTTTCCTGCACTGCAGATCCCCCTGCACAAGACAGGGCAGGAGGTGCACCCAGACAAGCTACACAGCCCCTAAGATTTGGGCACTGTCAGCGCTGTGCCTCTGCTGAACTACATTAGGAAACACGAGGCATGGGGACCTGTGTGAATCTGACCCCGAATGCCCGGGAATAAAAACACACACACAAAACACAGGCACCACTGGGATTAGGTTGCAGCTCTCCCTACACAATAGCTCTTCCCAAAGCACTAAGCCACCAGCCAACAGCACCTCTTCCAGAAAGAACCACTAAACACCAGTTAACGCACATCAAAAAAGTTTAATATTTTCACAAGTATCACGTAACACTAGTACCGGAGCTACTAGTGTGCAAAGTAAAAAGACCCTCTACCTTTGCAAAACCAGTTAGGCATGCAATTTTTCAGGTAGACACACACTTAAAGCTGCAATGACTGTTTGTGACTCACAGGTTACTTTACAACATTCACTCACAGTGCACCATAATGCATATTGAAATGTTATCGATAGGTAGGGCAATCCAAATCTTAGGGGAGTGGAACGAGAACAAAGAAGAGTAGCCTGCAAATTTCCATCTACTTTCTGCAGGAAAAGGCAGCAGGGAAAACCATGCGGACATCTCAAATTCATTTTTGGTAGAAGAGTGGGAATTAAGGACTATTGTGTGGTCTCCCTCTTTGCAGAAAGCGGTGTCACTTGCAAATGTTACTCGACATGTACCTTCCTAACTGCTTCTCAATTTAAGTGATACAACTGGTATGCAGATATAATAATGGCATCGACTGGACAGAGGACAGGGTACACCATGTGTAAATGATCCTTGCTGTTGCTTTCATCCTTGGAATAAGCTGCATCCAATTTTGGCTTTGTGGGCTTTTTATGCACCCGGGTCCTCAAAGGCAAGATCAAAACGCAACCCTCCTCTTCCTTTCTGCGCACTAACTCTAGCTGAGTGTTTGTGTTCTGAGTGACTGCTGGACAGTATTAAAGATTAAAGCTCTGTGTGGAAGCAAATACCCATTTAAGGCGAGAGACGGGAGTAGGCGCATCTGAGGGACGCAGTCGAGCTCCAGGTTCGATGGAAGGGCAGCTGCAGTGCCCTGACCCAGACTAACAAGAAGAGAGAGGAAATACTTTTTGTAAGAACCTAAAGAGAAGAATACAGCACAGCCGTGAAGGGACCATAGATCTACCGATTTCACAGGTCTGGAGATTTGGATTACCCCAGTCACCAACCACTTGGCTTTACTCTTTAGGGATTTCTCGCCGAAACGTGACAGATTTCGCCCAGTAATACAACACTACTCACATAAGCAATGGGGAATACCAGTGGAACCAGATCTGTGGGACAAGGGCATTTACTTTCACCATGACAAAAGAGGCAAGAAGGAAGCGAGTAAGTCGCGGTGTCAAGTCCCACTATAGAGTTACGTGCGTGCACAGTGCTGACACACCATAATGTGTTCACAACCGCTTTAGACGAAACAACAGCAGGTAGATATGCAGGAGGGAACTGTTGCTTCCCCTTCACTTAAAAGCATCAACACCCAGGTCTGGTGGTCAGCGTGCTGGCAGTGCGCTTAACAGGGATGCTGCAAAGAGCACGTTTGGTACGATGCAACGGTAGCTCTCAATGCACATCACTTGGGGGCAATTTCGTCTCAGACAACAACTGATTTTTGACAACTGCAGAAATTATAGACTGTTTTTTCCATGACCTACAGATGGGGAAGGTACCAACAAGGTGAGTAAGAAACATGCAGATTGGGGTCCAGAAACAGGAGATATTATTAACAGCACACATTCTATCTTGTATCCTATTTTTTTATGTCATTAGTTGTAATTTTCTTTTCCCCTGATAAAGCAGTGAGTTCTGGGTTTTTACCAGTTCTGACTATGCAGTCGCTGCTTTATGAGAAACACAAGACAGAATTGGGGCCAGGATTGTGGAATTCAGTTCTGCTCAGCCTCACGAAGCCTGCATCCCACCGCTGTGATGAGCGCTGCCCCTTTCCCGCTGCCGTCCTCCGACAGCAGGAAGGTCACGTCGCAGTTGGGTGCCAGGTCTTTGACTGTTTGGTGCATGATCCTCGAAAAGCTGTGAAAGGAAACAAGGGCAGTGGGTGAGGAAGGTCCTGCAGCACCTGTGGAGTGGAGCACTGCCACGGGCATTTGCACTGCATCCCCTTTCACTAGGGTAAGAACTAAAATACTGGAAACTAGGGTGGATTTGAAGCCTGGGAGCAGTAGGAGCTAAAGGAAAAAAGCACTTGCATCCCAGCCCTGCCTGCGTGAGGTTAACTGGGATCACTGATATCACAGGAAACGGAAAAGAACAGACCACATGAGCCACCTTCTTCCCACCCATCTGCCTCCATGCACACCAGAGGTGGGCACTAGTTCTCTTCTCCTGCCCCCAGCTCTTTTAGACTCCTGCCCTCACATGCATTGCTCTGCAGCAGCTCTTCTCCGCTGGACACTGAACAGAAACATCCTCTAAAGAGGTACCGGGCATTTCAGCACTGCTCTGTCATTGCCTGTCCAGAGCCAAGAGATCCTTCCCTTGCTATACAGCTTCCAATTCACTCAGCAAGCTGTGTCCCCTTCAGTTTGTCACCACCCCAAGAATCTTTCACAAGTCATTCTTGATACTCTCATTGCCCTTCAGAAAGCTCTAAGCCCCCTGATTAAGACTTTTTTTTTCCTGGCTCTTATCCCAGCAAGTGAGAGAGTCCAGTTTGGTGCGTCAAGAGGAAGGACGTACACGCAACACGCTACAGGCAAACGAATGCTGAGAAGGCAAATACTCACTGTGGGTGTAGTTTGTACAGGGTGCCATCCACACCAACCGTTATCTCCAGGTGCTCTAACCCTCTGTTCTCCCTGATTTTATCTACGATGGCAGCCATTCCAGCACCACACAGCTGAGCTGCTCGCCTTGACACTGCTCCGCAGACTGTCTTGACAATGATACTGTCATCACAGGTGCTGTTGAGCCCCAGCTGCTGGAGGATGGTTCGCACCTGCAGCAAGGCTAACCTGTCACTGTAGGAGGAAAACACGGTGTTACAGGTTTCCCTCAGTGAAGCCATAAACCCCACTGCACTGATGGCATGCATGGATCCATGCACCCACAGCAGGCAGCAGCCTCTACTGACAGCACAAGTGACCTCAGAGAATACAAATTCAGTCACCCTGCACTGTGCTGCAAGCAGCAACAGAGGCTCCAAGTCCAGCTCCACACTGTCTCCCCTTCTCTTTTTAATTACAACCTTGGGGGGTTTTTCCCCCGTGAAGCCTCAGAGACTGCTTTAAAATACAGAGTCCAAGCAATAAAAGCACAAAAACACCCAGTAAGCAGTGCTCACTCAGCTAGTGTTCATTCAATTCCACAATCGCAGCTAAACACACACAAGGGGCCCAGGAAAATGGCTTGATTTCCAAACAAGGAAATAAAATGATAGAGTGAGGGAATCCTTGACAGCCCTTCCCAGGGTTTAGAAGTGAGCATTGCTAGAAATTCAGTTGATGTTGTAAAGAATCCTCCTGCACACACAGACTGAAACAAAAATTATCTCTAGAGAAGCAAGCAATGCTCTCCAGCTGTCCCTCCCCTCCAGCAGTGTCACCAGACGAACACTACCACACTATTTCACTCCAAGCAGCCTCCCCTGCGGTGCTCTTACCTCTCAATCTGAGAAAGGAACTTGGTTTCAAAGATATGTCTGGTCTTCAGTGTCTCTGAAATCTGGCCTCGGAACAGGAAACCCCGTTTGGTGAAGTCGATCAAAATGTTGCGGACTATTTCCCCCAGGTACATCCCACTGATCATTTTCTCATACCTGCAAGGAAAGACAGCAGTCCAGCTCAGAGGGAACCTGCCCATGTTTGCAAAGGCAGCATCACAGATATGCTATCAGCCAGGTGTCCTACCCACAGAGGGCTGCAGGTAGCAGCGCTGAGCATTGCTCCTGAGACACTCCTTATCCTGTGCTAGAAAGGTCTGCCAGTGGAAGATATTTCTTCTCTCTAGCTTGATGCAAGACAGCAAGTGGGAAACTTGGGTCCTGTGTGCAGAGTTGGGGGCTGAGAGGGCTTCAAGACAGCTTGGTTCCTCCCTGTGGTTTTGGGACTACTGGTTTCCTACTGGAAACCAGGTGCTCAAATTAAATGAAGAGCATAAACCAACCCTGGACCACCAGCTTGCCAACTTGCAGGTCAGTGGTCCTGTGAACAGGCTGGGCATGCCTTTTTCCATCCTTTATCTTGCACAGGGCTGCTTTTGCAGCACGGGACTCCCTTAAAAACACTGCATTTGCAGTGACTGTACCTTATGGCTTCCCTGGAATTTTGCTGCATGGAGCCACTGAGCTTCTTCTGTTTCAAGATCTCAGTTGTGTTTTGCACTCCCTCCCTTCCAGCATCACTCTGGTTTGAATGGAGCATTTTGGGGTCTGTGAGTTGTGTCCTTACCAACAAGAACTGAACAGTTCGATTTCTTGAGAAGGACATTCAGTGATGAATCCTTTATTTCACCTCCTGAAGCTCTACAGCAGGGTTTGTGCCCTGGGTTGAGCAGAGCCCAGCGCACCATCCTGCTGGAAGCAGGCCATGCAGTCCATTTAATACCGTGAACTCTCTCAGGCTTGTACCCAGCAAGTGTCCTCCCTCTTGAGTACCTAACTATCTCTGGAACAAATTATTCCCCCTGGCAGTCTTCACTACTGCCTTTGGCTGCTTACTCCATGCCAACCCTGCTGCTGCATCAGGTTTGCTCCACGTCTGCCTCTCTGGGTCTGTTTGAGCCTCAGCTTCTATAGAGCTTCCCGTGGGACTTGCCAACTTGTCTGTATTCCTCAGGTTTTTGTGGACAGATTTACTCTAGTCACAAAATCTTTTTAAAGGCTCCTGGCATCAAAGCACTGCTGCAAAGAAATGGTGAAAAACTCTAGTCCTAGCAAGCAACAATCTCAGCCCAGTTTTATCAGTGCTGGGTACACACCTCCCTGTCAGCCTTTTCTTGAAGGGGACAGGGAAGCACTTGCCCAAACGCTGAGCCCAAAAAAGGGGACCAAACTCCAGGAGCAAGAAAGGCAGGTCCTCTAACATGACCTAGTCCATCCAGAAAATTGTCTGAAACAAGAGCTGGCGGCAACTTCTAGAGAGCTTCTGACTGCTTTACAGTGAGCAGTTCCAAGCTTTAACCAGCTGGTGTATGTTCAGGATTTCTACAGGCACAGTCCTCTAAAAAGAGCATTCAGCTAAAAGAGATTAACCTGAGACCCTGAGCAAAAGAATGACCAGCCATCTTATCCCCCCCTCAGTACAGCACAGGATGAGAAAAAGGGTCTCTTCATAATTTCAAGACTTTTGAAGCCCTCACCAAAAGCCCTGCTGTGGAGTCCCATGGCAGCAAATAAGTCACAAAAAAGCAGCGACCAGGAAAACCACAGAAAGAGGAGATCCCACAGGATAGCAGGACTGCAGTAATTTTCTACTCTTAACCTCTCCTTTCTCAACTGGGAGAAATCCAGTTCTCTCTTAAAAGCACTTAAGGCAGCCTGGCTTATATGCATAGCACACCATTTATCCTGCAGTACCTTTGCTTTCCAGCATTCAGTGAGAAGTCATCAACTGCTTTGTCATATATTGTCCTGATGTCGTCCAGGCACCCGTTATCCCCGAACGCTCCCCACTCCGTGTTCACACACATCCGCCCTTGCTCACCATCCACCATCTCTATGTTTCTCATCTCTTCCATGTAACAAGCATTGCTGCCCGTTCCTGAAAGAAACACACACTGAAATTATTCTTTGGTTGCAACAAAACAACACTAGAGCCAGCACCACAGCCCTGATAAACCTTCTGAGAGATCTCAAATGTGTTTTTTTTCTGAAAGAAGTAGCTGAATCATCATTTGAAACATCAGAAAAAAACCCAAACCCCCACTCTTCAATAATCCTAAACTGAAGGAGAACATTACTGCTGTGGTGCATTGCTCAGGGTGGCTCAGAGAGGAAGCTCACCCAGGCCAGCTGGCTGAGGGTCCCACACAAAACATCACATGCTTCTGACCCCAAAACTGCAAGAAGCAGACAGCTGGGTTTTGCAGCTCGGAACCACCTTCCACAAAGCCCATGGACCCACAGAATTCAGGGGAAAATGTGCTGAACTGAAAACCTCAGCAAGTTCTGAGGCAGCAGAGGTTTTACCAGCTGATTGCTTGGGGGGTTTTTCTGATTTTAACTGCTTATTTTCTCTGGCAGAAAGGTTACTCCCATGTTGAGATGAGGCAATATCTGATACTTCTTACAGGGGATCCTAAGGAATGTGGCTAAATGCTCCATGTACACAGAGGTCTTGTGGAGCAAAGCTTTATTAGCAAAGAGAGGCAGCTTTAGCTGCTAATCAGGGCAAAAGTTCTCTTGGAGTTACTTGAACTCATTTAATCCTGCATCCCATATTCTGTACCAGTTGCTACAGCAAGTCTGTTTTCTTCTGCCATTTTTTAGGGAATTATATCAATACAGTCTGAGCTAAAATAGATCCTCCCACAGTACGCCCCTGCTGCAGGAGAGCTGAGCCACAGCGCAGGGTTTGGCGGGGGGAATGTCTGGGTTTGCAGACTGAGAGCCAGGTTTGCAGGAACAAACCTGATCAAATCCAATTGCGGATTGCCACCAGCATCCAACCTCCCTCAGGTGCCATCAGCCAGGCAATCCAGGCAGGGCAGAGGGAGCTGTCAGAGCCCCGGAGCTTTCATTCCCATTATCCTAGATGTACCCAGGCCACCTCTGACCCCCTGCTCTGCACACAGACATGCTGGCTGCACAGCATATCTGGCAGGGCTGCAGCAGACGGTCCCCAGGGGATGTTCTCAGCACCCCAAGGACACGTTGTCCTTCCTGTAGGGAACTCTGATTCCTGAAAATGCCACCGATGGAGCTGCGCAGACACGGCTTCTTACCCACACTGCACTGTGCTGACTCATCCTGGACATTTTCCAACTGTCTGGAGGAGAAATTGGTGGCGTTTTATTTTCCTATAAGCCACCTCACAACTGAAAGCATTCTTAAAGCTTGCAGGTTCCTTGTCCCCTTCTCTCCCATGGAAAACTCATTTCTCTGGAGAGCTCTGGGAATTCACACTGCCCCGTGACTCAGGCTCCCCAAGCGTGGCATTTGCAAGGGCATCGGCAGTCGCCTGTGGAATTACTTCAGCTGTCTCACTGCCGGGAAGGGAGCTCTGCGTCACTGCACTCAGTCTATCAGAGCTCTCCACCACATGCCATTTGGGAATTGCGGCTGCACTTTGCACGTTTACTCTGAGACACCACATGCTTGAGGGAAGCTGTGGACCACCAGAACACCCCAGCAGGGAAACTCTTACAGGCTAAACTAACAGCAGCTCCAGGAGCCCACATCTGCTCTCCTCCCAAGCAGCACCATGACTTTACCAAATAAAACAGGCAGAATTTATTGAGCATCACAGCCTCTGCTTATCTCAACTGATTGTGGACAGAACCAAGTTGGCTGTTGAATTCTGCTCTCTTTTCCTCCTGGATATCCTAGGTTTATTTTCAGTTAGCCACAGGGATGCCTCCATGAGAATAGAGACAGATGTGTGGATGTGCTGTTTAATAAAATGCAGCTCTAACACATACCCACAATGAGTCCAATCTCACAGTTTGGATCTTCATAAGCACAAGTCATCATTGTGCCCACTGTATCATTCACCACAGCCACCACATCCAAGTCAAATTCCTTTGGGAAAGAGAAAATAGTAGTGAGAACTCTGGGCTAGGGGCAGTCCGTCACACCAAAGGGGACACGAAAGGAGCACACCAAAGGGGAGGCTGCCAAAACACCCTGGAAACAAACAACTGAAATTACCAGCCTAATTTCACACATGCAAAAATAGGAACCTTGTCTACCAGCAGGCAGCTAAGGTACATGCTCTACCTATGACAGACTGTCTTCAGAATGAAGTATATTCCTGGCTGTTCTCCTTGGCTTAGGTGTGTTTAAGCACACATCTTTTACACAGGCACATGGTATAAACATTCAATATCACAACAATTATGTAGCAATTCCAGTAACAAAGGTTTTAAGACTTCCTTTTCACTGGCTGGTAAAAACTGTGCAAAAGTAACATCCTCCTCAAGCTATTTTTCTTCCCTTCCTAGAAAGTTTTGGCTAGACTGGTTGAGGCTTTTTCAAGGTCAAGAAGAGGAGGAGAAAATTGTCCTTTAGGGTGCACTGAGGCGCATTCCTACAATCACCATTTTGAAAACTCCTGCTTTCTCCATGTGTGTCACAATTGCCACAGAGTTTGAAAGAAGCCTTGAAAGTTCAAGCAAATGTGAAAAGCTAGAAGCCTCTGGGGGAAAAAACAACCATCTGTGCAAGACAGGAGACAGCCCATGTCTACAAGGCACACAAATCCTTTGAGAGGGAGCCAGCTTGACCCACAAGGTCTGTCCATTCTGGAGAGGAGCAGAATGAGGAAAAAAAAAAAGAAAAGAAAAATCACCTCTCTTCTTTTAATTCCTTCTCTAAGCAAATATACCACATCTTCTCCCTCACAGTCTGTAGCTTTGAAGCCTTTTGTCCAATTGAGAAGGATACCCTAAAAAGCAAGAAAATAGGTTATCAAGTTGCTAGGACTCAGATGTTATTCTGTACACTTAACATTTCAAATGCTTTAGTGCGATGTTTTATGGAAGAGTCCCTGTGAAAAGGAATATCTCTTTAGTATGTGGAATTGTCATCTAAAACAACTAATTGTGATCGGGCTCTAAATTTCCAGAGCAATGCAACAAACTAAAAGAAATAAAAAAAGTGTGACAGGAACTCAAAAACCCAAAAGTGTTACAGAAATTATGCCTTTCATTAAAAAAATCCCAGCTAATAGGAAACTATTAACAGCTGCAGAGGTTGGGCTGGTGTAAATATGTGACAGTGAAGTTAAACATGTAAGTGAAAAGAACACAAGTCTATTTGTCAGGGATGTGCTTCAGGCCACACTGTCACCCTTAGGGTGACACAGCCCACAGATTCTGGTGCAACCACTCCATCCAGTGAGACAAGATCAGCTGGGAATAGGCGCTGGCAGCAGGGTTGGACTTTTGCTTACTGCTTGCAAAACCAGGGAAGTGTCACACACCAGCAGGTTTATACAGTTGGAAAAAATACAATGTCTTAAAGAAGGGATATGACCACCATGGAAAATTTAAATGCTCTTATCTGTCACAGTCACGGGCTGAGCAGCATTTGCATTACTACCCTTAAAGGAACTATTTATAGGAGCAGCTGCACTGGTCAGGGTCAGAGCATGAACCTTCCCCTTGTATGACCTTCCTGTAAGTGTCACGTGGATGACATGAAGGCAGAGAAATCAGGCCTGGCATAAGCACAAAAGCAGATTCAAAAGGTACTAAGGAACTTACAGCATCCAGACTGGTCTGCTTGCAAGGGAAGGAAAAGGTGAAGCCAAGAGGAAGACGTGCGCCTTTTATCCCCATATAATCCAGGAAGTCAGAAATGCAGGTAACGATGTGATCAAACAGCTTTAAAGAGAAAAGTCATAATATTTGAAGTTGTACATGTTATGTGCTCTTAAGGAGCTATTTAAAAAGCAGCAGTGCAGCCAAAGAGAAACACAAATACCTCTTCTCCTGTTCCCTGCATCACCTCTATGGGAATGGCATAGATCTTGTTGTGCATCTCAACTGTTCTCCTTTTACCGCTGCGGATTTTCACCAGCAAAACTCTGAAGTTTGTCCCTCCAAGGTCAAGTGCCAGAAAGTCTCCATTCTCTGTAAAAAAATATGTGTGTATATTTGAAGAACCACAAGTAAAATCTGAATAAATGCTTCTCTCAAAGTATTTTGATAGAAAATCTCCTAAAAACTCAGTTGGGAAGATCTTCATCAAAAGAGGACTTTAGATGCGGCTCTGATTATTCCAGCTTTCTTTTTTTTTTTTGTTTTATTTTTTGTTTTGTCTTCCTTTAAACCAACAAGCAAAAAAGGACCCACACGACTGTTCCAAGAGAAAGCTGAAATTTGGCCAGCCACCCTGAAATGTAAAGTACCCAAGTAGTGTGAACAGGGTTCATGTGGGTTTGGGTTTATGATCCCAGTTGTGGTTTTATGATCCCAGCTGTGCTTTTCTCAGCTCAAGCTGTGACTTTGCTGGCACCCTGAGGCAAGGACAGGGGGCCAGGCTGCCAGCAACCAGCACAGGCCAGCAGGGCCAGTGCTCAGCTCTCCTCCTTTGCACAGCTCAGGTTCTTCTTTGGTCGCACCAGATCTGCTCACCCTCCACCAAACCCCACACTGAGAGCCCGTTTCAGCGCCCTGTAGCTGAGCCAGTGTCCCCACTCCAGCAAAGGCACGCTCTACCTGTCCCATCCGGCGTGCTGCGGACGAAGGTGGGCAGCATCTTCACTTTGGCAGTCTCGTGAGTCTTCTTCTTCAGCCCCGCTTCCATCTCCGCCCTCATTCTCTTCTTCACCTGCAGCAGCTGCTCGTGGGTGAGCTTGAACTCAGCCAGGGTCTCGTCGATGAGGCGGCGCTGCTCCCCCTCCCTTTCCCCCTTTTTCCTCCATTTTCCCTAATTTTTCTCCCATTTCCCCCCATTTCCCCTGTATTTCCCCCATTTTCCCCCAGTTTCCCCCATTT
>NW_008246060.1:884326-904416 GCF_000691975.1 Corvus brachyrhynchos
CGGCCGTCACCATGGCCGCTCCCTTCCCGCTGCCGCTCTCCGACAGCAGGAACCGCACCTCCGAGTCAGGCACCAGGCGCCGCGTGGTTTTGTGCAAGCGCCGGGCGTACCTGTGGGGAGGAGAGGCTGCAAGCCCGGCCTCTGCACTGCCCACGCCCCAAAATCTGCACTGCATCCCCCCAAAATCTGCCCTGCCCACACCGACCCACTGCAAGGGGAATGGGGAGACTCACCATGCCCAAACTAGCTACAGCCTCCCAAGCAGAAAAACTAACAGGGAAGAGCAGTTCTTCCCTACAGCCTCCTTCCTCCTGAACTTCTAAGCAAAGCCAGAAAAATGCAGGGGAGAGCATCAGTCTCATCCCCTGAACCTGATCCTGGATGGGAGAAACTCCCTGGCTGCAATGCTGCTCCAACTCCTTCTCCTGGGGTCCTCTCCTGAACTTGCTGGTTTAGATGGTGTGGGTAGCAGTTAAGAAACCAACAGTGCCCAGTGTTTATTATCTTAACAATCCCCAGACCTTGCCCCGTCTGGAAGAGCGAGTCAAAACAGCATTCTCGGAAATTTTTTTGTTTGCTGAAATTTTATGGGTTTTTAAACGAAGGAAAATACCTTTTTCAATAAATAATGAGAAACTGGAAAAGAAACATTAGGCATATTTCTCCTTTCAGAAGTTCACCCACAAACATAATTTTCTGATTTCTACAAAAATCTATACAGCTGTTTCACTAAAAATGTAACTTTCAAGATGGGGGAAAACAAGACAAAGTCAGTTTGTTACAGGCCATGGAAATCTAAGCACCATTTCTTCCCCTCACCCCAGTTTTCAAGCGTATCTTCAGAAAAGACTGGCAAAAATAGGGTTCAGCATGGGCATTAAACTGGAAATGGAGATGAAGGTGAATTAATTTCCTCAGGTCTCCTCACAGCCCAATCAATGGGCACAAAGCAATGTTTTGTACAAAGAAACTCTCCTTCCAAGAGGTCTCTTGAGGATCCCTTAAGTTATCTATTCAAACCACCATAGTTTTCCCTGACATTGCAGTATCCAGTTACTCAGAGGTTTGGTTCTTTTCTGTGTGGTTTTGTCGGGTTTTTAGAATCTGACACAAATTTTTCACTTAAAAGATGTCTCCTTTCCCCCCTAAGCTCCCCAGCTCAGACCTAAACCCCCATGCCCATGCTTTGGGTTCATCATCTCACAGCCTGCCTGGGTGACGTCTTGGGATGACATGCTCACCATGCTCACCCCTTTGCAAACCAGAGCCCGTGGCAGGTGAAGTGTTAGTGGCAGGAGCAGAGGGACTCACTGTGGATGCATCTTGTAGAGGGACCCATCCACCCCCACGGTGGTCCGGAGGCGGCCGACCCCCTTGTTATCCCGCAGCTGGTTGAGGATGGCACCCAGGGTGGAGGCCACCAGGTTGGCTGAGCGGAAGGACACAATGGTGCAGACGTGCTGGACAGCGATGCAGTCCTCGTGGGACGGCTCCACCCCCAGCCGGGTCAGGATTTCTTTGGCTTTGTTCAAACCTTCTTTGCTCCTGCAAAGTAAAGGGGACTCCTTAGTGGGGATGTACTGGACTGCAGGACTGAGGTGCATCCAAACATAGGTGTCCCTGCCTGGGGTTTGAGAAGGTTAGAAAGAAAATTTCTTAGAGATCTGGACTAGAAAGCTTCATGAGGCTTGAAATAAAATGCTCTAAACATGCATTCATTCACAGATGGAAAAGCTTTCCATTAAAGCCTGGTGCAAACATGCCACCTACAAACAATGCAATTCCAGGTACTACAGCAGCCGCACTACAAGGAGGAACTGGAGAAATTAAAATGCTTTTTCATTACAGTGATGCTTTAAACTGCAAACAGCTTCTCTTGAGCATGAAGCATCAGCCCCACAATTCAGCACGGGCCTGAGCACACACCTAATCCCACACTCATTCCCTCACATGTCTCCATAAATTAAGCCCAGTGCAAAAAACAAAACCCTGAGCTAAGGTTGCCTAAGCAATTTCATGCTAACGGGTCTCTTTTCAGGCTTTTACAACCCCACTGAATCCCTGCCTCTTGCATTGCTTTTTTCCTCATTAGCACCCAGCCTGAGAGCAAAGCTTCTGGCAAAACTTCTCCTTGTCCAGCTCAGTCATTTCCCAGACAAAAACACAAGGAATATATCTTGTCATCCCTAACTATACTCCATACATCTTTTTAAGGACTCTTGCATCTTGCTAGCACTAGCCAGAAATTTGAGGCTGCACAGGAATGTTCCCCCTACTTATAACCAAAGTTAGGTTCAGGAAGCAAGGTGGGATTTCAGGGCAAATTTTTCCTCTTAATAACTGAATTTCTCAACAATTGCATTTTTCTCACTGCTGTTCAACATTACCTTGGTCCACGACACAGACCTCTGTGGTTAAGACAAATGAACACACACATTTAATGGAAAGTTGTTCAGGTAACATGGTCTGCAGGGACAGGAGTAAAATGTGGCAGGAGGAACAGGCATTACAGAAGTTACTGGCTGTTCCCCTAGTGTTGTACTTGCCATTTCAAAAAGAAAATCCAGCCCAATGACTATGGTACAAACTATCCCAGTGATGTGAATTTTAAAAACACGGGGGGAAGAGCCTGTAAGTACTGACCAAAGAGGTGATGACACTCCAAGAAACCAACTGGCACATAGCTCAGAGGTCACCGTGCAGCACCCGGCACTGCCTATGGGACTGAATGCTCTGCCTTGTCATGCTTGTTTTCTTTCTGCCCAGCAATCCCAGGGAAACAGCAAAGAGCAACACAAGTATTTGCTAGGAGGCACTAAGCCAATTCATTTTGTGAGCAGCGAGAGAGGTACTACAGCTCATACCCTGAAAGCTGCATGGACTGGCAGACTTTATAGTTCCTCCCAACACAGAAGAAGGGAGAAATCTTGGGGTGGAGGGCACAGACTGTCTGCTGAGGGTCCCCACACGCCAGCTCTGCACGGGCAGTAGAGGATGGCAGCCACCTCCAATGCAGCATGCCTTCCCACAATGCAAAGAGAGCAGGAAAATTAACATTCAGAGTTGCTGTGAAGTCCAAGGAGTGAAAAGGGACAGATTACTCACTTTTCAATGGCAGAAACATGCTTCGTCTCAAACTTCCCTTTGGTGAGAAGCTCAGGGGTGATTCTCCCCTCAAAGAGCAGCCCCTCCTTGGCCATCTTCACCAGGATGAGCCTTACAAGCTCCCCCATGTATAGCCCACTGACCATCTTCTCAAACCTGCAGGAGAGGACAGCAGTCACCCACAAATCCATGGACAACACTGGGAAGCAGGGCCCAGCTGTGCCACCATAAAGCCTGGCCCAGCCAGAGATTTGCTTCACCACAGGCAAAGCTTTATTGAACTGCAGAATCCCTAACACAAGTGGGAAATGGAGCACAGAGCAGAAAACAACAGAACAGTTCACAAATAACTGCCTCACTCACAGCTGCTTCCCAGGATTAAGGGATCCACGGTCGATCTCTCGATCAAACTCGGTCCTGATGTCTTCCAGCGAGCCATCATCTCCAAAGGCCCCCCACTCCGTGTTAATGCACATCCTGCCCTCATCCCCTTCCACCAGGTCGATGTGCCGCATCTCCTCCATGTAACAGGCATTGGTGCCAGTGCCTTGGGAAAAAGGACAGCAGAAGGTACTGACCAAGCTGGCCAGGCAAAGGCAGACAAGCCCCGCGCCCGCCACAGCCGCAACGAGCGTTACCAATGATCAAGCCAACTTCACAGCGCTGGTCATCAAAGCCACAGGTCATCATGGTCCCGACAGTGTCGTTCACAACAGCCATGATATCCGCATCATAGTCCTGGGGAGGAACAAAGCATTACTTGGACCTCTGGAAAACGCTGCTCATGTTCATCACCAGCCTGCTTTTAGCAAATAGTTTCACAAGGAACAGGAGATAAATCATCTGTCTGAATACCACAGCTCATCTTTTTAAATATTCCCTGTTCTGTCTGCCAGTTCCCCATCCCACGCGCCCAAGAAGGCAATGAGAGCAGACTAATGCAAGCAATGAAACAGCACTAGGATCACTCTAGAGAGCACAGGCCTGCTCTCACATAAGCGCACTTAGGCAGGAAAGAAAAGGGCTATACATGAGGGAGAAGGAACTTTGCACTGAAACATCATGGAACGATTTAGAGCAGTTGCTTGAGGAGTCAATCTAGAAAATACTTCTTACAGAATTCACTTAAACAATCTATGTGTTTTATATGAAGTGAAGATTTTAATACAAAAATAATGCGATTAAATAAATAACATGCAGACATTCCTTTCTGGGTGGAAATTCACTGTGTGGTTCTACCAAGTCTAATGATAGTAACTGACTCTAGTAATGTTGTTTGGTGACAGCAAAATTCAGGTTTCCTTAAGAGTCCACAACTGCCCAAAGAAAGCAAATACTGCCCAGTTTCCAATGAATTTTTGGAGGCTGAGTAATCAACATATCACCAGGCTGCAAGCATTATGCAAACCCTCTCATGCTCAGTGCCTTTTTATTTGTTTAAATCAGCAACCTGGTCACCTTAATTCTCTATAAAGTCAACAGTGAGAAACTCAGGGAGCAACAGCTCACTGAGCCTGAAATCCCCTTCTCTTCTACTCTGCTCCTCTCCTGCTCCCAAGCACAGCAGGTGCACAAGTGAGCTGAGCCCAGTCCATGAGACCAACTTTCTCAGGAATGGGACATGTTGGCGTCACTGAAAGGCCCCAGCACTGCCACATAGCACTTTTTCAGTTTTTGGAGAATGATAAAAATCACTGAAGGTTGCCAGTGAAAAGCCACAACACAGCAACTCAGTTCTCTGCTGTGAGGAAAATCACAGCTTCCACACAACAACTCTGACACGGCTTCATTTTTCCAGCAAACCCACACATTTCATGCAAGAAAGCAGAGTTCCACCACCACTCAGACCATCTGCTCAATGAGTGACATGAAGAGTGGTCCCTGGCAAAGCTGAGATACAGCTAAAAAAGAAAAAGAAGTGCAATTTACCCCACGTTTCTTGATGGCCTTGTTAAGCAGCCTCACGACATCTGCTCCCTCCACTCCGCTCGCTTTGAAGCGCTTTGTCCAGGTTATCAGAATACCCTGATAAAACAAGACAGCAACATTCAACAGGATGCAACCATAAGATACACACTGATCATTTCTCTTCCTTAAAAACGAGATTTTATACTTCAAATGAATCTTCAGACCTCTGTTCTTACATGACCTCTAACAGCCCAACCTGAGACAATTGGTGGTCTTAAGAGTCTAATTACAGTGAGCTGAAAGATAGAAAATTCTTTTCCCCTCCCTTGCTAGAAAATGGTGTGTTTGCATTTTGTATTTTCAGCCTACTCTTCTCCCTGCTACTCCTCGACAGTTTTTCTTGGAAAACCATTTAATCGTTTTGGGCATGGAAATAGACTGCTTTCAGAAAAAGCTGACTCTACAGGACTGACTACAGAGCAGGGATATGATATTGGTAGGTCCAGGATTTGGCTGCAGTGGGGATCAGGCTGCTGCACATTTACTGCCTGGAGTCCCATCTGTCTGGGCTTGTTTAACTGTGGGATCGTGTTTATGGGTTGAGGCAAATGAAAATACTGGAGATGTAACAATGCATGTCCCTATTTTACAGCACAGTTCAGAAAGAAAATCCTGGTATTGAATTCCTTGTCTGCAAACTTTCATAAAGAGCCTGCAAATACCCCAGGGTAACGACTACACTTATTTATTTGCTATTTACATAATGCCTGGCTGAATCAGAGCATTCAGTGTACAGGTAAATAATAACAAAAGAAAGAAAAGAGCATTGACAGTAATCAACTGACAGAAAGACAACTCAGACCAGCTCAGCTTTCCATACCCACCACAATATTCACATCTGTCACAACAGGAGTCCAAGAAGCTAAAAACCAGAAAAGCTGAAGCCTGTAGGCACAAGCAGCCATTGCCCAGGTGTGTGTTTGCCCATATCTCAGCTTAAAAATCAAATTTGCCCTCCAAACTGAGATAGCTACAGGGAACAGAAGGTCAGGGCAGCTCTTTCCAGACCAGGAGATACTCTCCTACCCCTAGACCACAAACTCAGTTTGTGTAAGTTTTGCCAATGTGCTGCCCTCATGGGCATCATTCAGAAGCCCATCAAAGCCCCATGCTGCTGTGCAGGGAAACTGTGGGCAAAGCCTGCTCTGCTGGCACAGCTTTCATGGGCAAAAGGGCGCCGTGCTTCACAAAACTTTTATAAGAAACTGGTCAAACCACAGTGGCAAAGAGCAGCTCCTCTCAGCATGACTGGCCACTGTGCTGGAAGGAATTTTTCCTTCACCAGCAAGGCCTTGGCAGCAGGAAGGAGCCCTTGGAATGCAGCAGGGTTGAGTGGGGCCCAACCATGTGGTGCCCATCTTATCACCCTTGGAGAAAACAGGGACTACCCTGCCTCCTTCTGCTTACCAAGCACAAGAAAACAGCACCCAGGCAAGCACAGCCTCACAGAAGCAGCAATCCAGGAACAAACCTGGCCCACAGAATCCAGAAAAAATGTATTTTTAAAACACTCAAAACACATCACCAAAACTGTCAATATTTTTTTGTTGTTGTTGGCTTTTTTTTTTAAGAGACAGCCTCCCTTGTCTCTTTACTATCCCGTTCCACTCTGCCACTGCTCAGGTGTCCCCAGGGCACCCCACATGCTGCCTGCCCCACACAAGCACAATTCCATCCCAGCTGGTTGGAGCAAACCAGCCCACAAACAAGCACCTTTCATCATGCAGCTAAGCAAACCTTCCCAAGGGCAACTCAACTTCACAACCACATCCCCAGCACGGCTCTGCTGTGGTCAGGAGCCTGAGCCTTACCATGCACGATGGCCAGATGGGAGAGCTGCCCCAAGATCAACTCATCTCTTCTAATGTGATGCAGTTAAAGGTCAGCACCCCTGGGTTCAGCTCTCAGCACTGCTCAAGAAGTATGAAATGTAATAAAAATCATGCCTCACCTGGCCCTCCTCAGCACCAGCATCTGAGGGGCTGTTGCACCAGGCAAACCTAGAGACCTGCAGGCTGGAGAAGCAGGTCGTGCTTTAACAGGGCAACCTCTCCGTGTTTTGTGCAGATTTAACTTTCCGCATTCATTTGCTACACTGTTGCCATGGCAATGCTGTACCGGGAGGCTGCTGAGTCATTTGTGGTACAACGAGCAAAAGGAGGAAAATACCACAGCATCCTTGGCATGGGAATCTCTCCAAGGCTGGTTATCCCCATCCCTTTGTAAAGCAGGCTGGTTCCAGGGGACCTGTCCGACTGCCCTCAGTGCCCAGCCAGTGGCACGGCTCAGGACTGTTGCTCGGCACGGACACCTGGATCCGGATCTGTGTGCACTTGCGAGGGTCAGCAAAACCTGAGCAAACCCTGCTGGGCTGGGTCCTTCCCAACCCCACCCTCTGCAGAGGTGAAAAAGGCTGCACAGGAGGCACGGAAAACCACTGCCATGTTTAGAGGGTAAACCATAACAGCAAGGAGCTCACGCAGAGGCAGCACAAAACATCAGATGCCTCCTCCTCATTTGTTACCCAGCTCTTTCAGGCAGAAACATAAACATAAACACAGTCTGACAGTGAAATATAATATTCATTTATCCCCAAAATGAGACCTGTCTGGGACACTGCTTTCATGGCAATGTTTTAATAACATGGCAGCTCTTTTGCATATTAAGAAAATTGTGAAATCTTCTTACCTCATCTAACTTAGATTGTCGACAAGGGAAGGAAAATGTAAACCCAACTGGCAGTTTCTTGTCTTTGATTTGTTGTTTCTCCATAAAGTCTCCCAGGCATTCAGCAACATGATCAAAAAGCTGTAAGAAAAGTATAAAACCACCATGAATATAGATACAGCTTGAGGGAGAAAATGTTTCAAACTCCATATGAAAACTGCTCTGAGTGAGAAGAAAGGAGAAAATAGCTCTCCATATTTTAAAGGATATATAAATGGCATAGCTATGAAAATACTCTGAAGCAGGGTATATTAACACCTTAATAACTAATACATTATGAAATACACTGTCCTTTTACACACCTAATTCTGCAGGCATATTTTACACCCATAAAAAACACTTCCTGAAACAAGAGGCTCAAGGCTCTTGAGTCTGCTGTAACCCTTCCACTTAACATTTGATGAGAACAAAAATGTTCTTTTAACCTTTCAATAACAGGAAGGAGCAAGTCAAAAGAACATTTGGGATCCAGTCCCACAGGAGGTTGAGCACTTTTACAGTGATGTAGAGAAGATAACATCTGCTTCACTCACGCATTGCTGAGACCAAAGAACCCAGCACTTTGCAGGAGCCACCCAAAAGAACATCATCTCTCAAATCTATTCCTAAAGCACACAACAAACAAACAAAAGGAAACCCAAGGGATTCATCTAAATATTTTCCATGCTACGAGAAACAACCCAAAACGGGGACATTTTTTGCGTTTTCTGAAAGGTCAGCTATGCAGGCAGCCTGCACCAGGCTTGGGGGTACCAACTCCCACCCAGCTGCCTCAATGGCACCTGTGACCATGGCACTATGTGTCCCTGCCAGCCAGGCCAGGAACCAGGGAGGCGCAAAGGCCTCTCACACTGAGCCATTTGGAAAGTCCCTCAGGTAGAGTGCAACGCTCAAAGCTGAAATCAAGCCTGAGCAACTGAAGCAACAAAAATACACATTTGTATTTACCAGCACCAGAAAGCCAGACATGCCTTCAACTGACCCATACCACAAATGGATGGCAAACTATTAACAAGTCACTGCCTGCCCCAGGAGATAACAGTGCTTCACATTTTAACTCCCTGAAAAACAAAGGCCCAAACAAAATAAATCCAATCCTATCTGCAGCATTGTTGGGATGAGAGAACATAATCTGCCCAGAAGACTGGGGATAACTGGGAGGGAGTACAAAAAGACATCTGTTGGTTCCAATTAGCCCACACAGCTTTATTAAGAACAATTAAGAGTCTTGGAGAGACAGGAATGTACTACAGACAGACTGCAGCAATTACAGATGATGAATATTTTGTCCTTCAAAGCAGGTCAAGAAGCAGTGTGTGTAATATTACAATTAAAGTGAACACCTTAAACTCATGCCTTAAATGAGGTCAGATTTGATTAAGGAAAAGTACAGTGGTTTCCCAGGGAGAATGTTGCCATTCATTGTCCTGGGCAAATCAAGGACATTTTTCTGAACCCACACAGAGAAACAACATGGGAATGCAATGTACACTGCTGCACTTCTGGAAGACAATTTTCAACTGTCCAGATGAGGGATGGAGGAAGAGGAGTTACGAAAAGAACTACAGTTAAGTAATAAAATATGGCAACTTCTCCAGGAGGAATACAGAAATAGCAGGAGTGTGTTCTGATCATGTTTTCCATCTGAAAGTATCTTGCTGAATACTCAATCCTACTAAACTTTCAGCTGCTTCCAGGATTACAAACAAAAAACCAGGGGCCAACCTCAAACCCCTCGGGAGTTCAGAAAGCAGGAAGCAGAAATGTTGACTGTGTATGTTGTTACAAAAATCCCTCTCATGCAACAAACTACGAATGCATAGAGAAAAGACGGGATCTGCTTTGTAAGTCTAAATGCAAAAAATTCCTGGGCATTCCCAATAGACTCCAAAAAGTCCGTGCACCTGCTGCGTTTGCCCACACAGTCCTGGCAGGACCTGCTGAAGCCCACCTATGTGAGTTAGCACTACACTGTAAGGGCAGACAAATGCAGTTAACTATTAGCCACAATTTGGACACTACAGGAGCTGTGTCTAGTCAGTGATGCACGGTCTGGCTGTGCTACTGTTGTTCATAAACCACAGAGGGAAGGCATGGCTCAAAAGCAGAAAAAAGACAGGCATTTATTAGTTTTGCTGCCACTGACACTGGTAAGATTTTTCCTAAAGAGACTCAAGGAAGCGTCTGTGTGTGCCCATGCCCATATTGACATCCAAACCTTACCAGTGCCAAATGACTCTGACTGGATAGTAGAGGCAACATATAAAGTTCCAGTAGAATTTCATTAAAGTAGGGACGGTGCACTGAGGAAAAATCCAAATCTTCTTTTACCCACAGATTTGCAGTAGGGAACAGTGTGAGCCAAATATTTTATCATATGTCAGAGAGATGGACAGAGTGAATGCCACAGACGAGAGGAAAGGACCTGTCTGATTTATAGAGCAACAGACCAGGCTTAATTCCCCTGACCATGAAGTTGCCTGCTCAAGCTGGGCTCCAAGAGGTCTCCACAAGGATGCATTTGGCCAGCAGACAGAAGACTTTGACAAGCAACTGAAGATCCAAGCTCAGGCTCAAGCCCCTCAATGGGGATGATTTAAGGAGCAAGGAAACCACAGTTTCAGATCAAGAGAACAGCCAAATCCATAAGCTACCCCCAGTGGTGGCAGAACACAAAGAGCAGCACCAAAATCAAGTCTCAGGCACATTCCCATTCACTGAGCTGACACAGGAGACAGGTTTCTTACAAATTTTAGACCTGCTATGACACTGCTGAAATCAACAAGAATTTTGCCCTTGACTTTGATAGGGAACTGTCCCTGACTGGCAAAGCTGTCAGCCCATGCCTGACAGATGAACAAAAATGGAAGTCTGAATGCCATGAAGTAGAAAATATCAAAACGAGCCATGCTAGTGAGACGTGAAGCCATAAATCACAATCCTTCAATAAGCTGATTATGCACTAAGCTTTAGGAGTGTAACTCAGCAAAGTTAATGGCACAGCTTGCTGGAAATCATTAGTAGCCTACCCCACACAGGCAGTTCAGTCCAAGTATTCCACAAATCTGGCTCAGACATTTCAGAAAACCTCAAGCATATACATCAGTCATTAGCACCCAGTCATCAGCTGCCTGTCTGCCTCCTGGGCATCCCCCATGCTTCCCTGTGAAGTCACACAGCAAGCACTAGATATTGTCATGGAACAACTTCAAATCCGGATGCTATTCTGATGACACTTCCAAGTTCTCCCCTTATTTTCCTGGTACTTAAATACTGTGCCCATGGCGTCAGGGGAAGCCTTGTTCTCCTTTCTTTCAGCTTAAAAGCCATGACAAAGACTATCAGCCTGAGCTCCACACTGCTGCTTCCCAACAGCCAAATGGCCTTTGGATATTGAAAAATGAAAACACAGATATGACAAAGACATGGAAAGAAAGCAGACCTGATGTCTCCCTTCCTGGCTTCTCCTTACCACCCTTATCATGTCTCCATCAAGAACCCCCTTAAGCCAGCTTGCCTTGCCTCCCCAGCACAGACACTTGGGTGTGCAGACAGCCCTGCTGCCTGTCAGTCTCCAGCTTCTGATACCCATTCATGGACAAGCAACCCTCTGCTCCCAACCTGCCTCTGAGCACCCCTGCCCTCACCAGCCACAGGCAGCTCAGCTCAGCTCCCCTCCAAAAACACCCTGTGGGAAAGCCACTGCGTGACCTTTTGGCCCAAATACAAAGCAATAAGGTTAGGAAAAGTCCTTCCAGGAAGGTTATTTTACTGCTGTGGTCCAGATATCACTGGAATGATAAAAGCAATGCTTTTATCAGTTCTATTGACAAGCACTAATTGCCATCTTACACTCATGGCTGCATGAGAATGCAGCAGCACTTATTACATACAGACAATAAAGGTATCAAGGTAACTACAGAAAATATATTAAAGGTAGAAATGCTGTTCCCATAATTTTTCTTTTTCTCCTCTTTTGTTTATTCTTCTGAAACAAACTTTAAGTTTCCTGCAGGTCTCATACTCCTAAACAGCACCTCATTCTACTTAAAAGTGTGAAAACCTTGCTGTTTCCAACAATGAAAATTACTTGTTTTGCCTTATGCTGACACCAAGACAAATCTGCCAGTGTAATCCACTTCCTGATCATAAAAAAAAAAAAAAAAAAAAAAAAAAAAAAAAAAAAAAAAAAAAATTCTTCCAAAGAACTCAATTTGAAGTCCAAGTGAATGGCTGGAAATATTTTCTATTCTTGGAACAGGGAAGACTGAAAAAAAAAAAGCCTTCCAATTATTCAGCAAAACTTATGTTGAAGCTGTGCCAAAACATTCTATCAGCTTCCCGTTATTTTTCTAATGTACTTGTACTTTTCATGAATGCTGAGTTGCTCAGACTGCCAGCACAGATATGTGGCTGTCATGGGGATTTCTATCCCTCATCTAACACTACAATTGCAGGGTTTGGTCATGTTTGTTGCTTACAAAGACTAAGTTGTTTTCCTGCTCTCCATTTGTATTCATGGAAAGTAAGTTCACTATAAAAGTCAGAATTTTTATTTCTAAGCCATCTTTTCCCTAACTTATCCAGAAGTCTCCCACATGATGACAGCAGGTCTGCAGCACCCGTGCATGCTCTGTTAAACTAAGTACTGCTTATTCATTTTCAGTATTAACACTGAAGTTCAGTTTGCATGCTGCAGGTACAACTGTTAAGATGTTAAGCTTATTCTTGTGGGAGGTTTCTAAAATCTAAGCAGCTAATCTTCAGAGAGACACCAAGGAAGAGATGCTTACCCGTGTTCCACTCCCGTGCATGATGTCTTCTGGGGTATTATAAATTTCACTTTCCATCTGCACCGTCTGCTTTTTTTCATGCGATACCTTTACCCGAAGAATTCGGAAGTAAGAACCACCAAGGTCCAGTGCAATGAAATCTCCTTTCTCTATGTGGAAAACAAGACACAAGTGATTAAAAATTGTATGCAACATAAATCTGGGAAACATCAAGCTCGGTTAAGTGCACCACCAAAGCAAATGCCCAGTCCCTACAGCAAGGAAGTTCCAGCTGCAGGACATCCACATGGATCTGATTCCATTGATCTGATTCCCCACAACTTAACATGAGCTTGTTGCAATGGCAATGCCAACCACCATTGATAGACAGGCAACTGCAATGAGGGTTTACCCGAAAAGAATCCAAAACAGTGGACAGTCTGTATCCAGATCTCATGATGAAGCTGGCAGAGCAAAGATCTCAGGAGAAAGACAAAAGAGATGCTGAAAATAGAGACAGTAAAATGAAGGGATGCCAGACCACTGACAAGCAGCCTTTTGCTGTAAATAAACCTGTGTCACTTTGGCAAATAGCATTGAGTGGTGGCTGCTCTAAAATCAACAAATTAAACACAGATATAATTAAAGTAGGAACCACCCCTTATCTCATGTCCAGAAAAGCTGAGAGTCACTGCAAACTGCAGACAGGTAAGAGAAGTCAGAGAAACAACAGCCTAAGAAACCAGCCCTGTACTGCTGCAGGAGTTACTCAGAAGTTGTGATGCCTTGCACAGAGCTCCTAATAAAAAAAAGGGAAATGTGGGGGGTACCTCCATCTCCCTCTGTGGTGGAGAGACATGAAGTCAAAGCAGTACCCTCCAATCTCCACAGACTCCAGAGCACAGCTCAGGCAACAGAGGCGCGTGGCCTGGCTATCTGAGGAATGACACCTTCAGCACCCCTGGAGACATATTTGACTGACCTGCTCATGCTATCTCACCTTATCAATGAGGGAGCAAAGACAGCGATTGTCAAAGTCTGCGAAAGGATAGTATTTAGGGAAGCAGTGTGCACAACTTTCTCACACAGGAGTGTGTGTCCAGGCTGCAGTTAATCACCAGGGCTCTTTGCAAGCATTTGTGTCTGTGCACAGCACCCCTGGGCTCACCGAGGCTGCTCAGAGGGCAGCAAAGCAGAGGCACATGGTGTTCTCTCATCCTGCTTCCTCATCAGCTGTGACTTTCAGAAGGCCATTCCTAACATCTCCATTTTTCCACTCCTACCTAAATTCAAACTGGAAAAACCTCTAGCAGCTGGGAAGATTGTTTTGACATGTTACCTAAAACACACTCAGCTCCCAGAGCTTTTTGACCCCAGACTGT
This sequence comes from Corvus brachyrhynchos, assembly GCF_000691975.1. Lineage (NCBI taxonomy): Eukaryota > Metazoa > Chordata > Aves > Passeriformes > Corvidae > Corvus > Corvus brachyrhynchos. The sequence continues at coordinate 898,281 of NW_008246060.1, forward strand.
CACCAAAATACCAGGTATGCAATTTATCTATGAGGATCTCCAGAGCCAGACTTGCCTCTGAGATTACTCTGTCCAATCTCATATCAAAACTCCTAAAGTCTGACCTAATGATCTGTTCCTCTTCATCACCCCACGCACCTCTGGGAGCCTCATCCCACTCAGAAAAGCTGATGAACTGGACAAGGTGTCCCTCAGGACAGGATCTTTAACAGAAACAGATCAAGAGAGGCAAAAACACACTGCAAATGTCCTTATGGTTTTCCAAGGTTACAGTGTAATAGAGAAGCAAAACACTGTCATGTGAGAAACCACAAACAATAAACTCCATACACAAAAACATAGCAAAATGACAGTGGGAGCCCACAACTTCTAATACACCTCTAATTTTACTGCACTGCAATGCAACTTCTCCTCCTTGCTGCTCAAGACATGGGCAAACCCAGTTTGCCAAAACACAGATCCTGCAGTGCTTCCCTACCTGTTTCTGAGCAGCGTGGCATTAAACACTGCTTTGCACCAGTACAAATGTCATTTAAAGCATGAACATAGACAAGCTGGAGATGCAGTTCCTTTTATTTGGCTCAGCATAAAAAATTCATAACCCCCTTCACTGCAGCACGTCCAGAAGTCAAACACTGACCACAAGTTTCTCATTAAGCCAAATACCCAAATAAGCTTTATCTTATGGGTATCATCTGTTGAGTGCAAGCCATTACCTCCAATCACTAATGGGAAAATCAACATTGGACCAGATGGCCCTTTTTCAAGCCTAAGTGCATACCTCAAACAAACACTACACTTCAGAAATATCTTCCCTGTAAATAAATTAACAGGTTAGGGTGTTTGATTTCCAGCACCATCAAGCTCATCGCAAGGTAAAAAATTATTAAGAATCATCCTTCACACTTTAAAAGATCTCTGAACTAGTGTAAAGCTTTCTGCATACAACTAGAGTTTTCTTTTAGAGTACTTAAGGAATTAAACCCAAAGTAGCAGCATTTAATCTGTGCTTTGTAACACCAAGGTGCAATCAAACCTGCTGTGAATTTATTTAGCGTTTGAAAGCATTTTGAGTTAGCTTGAGGTACCATTCTGGGCACTGTGGACAGAAAATTCTTATGGCTTTTGTGAATTAAACAACTCTGAATGAAGGGGGGAAAAAAACATGTTAACATCAACACCTCCAGAGTCTCCAGAATTACTGCTCACAAATTTCTTGTTGAAAAAGTACACAAGCAGAGATCTGAATCTAAACAACAGTATTTTTCTGAACAGTCAGCTCCCATAATAATAATTGAACTCAGAGGAAAGAGCTTACAAGGCAGTAATTAGAGACAGGCCAGAGAAAAGGGCAGGCTTTCAGCCTCTGGCTTTTACGGAGGGACAGCTGAAGGCAGAAATTGCCATCTTTGGACACATCAACACAGCCGCATCCGTGAGGGGCCCCCGGAACCCTTTGCAGGAAGAGGTAAGGGGGCTCTGCGTCTGTCCTGGCTGCATCTGTGCGACGGCCAGGCCAGACATGACAGGCACACACGGGTGAGTCAGGGAAAGAAATGCCACAACACCCCCTCACAGCAAATATTGCTCATACCTGGGGTCAGAACATAACCTTTCAGAGAAAGAATGGAACGGCTCTGCCTGCTTTTCTAACACCTATCCAAAGAGGCTCTCGCCACCTACACATACAGATCACCACTGAGTTCTATAGAAATTGTCCGGGGCAAAGCACTGCCTTGCTCTAATCCATACTGCAGAGCACTGCCAGCAGGGTGCCCAACCTGGACAGGCTAGCAGGAGCCAGGCGGGCACAGGATCAAGAACTGAGAGCTCTGTACACAATACATGAGGTTCTTTTTTAAGTAGGTGCGTAATGCATGATCTGAAATTAATGCCTTGACATACAGACATGCCTATGCTCAACCAGGGCTACTCACTGCTCTGGCTCATCCTCGGTCCCAGCAGTGTTCAGCAATCTCTCACATCTCTCCTGACCATGTGCAGATCCCTGTTCTCCTGTGCCATCTCTAAGTCTTCCCAGTTCATACAATGTAACAATTTTCAAAATTATTTGACTCACTGCAAGCAGTTCAGATTTGATACCCTGCAGAGCCTGACGAAGCAGGGAACTGGGGACAAGTCGCTACTCAACTGAACCCAAAACAAACATGAATGAAAAAAAAGGGATTTTGGAGCAAGTAGAAATGCTGGGATTCCACTCAAAAGCCCTCAAGTCACCTCACGTGCAAACCCTTAGTGCAACCTCTGCTGGTGACCCAGCTGTGCGTGGCAGCTTCTGGCTTTCTCAATAGGCTGCAAATTTCAACACAACATTTCAACATAACAGCCAGCAGTGCTAAATTAAGGGAAACACAGGATTCAAATACATTGTCCCTTTGGGTCTTTTTCAGACAGCAAATCACATCTCAATGAAATAGCTTAAGATGGCAGAAAGCAACAGCAAAGCAGAGCTATCAAAGAATTCCACCTGCCAGACGGCAGCACAAAGTTATACAAAGCATCTGGCCTCATGTTCTTTCACCAGTAAATTCTCATTTTTAACTCAAAAAAAGAAAGCCTCAAAATAGGTAATAACTCTGTTATGCAGTTCTTGCAATTTCTGCACACAGGTAGGCACCAAACTAGTTAGTTTGTGGTAGGCACGACAGTAGTTAAACAGCTACATGAGAGGGAAATCCAGTGTTACTACTAAATAATAAACACTATCATATAATGTTTATAAATATATTTAGATACACTATATATGGTATTTTTTACAAACATCTAGTATTTTATAAGTAATAACAATAAGTAAGAGAGGCAATCCTGGCCTCAATTACCAACACAACACCTTTTTGGTGTCTGGTAGCAGTTTGTGCCGCTTTTATCTGGTACAGTGGGCATGGAAAAAACAAGTCCTGCATTTAGATGGAAAAAGCTTAGCACACCAGAGCAGCAGCTCTGGAGCCACATGCTACAGCCTCCTCAAGGTCTGTGAGCTTTCCCCCAAGACAATCTGGAAGAGGAAGCTACAAAATGCAAAATGAATGCCAGGAAACTCAAATTCAGCCTGTAATGGTTCACACTTCCACTGGGGAAAAAGTAAGGAGAAGAGATGTTGAAGGAAACAGCAAATGACTAAATGACTTTAAGACTCTAGGTCACATGAGTGACGCATGAATCAAAAATCATTCTATGCAAAGTATTGATTGTTGGCAGACAGGCCCCAGAGTAAATGTACTGACTGATAGTGAATTGACTGCTAGAAGGGCCCTTCCATTGGCATCAAAACAGCTTTGACAAAGGAATCACAAAATCTTCCAGCATCTGCGGGAGCAGACCTGCACGCAAAGGGGAGACTGCCTTCGAAATGCTGTCTGGGCTTGCCAGGAAGTAAATCCCTCTTGTTCTTGGTCGCACATTGTGTATTTCTAACAGGTTTCCACAAAGCATACCATGTTTAATATGGAAAACACTCAGCTCCTTACCTGAACCATCAGGAATGGACCTCACAAACGTGGGAAGCATCTTCACTACGGCTGTTGGGTTAAAATCCCTGGAGAGGCCGTTCTTCATCTCTCTCCTGAAGCGAGCCATAACGTCCAACAGCGTTTCATCAGAGAGCCTCATGGCATAGAGGTACTTATCAATCTGGGAAAGACACACACCACCACGGAGTGAAAGGCTGCCCTGAGGTGCCCAAGCAGGGCTATATCTCTCCTTAATTGCAAGGATAATGTATAGCCCCAGCATGGCCCCAGGACTCTGGCCAAGCTGACAACACAGCCACATGCTTCATGCCTTATCTTCTCACTGAAATCATGGAAAATGTACAAGTCTAGGATCTACTGAGGTGAGCTCCATCCTACTGTTTTCCCAAGGCACCATCCAGTCCCACATCACTTTGCCTCCTCTTTTCCACACAAAACCATCTGCTCACAGCCTCAGACTACTACCTCCAGCCCTTGCCCCACTTCTCAGCTTTCCTGACTGTCCATGAGCTAAACAGCTGGAGCTAAAATCCCCTCTTTTGGCACCTTGTCCCAGCTGGGGTGATGCGGGTATCAGAGGTGCTTAGTGTTTAAAGCCTTACATTGGGAAGGACTTGCCACAGTAGTTTTGGGGCTACATCCCAGGCTGAGAAATTATTTTTATGTAGCAGACCATTTTCCCGATCCCACTCCAAAGCTGCAACAACCAGACGGTCTGGAAAGACAGAACTTGACTGTGGGCAGGTGGCACCTTCCTTCTCAAGACAAAATATCAAATTAAAAGTTGTTGACTTCTCCCCTGTGGCTTCCAATGACAGGAGCTTTCTTTACCTCCGTGGAAAAAGGAGGCAGCTCTAGTTTTCCAACAATATTGCTTTCCATAATTATTACAATCACCTTCACTGTCAGGAAGACTGAGAGATGCTTTGATGCCTGAAAAATACAACATAGCCTTGAGGGGTTCTTGCCAAACACACCTCCCACCGTTTTAACCTCAGTAGCTGGTCTATTCTTGCCTTGTTTCTTTACCTGCCTTGGAAACTTGGTTCTGCAAATGGCTCAGATCAAAACCACACCTTTGGGATCACTTTTGCTTGCAGCTTAGCAAGACTGAAAATATAAAGCCCTGCCCATGTTTTCTGTCCTCAGCAAAACTGGAAAAGCCACCTCATTTTAAAATCCAGGCCAGCTCTGTGCCAAGGCTCTGTGTGTCTCCTTGGCTGCTCTGGAAGCCTTGAGAGCAGCTCATCTCCAAGCTGGCATCACGTCTTACAAGACCAAGGCCACAATAAAACACTTTATGTGAAACATACATACACAAGTGCTCCATATACCAGGGACTTTGAGACGGAAGTGATGAATAACGCCCTTTACCAAGGAAATGCAATCAAAAGGTCATTAAACCCTAAACTGACCATAAAACCGGCACCAATTTAATTGCTCGTACAGAAAGTACTCCTGCCCATCTACTCAAGGTCTCACCAAAGCCAGCATCTCCCCGAGCCAGACACCCTCGGCCATGACCCAGCACTTATTTATACAGACAAGGAAGAAGGCATGGATGGTGCTGCTGGGCACAGCTACCCAGCCCAATCCTGAACCACAGGGCTGGGGGTCCCCCTACACCACAGGGGACACAGCCGGAGGCTGCACAAGCTGTGAACTTTTCAATGTCATTGCTTGCAGAGGAACAATACCATGATTGATAATACCACGATGAAATGAGACCATGCATTTTCCCCACAAACCGGTGACGTGACAGTGCAGGCGTACAGCTGAAGGGCAGAAGAGCTGAGCTCAGGTTCTCTGCAACAGAGGCCAAATGCAAGACCCAGGGCAGCATCCCCACATCCCAGCTGTGTCCTGTGCCACCCTCATGGACCGACAGCCCCTTCAGAGCAACAACCACAGCCAGCACTGACATCATTTCCCTCCAAGAATAAAAACCTGGATGGGATGTGCCCTCCCTGCAGCCCCAAACGCTGTGGGGATAGATGCAGAAGCTGGTGTCTGGCTAAGCAAAAAGGTCTCTCCTTCGTGGCAAACCCTGCTATGGTTTTTTTTAGCAGAGTGTGTAAAGCCATGATGTCAGAGCATGAGGATATTCCCTTTTAAAGGAGGGAGGGAACCAACCTCTTTTTCAGGCTGAGCTTTCAGCAGCCCACGCTGTCGCTCAGAGGGATGATTCCCCAGATCTCCCAGAGAAAGCTACAGTAAACATCACTCACAGTCAGACCTCACCGTGCAATTAATACACCCCTCTACAAAGCCCCACTGCTGCATCCTCCTCCCAAAACCAGGGCGGAAGGATTCCCGCTCACCGAAAGCCCTGTTGTGAACGCAGGCTGTGGCGTTTGCACAGTCAGGACTGACGAGCCCATTCTCCCCACCTCTGCCCCTGTGCTGCCCTCAGCAGCGAGGGAAAACGGGAGGGAGGGCTCTTTCTGCTCCCGTGAAAGACCAATGAGCGCTGTCAGCGCCCTTACATAATTGGGCTGGACCCTCCTGCACGCAGGGAGCATCGCGTTTCATGGCACCGAGGCCATCCATCTCCACCGCCGAGATTCCCGGGGCGGGGACACTGAACCCCTGCTTGAAAAAAAATCACTCCTATGTGTTACAGCTTCCAAAACCAGGAAAAATGG